>NC_143557.1:48240500-48568500 GCF_054136105.1 Typopeltis vanoorti | reverse complement strand
AACTTCATATGTAGGTTCCTCCATCTATTGCCAACCAATTGAAGTTTATTTGACTTGGGTTTCTGTCCTTGTTTGACATCTAAAGAGAAAACTTTGAACTGGTGCAACTAATCATATGCAGCACGATGCATAAACCATGTGACTGCAGGATTTCAGGGATGTCACTATATGGCGTCTATCAGTAAATATCCGCATTATCTTACTGATGATCAAAGGATCATCAGTAAGACACTTCTTCTTCTTGAGCAGAAGAAGAAGCGTCGTGAGAGCCGGTATATGTGCACCAAATGTGATGTTGGACTCTGTGTACAGCCCTGTTTTGAAAAATACCATTCCATGCTAAATTTTTAGGATTTTCATATCCTGGTACTTGGTAGACTTAGTTATAATTGTGTTGTAAATAATAGTGCTCTTTATATATTTTAATTAATTTCTACATAAATTAATGTGTATAATTTGCATAATCAAGTGGACACCCCTTGATTATGCAAATTTTATAAAACACTATTATTACCATTTTTGTGAGTGAACAAGTGTATATCAAGAATGTATGATGCTGTCCGGACTTCTTACTTCAGTAAGAATTTTATTTATAAATTTTTTGCAAAATTAATTCAGCACATGGGACAATGTCAGTAGAATATAAAATCAGCAGTTAAAGGGTTAATGAGTGAAATTGCGATTTGTTTGGTATGTTGAAAGAGTTGATGGGTATTTTTTATAATAAATTTTGAATATTTTAGTAATGATTTTAGTAATAGCAAGATGAATTTGGATAAGGGAGCTGTTTATGAAATTGTGAGGTAGCCAGGTTTATGTATCTTAACTTGTCCAAAAATAGGAACAGCTGTATGAGAACTGATTTTATTAGCAGTGTATTTATCTAAATTAAGGGGATAAAAATCCCTTAATATTTTACAGCCAGTATGCGAAACTCTGAGATCGAAAACTACAATCTAAGAGTTTCATGCCGAAGAACTATCGGCGAATCCAAGCATAAGTGAACACCTGGTAGTACAACACCAAGGCAACTCGAAGCAAAGGTGGAGCAAGCTCCCTCACTATCCTTAATATTTTATCATAATGTAAAACACAACTCCTAGGAGATGTAATACTGCCTTACATTATGAGGAGAGGTCACTACCCAGATTGGTTTCAACCTTTTTTGAGGTCTCATCAGTGAGTAGGTAGACCTGGATGATATCAAAGCTTAAGTGAAAAGAACTTACATACCCTCACGGTCGAAAGGGTTTAGATAGATAGACATGATTTTCCAAAAAAAGATTTTCCTTCCTTGGGGAAACAACATGAAACTGCTGAGAGTAACATTAGTGGGTGGAATAACAATCGCAGTAACACCTCATAAAACACTCAATTCTTGTAGAGGAGTGATATCAGAATAGGATCTTCTTGATGTTCATGATGAAGAGAGATATGTTCAGAGCTTAAAGATCAGGGAGTGACAGGTATGAGGCTCATCCTAATACATAGGGATGATCACCTGGTTCCAACCAGGAACATCATCCTTACTTTTGATACACCTAAGTCTCCAACATCTGTAAAAGCAGGGTATCTCAATTGTCCTGTTAGACTGTACATCCATAATCCACTAAGATGCTTTAAATGTCAGAAATACTGGCATGCCCAAACTGCCTACTGTGGCTCTATTTGCACTCAGTATGGCAGTAAAAAGCATGATAACAAATCTTGCTCTGCAAAGAAAGCTAAACATGTCAGACTGTCAGAGAAATCACCCAGCTTACTCCCGTTCATTCCAGAGGTGGAAAGATGGAAAAGAAATAGAAAAATTTAAAATAGAACAAAATATATGGTATCAGGATACAAAAAGGAAGTTGGCCACTACTACACCTGTTCTGAGAACCTCTTATGCTGAGAAGGTGACAGCAAAGAAAATGTCAACAGTATCTCAAACACATGTCTATTCCACAATTTGATAATTTCACCATTCTTGAACTTTATGCTCATGAGTGCTTCTCTCTTGAGCGCATCAGTCAATGACCTATGGGTTTTACTCCAGAAAAAACTCCAAAAATAGCTTCATTCAACGAGATCCTACTTTTCAAAAAATTTTGGCAAGGATCTTACTTAAAGATAAACCACCAGACACCCCACAGAAAAAAATGGATACTTTGGTATGCACTGAAAGTGAAGTAAACTTGCCAACTGATCCCTGACACATCATATGTATTGAATATTTTACCAGAGGAAGAGATGGATACTGACCTTCCATACTTCCCAAAAACAAGTGATAAATATAAGCCTGACAAAGGTAAGCCATCAACCTTCCGAAAACCAGACAAGTCTATAAAGCCAAAACAGTAGTTTTGGGTTTTGCGGGTTTTGCCTTTGATATTTTGCCAAAACCCACAACCAACAGTTGTGGGTTTTGCCAGAATATCGGTGATATCAAGATTTTGCTGTAGAAAAAAAAGTTTGTGTTTCTCTGTCTACAGTAAACATACTTAAAACCCAATGAGGACCCTCCCTTAAGGTATTTCACTGTGGTATGCAAGGACAGAACTAGAGATGGTCCTGCTCGTGAAGGAGTAGCTATTCCTTGTGAGCAGTCATACTCCCTTCCATCAGGTCCAGCTTAATACTGTTCAGGAAGCAGTAGCGATTTGCCTACCTGTGGGATTTCTTATTTCAGTATGTTCAGTTGATTTACCACTGAGTGCAGAGTTAAATGAAATCGATCTTAATGAAATTGATCTTGCAACTTCCTGACCCCATGCTTCTTATGGGTGGCTTTAATGGTCACAATACTCTGTGGGGTTAGTGCCAGCACAAATAGACAAGGTCGTATCATTGAACAAATCCTTGGGAATAGTGACCGCTCCCTTTTGAATTATAGACTCAATACTTTCTTCCATATGCCTACCCACTCATATTCTGCAGTTGATCTTACAATTTGTTCTCCTTTCATTCTTCCACTCTCATGTGGGATGTTGAAGAGAACATATATGGAAGCAATGTATTATGCACTAATACTATTGAAAAGTTGTAGAGCAAGGAATCTGATAGATGCCTGGAAAACCTAGAGATGGAAGAGTTGTCCTTAGGAGAAGTGAGAAAGGTGGAGATTTTTCTGATGGGACAAAAGGCAAAAAATATTCAGTATTTTTAAAACTTTTGCTATGCGTTCAGAAATGTCTTGCATATAAGAGATAGGAATTCAAGTTATTTCTTATGTATTGGAAGGGGTAGGGATGTCATAACTGTTAAAAGCTTTTTTGATGAAAGAATCCTTAAAATCATTTGATAAAAAAGGAGGATTTAATATGTCATAATTCTTTATGTAAAAGTTCATCTGAAGAACCTAAAGAATGAACCTAAAGAATGAATCTTCCAAAAAACTGAAAATGTAAGTTGCCATCTGGCTGACAAAACATTAGAAGGTCTAAACAGGCTAATTGGTTATTTACTTGTTACAATAATGAAATACCTTGTATCATAAGTTGGCATATTGAAAAGAATTATAAGAGGAGGAATACTCACATAAAATACTTGATTAGCATATAATTTTTGCCTAAGTATCATAGGCATCATCAGCACAAGATCAAATTTTGGAATTAAACATTAACAGATAATTCTAAAAAGCACCACCTAAGTAGCTAATGTAAGATAACTTAAATAACAGTAAATAAGTTAGGAAATTTACCTGACCTTTATAGTTATTATTTTAATTCTGGTTATTTACTACTTCTCCTAAGGTGAATTGAATCCTGGGGTGAAGTGCGTTTAATTTGGAAAGAAATAACTGCAACTTAGAGGAAGAGCATTCTAAATTGCAAAAGTATTATTATTATTATCCAGGCCTCCATAGAGTCAAAAGACTCATCGTGGGAGGTCATATTTAGGAAACACAAAGTTTATCATACCCCTCATATTGTGGAACTCATTGACTGTTCCTGCTCCAACCACTCTCTCAGGCAATGCATTCCAAGGTTCAACCACCCTCTTGCACACAGCCTCCTTTCGTAACTTCCAGGGATGGCCCCTTGTCATCGCTCCTTCCCAACGTTCCACCAAGTGAAAGAACTCTTCAATGTTTACCCTGTAACTGCCTCTCAACAGTTTAAGAGTCTCAATCATATCACCTCTCCTTCTTCTATCCACTAAACTCTGCAGTCCACATTCCCTCAGTCGATCCTCATAACTCATATTGTATAGTCCTGAAACCATCTTTGTTATCCTCCTCTATATCCTTTCCACAGTCAATTTATCCCCTTCAAATCCTGGGGACCAAATCTGAGAACAATAGTCTAAGTGTGGTCTGATCAGGGTCTTATCCAAAGGAATGATAACTCTTTTATCTCTGCAGGTCAGCATCCTTCTCAGTATTGCAGCAATCCTCTGAGTTACCCTCACCACCTTTGCAATATGCTCCCTGAATTTCAGTTTTCTGTCACTCATCACCCCCAGATCTCTTGTCTCCCCTACCTCCTCCAGTACAGCTCTTCCAATCGAGTATGCATCCTCCCATCGATGGATCCCAAACCTCAAGACTTGACATTTTGCTGCATTGAACCAACACCCATATTCATTTGCCCATCTGTCTAGTTTATTCAAATCCTCTTGCAGAGCTACCATATCTGCACTATTACTGATAACCCTTCCAAGCTTCATAACATCCGCAAACAACCGAATGTCCCCTTGCAGTCCATTGAATCATTGATATAAAGGTTGAAAAATACAGGTCCCAGTATTGAGCCTTGTGGAACCCCACTTGTAACCTTCAACTTCCTTGATATTGACTTTTCATTGAAGAAACAGTGGGAGGATATAACTGGGCAATGCCCCACCTGGCACACTAATTGATTATGCCATACCATCACAATGTATATGTAGTTTTAGTGAATGCAGAATACAGTTTGCTCAACTAAGTCCCAAATTTTTAGCTCATCTGTGTTTTTTTAGTTTGATTCTCAGTAATAACAGGACATGTCACAGGAAGGTAACAAGGATGCTATGTCAGAAACTCTATTGCTTCACCATATTAGGGCTTTAAAGTATTGTTAAAGGTAGCGAAAGAAAAGAGTGACAGAGTTATGATGGTGAGTCTGTTGCCACAGTATGACAGAGAGGAGTTTAGGAGGGCCATAATTGCAAATGACTTTATGCGCAGATTATGCAGACGGTGTGGTGTGGAATTCGTGGACATGTGGAATGAGTTTGATGGGCGAAAGGATTTATACAAGATGGATGGCCTGTGTTTGAATGGATTTGGTTTGTGGAGACTGGAAAACGTGTTGCTGAATGAAGTGAAAATGGATGTGCAGAACCAGGGAAACTAGAACTACCAAGGAGGGGGAGGGGAAGTGGATATGTGGACATCAGTGAGACAGTTGAGTGTAAGAATGTATATAATGTACCCGAGCCAGTACTAAGGACAAGAAATCGGAATGGGATAGTTAGAATAACGCATCAAGATAAGGGATGGGACAAAGGGACCTCTGCATTTCATGTATACTAATGCCAGGAATATCAGGAACAAGAAGGAAGAATTTTTGGTCTTGATTGGCTCTTCCTAGGCCACAGGTTATTGGCATTAATGAAACATGGCTGACAGAAGATGATATATAGTTAGTGGGATAGAATGTGTAGGTTATAGTGTGTTTAGGAGGGACAGAGAGAATAAAATGGGGGGAGAAGTGTTATTGATGATAGCTGATGAACTGCAGCCAATGAGAATTGAAGTTGTATTGCTGGATAGTGAAAAGAGCTCATTTGTGGCTATTTGGTATGAGATTGAGACTGGCAGAACAAAATATATAGTTGGGTGCTATAGACCAGGTGATAGAATAGATGGTGGAGATAGTATGCATAAACAAATTGATGAAATGAGTGGAAGGAGGGTAATTATTATGGGGAATTTCAACTATGGTAACATTGATTGGAAGGAGGAGAGGACACATGTGAGGAAGGAAATGGATTTTATTCAATTATTAAGGGATAACTATTTGAGACAGCATGTAATTGAAAATACTAGGGGTTTGAGAGTGCTTGACCTGGTAATAGCATCTGAGAATTTGACTGTAATGAATATGACCATGTTGCCACCTGTTGGTGAGAGTGATCATAAGGTCTTGACCTGGGAGGTGGCTAAAGGTGTGGAATTTTCGATTAAGACAGGGTATATGTGGAATTACCATGCTGGCAAGTATGACAAGCTTAGGAGATTGATTGGATCAGTGCCATGCAATGTAAAACTGCATGTTGGATTGGATGTCGATAGAGCATGGGAAGTGGTCAAGGAGCATTTACAGGAGGTTATGGCTGATTATATACCTAGGGTCCGAATAGTAAAACAAGTAGGGGTTAAATAGATGAATAACACTGTTAAGCTTGAGCTGCAAAAAAAGAAACAACTGTGGAGGGAATTTAAAGAGAAAGGTGACCTGCAGGCACACGAACGGTATAAAGCACACGCCAGAAGGGTAACGAGTTTGGTAAAAAAAGCAAAAGCGGATTATGAAAGGAAACTAGCTATGCAAGCTAAAGAGAATCCCAAACAGTTCTTTCAATATGCTGCAAGCAAAAAAAAAAAAAAAAAACAGTACACGGCAGAATGATTTTAAGGAATGACGATGGTAAGGAGGTCACTGAATCAGTCTATATAATGGAATTACTGAGCAAGCACTTTGCAAGAGTATATCATCTAGGTGGTGACATTGAAAAAATGTAGGAACCATTAGTTTATACGGGAATTGTGATGAATGAAGTGGAGGTGAATAGTCTATTACAGAACCTTAATGTGAATACATCTGTGAGATTGGATGGTATACCGGCACGGGTCTTATGTGAAGCAGCTAAGCCCTTGACCATGTTGTTTAATCTGAGTCTCGGGTCTGGTGTAGTCCCGAAGGTGTGGAAAGAGGGGAAAATAGTTCCACTGCATAAAGGAGGATCCAAGACTACTGTTGCAAATTACTGACTGATCAGCATATCAGGAGTCATTGTCAAGGTCTTGGAGAAAGTAGTCAAGGGAAAAATACAGGAATGGATTGATGAAAATGAGATACTGTACGGGGGGACAGCATGGCTTTGTGAAGGGTAGATCATGCCTCAGTAACTTGCTCAAGTTTTATAACACAGTGACGGCTGAACTGGATAAGGGTAATGGGTTTACAGTGATACTGCTAGACCTGGCTAAGGCATTTGACAGGATACCGCATGGATTTCTAATCCGTAAACTACAACATATGAGAATGGATATAGGGTTGGTGAGATGAATAGGTGGGTGGTTGATGGAGAGATATCAGAGAGTAGTTTATTCAGGAGTAGAGTCCAAAAGACGGCCAGTGATTAGTGGTGTGCCTCAGGGTTCTGTTCTTGAACCACTGCTGTATATGTTCATTAACGATATAGGAAAGGATCTAAGAGGAACAGTTCATTTGTTCACTGATGATGCAAAGTTAGGTAGGGCAATAGTGAATGCAGAAGATGTCAAAATCTTGCAGGAAGACTTGGATAGATTGGAGTTTTGGGCTAAGGAGAATGGATGTCAATTTAATGTGACAAAATGTAAGGTTATGCATTTTGGGGTGAAAAGATTAGCAGCAGTATACCACATTGGTGGAACTGTACCCCTGGAGATTGATGAGGCCAGGGACTTGGGAGTGTTGGTGGATAGGGAGATGAAGTTTATGGGGCACATTGCAAAAGTGGCTAAATCAGCTCATCAACTCACTTGGTTGTTGAAAAATATTTTGATGAGCAGAGACAAGCAAGTTATTGTACCTCTGTACCGAGCCTTGATAAGACCTCACCTCAACTACTGTGCCCAGATTTGGTCACCAAGGTTTTTTCTTGATGGAGAGGAGGTGGAGAGGATCCGGAGGCGAGTGACCAAGATGATAGAGGTCTATGGAATGAACCTTATGAGAACAGGTTGAGGATTTGTGGGTTGCAGAAATTGGTTGATAGGCGGAAGAGGGGAGATATGATTAAGACATTCAAATTGCTAAAGGGTTTCTATAGGATTAATGCATATGTTTGAGATCAGGACTGGTGGTGGGAGAACAAGGGACACCTATGGAAGCTGGGCAAGAGTGTGGCTAGGAAGGGTGTTAAGCTGGGTTCTTTACTTTTAGAGTAGTAAAGGAGTGGAATAAGCTGCCAGAGTCTGTTGTGGGTGGTATGACGGTGAGTGAGTTCAAGGCAAGGTATGATAGATACTGTGAGAATGTTGTATAGTTGTGTGGACATGATGTTTAGGGCCTACCTCAACGAGTCTAAGGACTTGTAGTCGCCCGTAATAATAATAATATCTTTTATCATCTGCACAGAATCATCCTCCTAGTTATGAAGCATTGATTCTTAAGCAACTGTGTGTGTGTGTGTGTTTTTATGAATGTACGTAGGTGTGTATGTATGTATATTCTCATTCCATGTTAGGCCCACCAGACTTATCACATCCAAGTAACATGGCTTCTTTAAAATCTGAATATTATTATTATTATTATTATTCAGGCCTCCATGGAGTCAAAAGACTCATCGTGGGAGTTCTTCCTAAGAACATAAAGTCTGTCAAGACTCATCGAGGGGAGGTTCCCCCTAAGAAACACCAAGTCTATCATACCACTCTTTAAACTCATTGACAGTTCTCGCTCCCACCACTCCATCAGGCAGTGTGCATTCCACTGTTCAACCACCCTCCATGAAAAGAAACCACTCCTTACCCTCTTTCTCACAGTTTCCTTTCGTAACTTCCAGGGATGGCCTTTTGTCATCACTCCTTCCTGCTGTTCAACCAAGCAAAAGAACTCCCCAGTGTCAACCCTGTAACCACCTCTTAACAGTTTAAAAGTCTCGATCATATCACCTCTCCTTCTTCTATCCACCAAACTCTGCAGTCACCATTCCCTCAGCCGATCCTCATAACTATCCCTGTACAGTCCTGAAACCATCTTTGTCATTCGTCTTTGTATCCTTTCCGCAGTTAATTTATCCCCTTCAGATGCTGTGGACCAAATCTGAGAATAATAGTCCAAGTGTGGCCTGATCAGGGTCTTATACAACGGAATGATAACTCTTTTATCTCTGCAGGTCAGTGTCCTCATTATTGCAGCAATCCTGTGTGTTATCTTCACCACCTTTGCAATATGTCCCCTAAATTTCAGGTTTCTATCAATCATCAACCCCCAGATCTCTTGTCTCTCCTACTTCCTCCAGTATAACTCCTCCCATAGAGTATGCAGTGTCCCATCGATGTTTCCCAAACCTCAAGACCTTACATTTTGCTGCATTGAACTGGCACCCCCCCCCCATTCTGAAAAGATACATCTGAAAGGCACATCTGAAAAGATATCTAGGGTGCTTAACAAACACCAACTATGTACTGCATTTAAATCTTATGTGAAATTGGCAACTCTCATCCGTTCACCTAAGGACAGATCCTCTCCTTTATCGCATCCAGGTGTCTATGAAGTGCCCTGTTCATGCCATTGAGCCTACTATGGACAGACAGGAAAAAAGACAGGATATATTTTTTGTGTTCACTGAGGCGGATGTCCACATCTGCCTCGGTGAACACAAAAAATACATCCAGCACTTTCGTTATGGCAAGTAAGGTCTGGCAGATCATGCTTTGGATACCCCTGCACACAGGATCAATTGGAAAGAAACAAAAGTACTGCACAGAAGCTCTTACAAGTCAGAGAGGTTGTTCCTGGAATCAACAGAAGCCCTGAAACATACTCCAAACCTCAGCAATTATGGCTGTATAAATCTGCCAAAGATTTGGGAGACAGTCATCCTAAGACCAAATTAGTATCTGTTTTTTTTTTTTAACTTAGATGGTGCCTAATAAGGTCTTTAGTCTTTGTGTTGCACGCTACAATTACTCATACTAGTCCCACTGTTACACCGGATTGCAGTTGTTTCGCTACTGTAACAAACTTTGTTTGTATGCTCTGAAGATGCTGGATATAATACCAGCGAAATATTAGCGTTTAAGTTAATAAATAGATATTTTATTAACTTAAATAGTTAATAAAAAAAATAGTTATTTTCTTATCAATCTGTGTTTGTATCTATACCATTAAAATCTAATCAACATGTGTGACTAACACATCAGCCTTTCCACACCATTGTTTTGTTGTTTTTCTGATGACTAAGAATAATGCTATTGTGGAAGAATTTTGAACACCGTTAATCAGTGGAGATTTAAAGTTTTTTTTTTTTTTAAATTTTTTAAAATGCTTTATGAGTCAAAAATGAACTAAAGTTTGATATTTTTAGGTCATTGAATGTGAAAAAATTCAAGGAGCTTCAAATAACATGGAAGAATCACAGGTAAAATGACTTTATAGCTCTCCATTATTAGCAGTCATTTTTATTTTTAATAGTATTGTATTGTTTATGATGCTGTCTTTAACAAATCTCATTGTTTTGTAGTGCATTTAAAAATTGTCTTATATGCAATATATTTCATTGCTTAAATATAAAGGATTATTTCCCATCATGACTATCCACCAAGCAAGATGTTTTTGAAAATTTAACACCAATGATAAGTATAATGTTGATTATATGTTGAGTAAAATTGAATGTGTCTTTTTGTGAATCTTTTTAAATAAAGTTTGCAGATATAGAGAAATAGACATATTTCTCCATTTTCTATATTGTTTCTCTTAAATTGAAGAAATTTTATTTATTTTCTGTGTGGAGCCAATAAAAAATTTATTATTTTGCTTGTCTCAGTTGATAAAGGTGCCACTGCTTCTTTGCAACAAATTCTATTGGTTTGAATCTCACCTAAGGCACACATGAAAACTTGCTCAGAACCAACTTCCAATGTTTATAAAACTGCTTTAAAAATAAAAAGAGACGAATAACATAATATAAGAAGAATATTAACATAATTTGGCAATATGTAATTTAAGCCAATGTAGTGTACATTCTATTTTTAAATGATCTATTGTTAGTATTCCACCCTGTATTTTTTAAAACTGTTCTTGTAGTGCCACTGAAGATGGTCTGCAACTTTCAGACCGAAATATTTGGCTAATTAAATATCTTTCTTGTATTTACGTGCTCATATATTAATTATAGTGTACAGTTTGGTTAGCTGTTATCAGCTGATTCTATTTGTTCATTATCTAGGTGGATGCCTAGTTACATGAAGGTAAAGATTGGACATTGGGTCAGAAGTCCTTGTCATTTCCCTGCATCCCTTACAAGGTGTGTGGAAGTCTACTCCAAGTTATCTGTCTTTGATGTTAAAAGACTCCCTCAGTGGGTACACATTATAATTTAGAAATCATACTTCTGGAAGACTGGAGCATAGCCTTTATAATAGTGCCCATGTATAAAAGGAGAAATGAAACTGACTGTGAGAATTGAAGAAACTTTCCTGTTGAGTGTTCTTAATGTAGTGTAAGCAACCACACTTGTGAAGAGATGATACTTTTTATAAGTCAGTTGACACACGTTTGATCAGTTAATTGAAAGGTTGTTGTTTCAATAGTTGGATAAATAGTAGATTACTGTAATTGAAGGATATAAAAGAAAAAGAAATTATGTAAAATCAGGTGTAAGCCAAGGGACAATGATACATGCTATCTCCACTGTTATTCATCATCTATACAGATTGTGCCATAAAGGAAAGTGGCATAAAACTCGGTTCTTTATTTTATGCAGAAGATTTGAACATTTGCAGATTCAGTACAAATGTTCAAGAATCATTACCTAAATTGAAAAACAGTAGCAGTATTCTGAATGGAAAACTTAAACAAGTAAAAAATATTTCAAGTATAATACATAAAGATGTTTAGGCACAATTTTTAGTAAAGATAGCAAATTAAATATGGAAACAGTTTGAAATATGAAAACAGCAGAGAGAGTACAAAGGAGAGTGTTAAAAATTATATCAGGATTGTGGAATGCTGATTATGAAGACAGATTGAGAATTTGTAGATTGCAGATACTAGCAAACAGGAGAAAGAGGGGAGATATGATTGAGACTTACAAACTTCTGAAAGAGTCATGCAGGATTTCAATTGATGAAATTTTTCAGTTTATGGAGGGTGGGGAAAGGACTAGATGGCATCCTTAGAAGCTGAGAATGTAGGCTACTTTGAAGCGGGTGAGGACTAGATTTTTCTTTCATAGGGCGGTGCATGATTGGAATGGATTGCCAGTGGATGTTGTGAGTGCAAGTAGTATGAATGAATTCAAGAATAAGTATGATAGCTGGTGTGTGTGTGTGTGTGTGTGTGTGTGTGTGTGTGTGTGTGTGTGTGTGTGGCATGTGACCTCCCTCGATGAGTCTTTGACTCCCTGGAGGTCTCTCTTAATAATAATAATAATAATAATTATTATTATTATTATTGATCTGAGAGTTGGGTTTGATATAAAACAGTTAATCAGTGACTAGAGATAACAGACTTGAAAAAGTTCTGAGAAAAATTAAGTGTGAACAGGTTGCACCACTGGTAGAATTATTAAAATTGAAGATATTCGAAAGGAACTTGATAGGTAGTGTTATACACTACACATTCTGTTCACATATTCCTGAATGATGTATGATCAAATCTAATCTAAGGTGGTATCGTCACTTAAATGAAATATGTAAGGACAGATTAGGAAGGCAAATGTTTCATACCATGGTGGGACATCAATTCACCTAAACCTTAGTCTTAGGTGAATTGCAGTGATTGTCATAATTTTTAATAAACCGAATGGGTTTCTGAATGCTTTTTTTTTTTTTTTTTGATATAGTGTTTTTCTTGACAATGTGGAACTGTTAGACAATAAATAAACTTATGTAGGAAATGGGAAGAACTTTGTGAGTTAAAGATTACCATAAATGACCTCTGCAGCATTGCATCAGAGGTGGGAGAATATTAACTAGAGAGATGAGTAGTGTGATAGAGGGTGAGAATAATGAGCAAAATATAAATAAAAAAATAAGAGTGGGGAGTGTGGAAAGTTTGAATAATTGTGAAGTTTTCGGAGATGGTCTTAATTGGGAGGATGAATGGCGAGCAAGAATGGCTAACTTGCAGAGAGACAGAGAGAGATGAGCTGAAAGAGGAGGTGGAATGTCTCGGGAATGAGTTGAGAAATGTGAAAGATGAGATTAAGTGAATGAAAGAGATGAATGCTGAATCAGAGTAGGAGTGAGAGAGAGTTATGGGAATGATAGAAGAGGAGAAAATAGAAACAGTAGAAGAGAGGGAATGAGAGAGAGTTATGGGAATGATAGAAGAGGAGAGAATAGAAACAGTAGGAGGGAGGGAATGAGATGGATGCAAGGAAGTGCTGGAACCAGGGATAGAGAGACGACAGGTAAGTAGGGGAACACAGAAAGAGAAAGTGGTAGAGGGGAGAGAGAGAGAGAGTGAGGGATGCAGGTGAGCAATCAAGGAACAGAGTGGTAAGAGGTGTGATGTATGGAAACTCAGTGATCTGGTCTGCAAGATGGATGCCAGAGGAGTGTTTTCCTGGAGGAACAATAGAAAGTGTGGCTGTGGAAATTAAGCGGGATGAAAGGGTGGATGAGATGATTGTGATGGTGGCATGAATGACTTGAGAGGCAGTGTAAATTGGGTGCTGAAAGATCTGAGATTCATGCTTGAGGCATGCAAGGAATGGAAGGAAGCTAAGATAGTGGCATTGCTATGGGTGATAGCAGACTGAAGTGTCTAATTATAAGCCAGTTTGTATGTCATCTGTAATTGTTAAGGTTTTGGAGAAATTAGTGAGGGACTGTATACATCGTTGGACAGATGAGGGTAATGTTATCTGCGGGAGTCGAGATGGATTTGTCAAGGGGCACGCTTGCTTTAGTAATATGATTGCCTTTTATAATAAAGTGACAAGAGCGGTTGATGAAGAAAAGGCATACACTGCCATTTTTTTTTGGATTTTGCAAAAGCATTTGACAGGGTGCCACATGATAAGCTGATATTTAAGTTACAGCACATGGGGTTTAAATGTCAGGTTAGTCAACTGGATTCAGGATTGGCTGTCTGATAGGTATCAGAGAGTTCTGTGTGGTGGGGCAATATCAATAAGCAGAAGGTTACAAGTGGATTTCCACAGGGCTCAGTTTGTTTGCAGATGATGTGAATATGGGAAGGGTTATTAGTAATAGTTTACTAATAACCCTTCTACTAATAATAATGGTTTAATGCAGCAAAATGTAAAGTCTTGAAGTTTGGGATACATCGATGGGAGCATGCATACTCAGTTGGAGGAGCTGTGTTGGAGGAAGTATGGGGGGGGGAGACAAGAGATCTGGGGTGATGATTGATAGAAACCTGAAATTCAGGGAACTTATTGCAAAGGTGGTGAAGGTGACACAGAGGATTGCTGCAATACTGAGAAGGATGCTGACCTGCAGAGATAAAAGAGTTGTCATTCCATTGTATAAAGCCCTGATCAGACCACACTTGGACTATTTTCTCAACTTTGGTTCCCAGGATTTGAAGGGAATAAATTAACCGTGGAAAGGGGACATAATCAGATGACAAAAATGGTCTCAGGACTGTACAATGTTAGTTATGAGGATCTGCTGAGGGACTGCAGAGCTTGGTAGCTAGAAGAAGGAGAGGTGATATGATTGAGACTTTTAAACTGTTGTGAAGTAGTTCCGAGATTGACAGCTGGGAGTTTTTTCGCTTGGTGAAACAGGGGGAAGGAGCAAAGACAAGGGGCCATCCCTGGAAGTTACAAAAGGAAGCTGTGAGCAAGAGAGTGAGAAGTGGTTTCTTTGCATGGAGGATGGTTGAATCACAAGAATGGTCAATAACAAGTGGTATGATAGACTCTGTGTTTTCTAGGAAGGACCTCCCACGATGAGTCCTTTGACTCCATGGAGACCTGAATAATAATACTAAGAAGAAGAACCTCTCTTTACAGTAATCTATTTTGTTTTCTGTACTTTTATTGGATGGTCATGCTTGTCATTGCAACTGTGTAACTATGCTCATCTTATAAGAATTACCGTATTTTTCGGACCATAAGACGCACCTTTTTACATAGAAAAATCGACTTGAAATTGGGGTGCGTCTTATGGTCCGAAGGTAGCGTTAAAATATGAATCTTTACACTGTACCGAAGCTCAATTACTGGCGCAATATGTTAATATAATTAGTAAGTACGCCACTTAAGGTAGGTACCTAAATTATCTCACTGCATGGGTGAATCAGTGATTTAGAGCATCAATACTCATTAGTGTGTAAACATGTGCTTTTGTACGGTTCATTTAAATTATTTTTTATAAGGCGTTAAAATTTTTATCTTAAAATTACAAAAAATGAGTGTAAAACAAAAAAGACTCATATAACGTGAGTTTTAAATTAAATGTGATAAATTATGCAAAACAATATGGAAACAGAGCAGCAGAAAGATGTTTTGGTCCACCACCAACAGAAAAAAATGATTTGCGAGTGGAGAAAACAAGAGGAACAATTAAAACTGCTATGTAAACACACAAAAACATTCCGTTCGCACCTAGAAAAATGGCCAGAATTAAAAGTACAAATGAAAAATTAGGTAACAAATCATCGAAACATGGGAATACCTGTTTCTATGAAACTTATAATTTTTGAAGTGAAACAATGGGCAACTGCCAATGGAATTTTAGATTTTACCGGATCACCGTCTTGGTGCTTTAGATTTATGAAAAGACATGGGTTATGCATGCATACAAAAACCACTCTAGCCCAAAAAAGCCGACTGACTGAAGCTAAAATTATAGAATTCCATAGATTTGTCATATCAGTGAGAAGGAAATTTAACATGGAGCTTAATCAAATTGAGAACATGGATGAAGTGCATCTAACTTTTGATGTTCCTTCAAATCAGATAGTAGATTCAAAACACACCAAACCAACAGTGATCAAAACAACAGGGCACGAAAAAACTCACTATACTGTAGTTTTAGCTACGGTGTAGTGAGTTTTGTTCCATCCACGCAACAAAACTCCAGCGTGGATGGAACAAAACTACCCCCCCCCCCCACCCCCATGTTAATCTTCAAGAGAAAAACGTTACCGAGAGATGAAATTCCTCGTGGCATTATTATCCACGTTCAAGATAAAGGCTGGATGGATGAAACAGGAATGAAATTATGGATACAAAAGATATTGGCAAAACATCCAGGTGCGTTGTTTAAAAAAGCATGTGATGTTAGTGCGGGATCAATTCAGACTGCATAAAACAGAATCAACCAAGAAGCTTCTAAAAGAAATAAATACAGAATTAGCTGTTATTTCTGGAGGCCTTACAAGTCAATTACAACTCTTGGATGGATTTGTTAATAAACCATTCAAAAATTTTATGCGGGAAGAGTGGAACAAATGGATGGCAAAGCCAAATCACGATGTTACAGCAACAGTACGTATGAAACGGCCAACAATTTCAGAAGTATGTACCTGGGTGAAAAATCCATGGGAAGCTGTGAAAGAAGAGGCGATTATAAAGTCATTTAAGAAATGCGGGATAAGTAATGTGATGGTTGGTACCGAAGATGACGCAGTTTTTGAAGGGAGTGACAACAATAATTCAGACGAAAGTAATACGAACAGTGACATTAATGAGACCAGTGATAGTACCGAGAGTGAAGATGAACTGAATATTGCTAATACAAATGATTGTAACAATAAATAAAAATTAAGTAAGAATTTGTAAATAACTTTATATAATAAAATATTTTTTTCTAAAAATCGTCTCATAAATTTGGGGTGCTTCTTATTGTCCGAAAAATACGGTAGCTGTGAATAAAATATGAGATACAGGTTTACGCTTCAGTTTACCCCTCGGTTTATGCTTCAGTTTCGTTCCTGAAAAAACGGCCGTAAACTGAATCAGCGTAAAACAAACCCAATTTTAATGAGAGGTATGAAGTTACGTTCCACGCAGTCAAAAAATATGCACATGAAGTATGTGTAACATTATTATATTTAAAACTTTGATATACATACATATATATATATATATTTGTTAAAATAAATTATTAATAACAAAAACAAAACAAAATTATATACAAAAAATATGAAACTTTGAAAAGATATTACATATTTCTATGTTGAAGTTCCTGGTTTCGGATCACCTGCATTTTTTTAAAAAAAAAGTATCCAGTGTTAACTGCCTAGATTTTCTTTTTCTTTCTTTAAGGAGTTCAGTGTAAAGTCGAATAGATGTGATTACACTCCTTTTTACATTCACACTCCATTCCCAATCGTGGTCCATTTCTCAGAGTTCATCAGTCAATATCTCTATGCTTGCAAGGATATGCTGGAAATCGGCCGTTTTCGTATCTCTCAGAGGACCTTCTTTGTTTTCTTTCTCCTTCTTTGGATGTTGACGTAATTGTTCGGCTAATTCTTTTAAGTCTTCATTGGAAAGCGGTTTATAATGGCTCTCTAAGACTTCTGTCACATCTTCACCTGTAATATTATACAATCCTACCTCTCACGCAAGCTTGGTAACGTCTTCAATAATATTCTCCTCTTGCTTTAATTCCTTGAAGTCATGCATAAATGCTGGAAAAAGATTTCGCCATGCTCCTTTTAAACACTTTGCTGACACATTGTTCCAAGCTGCCTCGATGTTGTTAATGCCCTTCAAAATATCGAATGACCGCCAATAGTCTTTAATAGTTTTTCCTGAAGTGTCCAAGACTCTTACCATTTCCATAAATGTTATACGGAGATAATAGACTTTGAAGATTGACATAACCCCTGATCCATCAGTTGCAAAAGCGATGGTGTGTTTGGAGGCATGTAAACAACCTTGACATCCAATGGTGTTATTACTTCAGCAAGGTTTTGAGGATGTCCAGGGGCATTATCCAAGAGAAGCAATGCCTGGCAAATCATTTTCTTTAAAGAAGCGAAGCACGATAATGATAATAATTTTTTTCATGAAGTTTGTCCATGCTATAACTTAGTTTTGCATTTAGTGCTGCCGTAGATTGTTGCACATACTGTTTTATTCTGCATTTTTCATAATTGTAGTAACAGTCGACGGAGATAAGTTCATACTTCTACAGACATTAGCATGTGTCTGCTCATCTTCCATTCCTCGAATCACCTCCATCTTCTTAACACCAAGTTCTGCTAATTTTTCTGCACTTCTGTTATCAAACATGGTATGTAATTACGTACTTTATCAATTTATATATGTATGCACGTAAAAAAAATTAAATAGAACGACTAGATAGATTCAACATTAAAACTAGGATTCATACATATACGTTGTAGTAGCTCGGTAAACACTCAAACACTAGAGTGCTGCTAGCGTCGTTTCTCAGTCAACCACACTACAGTAAGAAAGCTTGCGCAGGCAACCGGCGTTATTGTGAATCGGCATAAATTGAACTGCCGTAAACCGAGGGCTGGCTGTATGGATATAAAGTAACAACAGGTATGATATTACAATGGTGTCTGAATAGTTCTCGGCCTCGACCATAGATGGCAACACTATCGGCAAGTTTTTTTTTCCTAAGTTGGATCATCTGTCATAAGCATCCATGTGAAATTGCAAGGCATTCTATCAAGTAGTTTGCTTTATACAGCTGTCTGAAGCAAAAGTGTTGTCTGTATCCCTTGAAATGGATAAAATTAATTATCGTGTGGTTATAAAATTCTTTGTAAAAGAAGGTTTAACAGCAAAAGAAATTCATTCGAAGTTCATAAAAGTTTATGGGCACTCTTCTCCTTCATTTTCGACAATTAAGAAATGGGTTGCCGAGTTTAAACGTGGCCATACCAGCCTTGAAGATGATCCACGTGAAGGATGTCCAAAAAGTGTAACAACACCAGAAATCATTGATCAAGTGCACAATATGGTATTGGATGACCGGCCAGTCAAAGTGCGTGAAATTGCTGAGACTATAGGCATTTCAAAAGAACATGTAGGATACATTTTGCATTAAGAATTATGAATGATGAGAGTGAATCCAAGTCTCATCTATGGATGAGACTTGGATTCACCATTACACACCAAAATCCAAACAGCAGTCAAAACAGTGGACAGAAGCTGGTTGTTCAGCACCAAAGTAGACAAAGTCGGTTCCATCAGCAGGAAAGGTCATGGCATTGGTGTTTTGAGATGCTAAAGGCATTTTGTTTATTAATTATCTTGAAAAGGGTAAAACAATAACCAGGGAATATTATTCTGATCTTTTAACCAGACTGGACAAAAAAATTCGTGAGAAAAGACCTGGTTTGCAGAAGAAAAAAATCATCTTTCATCAGGACAATCCAACTGCCCACAAAGGTGTTTTGGCATTGGAAAAATTAAGGAATCTGCACTATGAATTGTTATAACATCCACCCTATTCCCCAGATTTGGCTCCCTCTGACTTCTATCTCTTCCCAAAGCTAAAACTCTTCCTCGCTGGTCAGCGAGTTTCTTTGAATCAAGAGGTGATTGTATCTGTAAAGGGGTATTTTGCAGATCTTACTGAGAACCACTATGGGTATGGGATAATGGTGCTGGAGCATCGCTGGAATAAATGTATTAGTCTTAAGGGAGATTATGTTGAAAAATAAAAATAATTTTGAAATTATAAATCCGTGTTTTCATTGTTAGGCCGAGAATTTTTCAGACCACCCTCGTACTGATGACTTATGTGGGTAAGCATGTAGCCCCAGGTAGTTTCAGTTTCACATTAATTGGATCCATTTGTTACTTGTACACAAACGAACTGCATGTTTGCAGTGGTCATAATTTATCAAATTTCAAATGTCTCATGATGAGACATTTGAAATGTTAAAACAATACTGTTGTGGCCATGTTATAACAATAGTTGATATTCCCAAATCAAACTGAAAAGTACAAACAATGATAGTGTAATTGCAATTTATAAAATAAAATAAAAAATCTTCCCTTTAAAATGAACTCAGGGAGGAAATTAAGATGCAAAATTTCCCAACCAAAAAAATAAATAAATATATGCACGCACGCACCCACCCACACACACACACATACGCACACGCACCCACACACACTAAAAATCCTACCAAAAAAACATCACTTCCGCATCCACTTTAACTATCTGCATCATAAACATTCACATTAATATCATACATTATCACTTACAAGACACCCAGTTAAGCTAGTTTTAAGTAATTACTGCAGCATTACTGGAAATCCACGTTAGTGTAATTGTTTGTGTTACTCCTTTTTAGACAGAGACCTACACAGGAACTAGCAGATTACTTCTACTTTGAAGCAGAACTGTTAATAGTGTAATAAGTTAAATGTTAACATAAATGGGGCAGATTTCCTACGGTCCTACTATTTACATGCAAAGCCGTATTATTACACTATAACCACCACCAATGATTGTTTACATTTGTTTTATTTCACAGTTCAAACAGCAGAGGTTAAAAAGGTATACTTTGTTTGACTTTTTAATCTCTCTCCATTCTGAGAAGTGTCTTAACAGATGGTGGTGGTAAAGAAATTTTAAAATACAGTGTCAACTCTCATTATAACAAACACTCTCATAGCCTACTCACTCACTATAACATACTACTGAAAATTCCTGAGTAATGCCTCATTAGGCACAATGCTGTGGCAGAAGTAGTTCACTGAAGTAGTATTCCTGTGGTCCCTGCTAGTCTGCTGTAATATGAGTCGACTGATTCCTAGAAAAACCTTTTCCACCAGCATTATATTCATTTCATTTGTTTTTAGACCTATGGACATAATTTTTTATCTCTTCTACCCTTTGATAATGCACGGATTCATTTCATAGCTTTATGTAACCTGCTGTGATTGTTATAGAACATGACAAGTCCTGTTTTCAGAACCTATATTACTTTTGCCATGGATTCTTTATGGCAAAGACATGATAAAGAATCTACAAACTTAAAATATTTCACATAGAATTTCTTTGTATCTCATGTATAGAAATGTAGAAACGTTTTGTTGAATATGCATTTTATGGTTTTGAATAGACTTAAAAATGCCTATATATGCTCATTTTTAACCAAATGTCATATATATATATATATATATATACACAGTATATCATAAATTTTAGTAGTGAATTCTATACCTTTTATCTTCTATACTGAAATTTTTAACTTAAATGTATTAAAACTTATATTCTTTTTCAGAATAACAGTGCCAAGGTTAAAGTAGACAAGGAGATAAATAGTCATATATTTGAAGATTCCAAAGTAGAAGATCAGCAAAAAGAACATGTTCTTGATCAGCAGATAAAACAGGAACCAAGTGATGATGAAGATTCACCTGTTGAGAATCAAAATTCTTCTCTCTTGACTGAAATTCCAATGGTTTCCAGTCAGCCATTTCCATTTGTTTCTCATGCAGCTGCTCCATCTTTATCATATTTTTATGATACATCTACTGTTGTACACCTTAGCCATTGCCATACCACATCAATTCAAACAGAATCTGGAAAGCGATCACAAGGAACATCACCTCTAAATTCTGTTAGCCCATCATTACCTTTATTATCAACAGAAACAGACCAAACATTTCATTCAACTGATATGCCTGAAGATGAAGAAGAAAGTGACTGCAGTGACAGTATCAGCAAGCAAGAATTAACTCATGTTAAATTAACAAGTGGTAGTTTGGGTATTACCACAGCTACTCAGGTTGATATGGATGCTCATTTAACTTCAGATGAAAATGACTTTGAAGAAAAAGCTAAAGAAATGTTGGTTTCTCCTGGTGATACAAAATGTACGACACCAGACTTAAGGAAAGAAAGGTTGAAAATAGATGATGATCATTCCATTGAAGGCCAGGAAATCATTTCAAGTACAGATGAGAATATATGCCAGGAAGTTGCTAAAAAAAATAATTGCACAACTACTTCTGCAGAAGATGGTGATCATAATGAAGAGGAAAATGCTCCTGTTCTTCCAGCTGAAAGTAAACCAGTCATGGACTTCATTGATCATCATGGATTAAATCTACTTGTAGACAGTATAGAAGCATTTGCTTCTCAGGAGCAAGAGCCATCGTGTGTAGGATCTACAAATGTGCAGAGTACACATAAGAAAACGGTTGGTGAATCTAGCCCATTGACTAATTCTGCTAGTGGTGAAAACAATTACTCAACAGAAAATCTGTGCAAAAATATAAATTCATCTATAACTACTTCTCTCTTTCCACCTCTTGATTCTGCTTCTTGCACAGATGGTCTTGGATTACTTTGTGCTCTTGCTGAACAAAGATTTCTTCAAGAAACTATGAATTCTCACTCTAACAGTAATACACAAAAAGATCAAAACCTAGTAGACAATCATAATAATAATTCTATGCATAATTTAAATTATACCAGCAATTATCCCCATTCAAAAAGAGAGAGTGAAAATGTTGCAACCAAATCTATCCCAAACAAATTAAATTCACCTACACATTCCATAGGCAGTCCATTTAGACTTGGGACTTCTACAGACTCCATGGATCCTGCTGAACTTGAGATGAGAATGCGTTTAGCTGAACTCCAAAGGAAATATAAAGAGAAACAGCGAGAACTTGCAAAATTGCAACCAAAGAAAGAAAAAGAGTGAGTTATTTTATTTTTTTTTATAACATATTATTTGGGCCTTATATATGTGTGTGTGTATTATATTATATTTTTATTTATTTATTTTTTACCTGCTTTGGTTGATGGCCAGCTCGTAGCAGGATATCATATCTTGTGATTCAGTCTTATTTGACCCACAGAATCATCAGTTTATTTTTTGTATAACTGTCCTTTATAGCATTTATCTTATGCATTCATTTATTATATTATTATTTTTAGTGTACTAAAGCAAAATTTGCAGTTAAGTTTATCTTATGAAAAGACAAATGTTATTTGAAGCATTTAATACCTTTCCTTCCAACTGTTGTAATGTCTTCTTTTCTGTTTTGGCATTTTCTCCACTTCTCACCCATTTGAATGAAAACATACATAGTTGGCAAATGCTGAATTGCTGATTCAGAAACTCATACTAGATACTAGAATGAAATAATGATTAAATACAAGTAATTCCCACCTTTACGAATTTCCTGGCGACTGTTCGTAAATCAGGAATTCTTAAAGTGGGAGTTTTATTGCCTTAGAAAAAATGACATAAGTGAGAGTTACGTTCTTAAGAAGGAATATATAAAATATAAAATGAATATTAAATCATAAGAAAATACTTTACTGGCCAAAGATTTGCATATTTAAAAAAATAACATAAGAAAAATTTTAAATTAAAAAAGATTCTTTGAAAAAAAAATTAGCTCATTTCTATATTCCGGGTGAATCGGCAGCCACCGAGGTAGTAGGAGATATATTAGGAAACTTCAGTGCATCATTTTTTTTTTTTTTCAAAGGAGGCCCTTCGAGTGTCATCTTCTTTTCGTTTAAAATAGCTTGATAGCAAGCAGAAGCATTATTCATTTCGCAGGAAAATTGACTAAATTGTTCAAAGTCTGAATCTTGTGATTATCTTGTGATTCAGAGATTGCTTGAGCTTTTTCAAGAAGTTTAAATGCTTCTTCTAGGCCTCAAAGTGAAAAACCAAGTTGGAGCTTCATATTCGTTATCTTCTTTGTCTTTTTCTTCGTTTCTTTCTTGTTCCTCTAATTTAAGGAGATCATTGGGTGAGCGTTCCATAGTGTGAGATTGAAGCAGCTCATTAACATTACCTTCCAAAACTTCCATTTGCAACTGATTAGCTATACCTAAGATTGCTTGAGTTTCAGAATTCACAGGTTCTTCAAATCCTTTGAAATTATCATTAAACTGAGGACACAGTTTATGCCATACTCCTTTCATAGTTTTTTCGGAAAACTTTATGCCAGGTGCTCTGCGTTACCTGAATTGCATCTAAAATGTTGAATCTCTTCCAAAACGTTTTGATAGAAAAGTTTCCATCTTTATCAGTTGCTTCTGTTAACATTTCAAAATTCTCTTTGAGATAATGTGCTTTAAAAATCGCAATCACTCCCTAATCCATTGGTTGTAAAAGAAAAGTTGTATTTGGAGGTAAAAAGACTATTTTTACATTAGGAATAGCTAGGTGCATTGTCAGTTATCAGAAGCACTTTAAATGGAATTTGTTTTTTCTTACAATAAAGTTTCACTTCAGGAACAAAGTGATGCATAAGCCAGTCTTCGAATAGGAAACCCATGAGCCAAGCCTTCTTATTTGCCTTCCATATTACTGGGAAAGTATATTTATTAATTCCTTTTAAGCTTCTTGGATTTTCTGATCAATGCACAAATAAGGGTTTTAACTTGCAATCGCCAGCAATGTTTCCTCCTAATAGTAGAGTGATGCAATCTTTTGGTGCTTTAAAACCTGACATTGAGGATTCTTCATTTGTAATGTGAGTTCTTTCAGGCATCTGTTTCGAAAAAAGGCCTGTTACATCAACGTTAAAAACTGCGTTGGTGAGTAATTTCCTTCATTAATTATTTCTTCTGATTTCTCTGGATAAGATTTTGCAGCCTCACTATTATGCAACCATGTAGACTGCATAGATTGTGCATTTTTTACTTCTTTCAAATATTTTTTCTTTATCCTTTAAAATGGCGCAAACTGTAAAAGCGGCAAGAAAAAATTTCTCAGAAAGAGCTTTAACAGTGCTACCTGCTTGATGGCTGGTAATAATTTTGTATTTTTTCACTAATATAATTGCATTTCTTTTGTTCATTTTCTGGTTTTGCACTGTTGCTTCTTTTTTTAGACATTGTTGGAAAATTGAAAGAGCTATAGTTAAAAAGAAAACAAAATAAAAAAATCAGAACTAGCTTCTGTAAGGCAGATTTTCAAGCATCTCACTAAAGGTCCTATGTATCCATTAGTTCCCTGCATGAGCTAAGGATTGAATAATTCAGAAGCTACTCTAGAAACTAAATACTGACCTCCTGTGTGCCACTCCAGGTCATCATTAAGCAGGGTGCTAGCCCCATATCCTATAGTGAAAACATTCTACCACTGAAGGCATTCACAAACATCCATGCCTCCTGTTGTTGGATCATAGAAATGCTGCCCATTCAGCCAGTTAGGCTGAGTCAAGAACAGCATCTCCACCAGTGTATAACCTATAAAAATTTAACTTAAAAACAACAACAATTATTTAAATTTTTATAAACTGCATTGCTGGGTTATACTGGCCAGTTTTTCTGTAAAGCTCTGAATTCCATTTTTGGAAGTCAGCAATAGCTAGGAATTCCTGGCTCATCTTTTAAGCTACTGTACTGGCCATACACAAGCCTCTGTGAAGAATTCATCAGATTTTTTGACAAAAATAAAAAGTCTAGCCCTTTAGCCTACAGGCATCATGATTCATTTTTATATCCAGTCCTTATTTTCTGTATCTCTTACCGACATTCTCCAACTGTTATCAGATGAGTTCCCTCCAGACATAGTTGAACTGTTTAAATTTATCATACACTCTGACTATATCATCTGCAGGAACTAATTCTACAAACAGATTGAAGGAACTGCCATTGGAAACCCTTACCTCCTGCACTTGCTAATTTCTACTTATAGCATCTTGAGGAATCCCTATTCTCTTCAATACAACCCTAACTTTTCTTTTCAATTCAATATGTAGATGATATGTTTGCATCTGGCCAGACTCAGAAGAATCTCTATTTACCTTTCTAACCAAAATCAACAGCTTACACTCACATATCAACTTCACTGTGGAAAAGGAAACTAATGGATAATTAGCCTTTCTTGACATCCTCTTTTCACATACCCCTTCTGAAATACTTGCTACATCTGTTTACCATAAACCTGCCTTCACAGGCCACTACAAGGCAGCAAAATTCTCTCTCTCTCTCTCACTGACGTTTATACCAAACCAAGATCAGTGTGAATGCCTCCACTTGTACTTTGGACAAACAGGATGTTCTGTTGAAAAATGACTACAAGAATACCGATCTTAAATTAGCAAAAATAAACCTGAAAAAATCTGGCCTTGCTAAGTATGGAGTGGACACTGACCACACCACAATATCCTATGATCCAATACTTGCCTTTTACATTGATGTAGGTTTAGGTTCGAGTGGTTATTTAAAGAGAGTGCTGAGGCACAAAACCTGAAAAATCTGACCTTGCTCAGTATGGAGTGGACACCGACCAAACCACAATATATTGTGGGCCAATGTGGGCAAGATTTGGGAAAGTCATCCTCATAAATGATAAGCAATGGTGCATTTTCTCCACTCTGATTCATTAATTTTTAAAATTTAATTCAATATAATGTTGTGTCATTTCATTATCTAATTAAATTTTATTTTATTTCAGATCATTTAAATTTGGGCTTTATTGTTATCTTATTTTATTGTAACTACCCACTAAGTCACATCCGGCATGGAGCTCAGCTGTGTAAACAGGATTAACATTCTTTGTTCTAGCTTCACCCTGTGATTATGCTGATGCACTAATGATGACCAGTTATTTTCCAGTCACAATATTTATTATTATTATTATTATTATTATTCAGGCCTCCAAGGAGTCAAAAGACTCATCAAGGGAGGTCCTTCCTAAGACATAAAGTCTGTCAAGACTCATCGAGGGGAGGTTCCCCCCCCCGAGAAACACAAAGTCTATCATACCACTCTTTAAACTCACTGACCGTTCTCGCTCCCACCACTCCATCAGGCAATGCATTCCACGGCTCAACCACCCTCCACACAAAGAAACAACTCCTTACCCTCTTGCTCACAGTTTCCTTTCGTAACTTCCAGGGATGGCCTCTTGTCATCACTCCTTCCCGCTGTTCAACCAAGTGAAAGAACTCCCCAGTGTCAACCCTGTAACCACCTCTCAAGAGTTTAAAAGTCTCAATCATATCACTTCTCCTTCTTCTATCCACCAAACTCTGCAGTCCACATTCTCTCAGCCAATCCTCATAACTATCCTTGTACAGTCCTGAAACCATCTTTGTCATCCGTCTTTGTATCCTTTCCACAGTTAATTTATCCCCTTCAAATCCTGGGAACCAAATCTGAGGTCGCAAGAATTCAGACCCAGATAGAAACCTTCCCACAGTGCCTATTAATACAGCTGCCTACATAGAAATGTAAAAACTTTGAGCCCTTATAACTTTTTACTGAAGAATGTAAAAGAGGAACATTCATGCAGATCATAATCAGTATGCTTGAGTTTTGTATGATACATGGGTGCCTAATGTCAAGATATATAATATATTAAGGTACACAATATGATAGTCAATGTCTGTGATGGTTTGTCATCACAAGCATTCAGTATGTGCATCACTTGTCAACAGACTGTCACAACAGTATTCATCTTCCCTTTACATGCTGCCTAATAGAATACAGAAAATATGGAAGTCACTGCTGATATGATGTACTCTTTCAGCTGAACAATATCCTGTACTTTTTTTGAGTACATTTTAATATAACACACAGAAAAATATAGAATGGGATGAAGTTGTTGGGCCATTCATACTTCAAATGGAAAGCAAGAAGCATATTTTTCTTAAAATATGAAAAAATCTACAGTAAAATTCTTCTCCTAGGAATTGCCTCTGGAATACTCAATTAAATGTTGCATTTCTATTGTCACTGTGATTATCTTCATACATACATCAGGAAATGAAAGAAATAAAGATGTTTATTGATCAAACTTACTTGATAGAAGATATATGTAAGAATAATAATCAAGTGAGATCTTTAAATTCCTTATGATATGAAGGATTTGAGAGGTAAGACAGATTGAATGAATTATTGAATAGAAAAAAAAACAATAATAATAAAATAAGGGAAGATAAAGTGATGAGATAAGTATTGCAAAGGAAAGTTAAATTCCCATATAGACTAGTGAAATGATCAATAATTTTCTGAGCTCATATTATGTAATTTTTAAAATGGTGTATTAATTATCTTTTGTTTTTAATAAGAATTTAAAAGTTAGATATGTAGAATATCAGAAATTATTCTTATTGTGATTCTACAGGTAATATGACTTTGCTCTTCTCTGAGGAATAAAGAGAAGAACATACTAAATTGTATCTATTGTACATATACATTTGTTTTCAGTACATTACAGTAAACAATAATTTTTGCATACTTGAGCTTCTTTCTTTGTAATGCACAACATGTTGATTTTGAAGTCAGTATACTGTAAAAATAATCATAATAAAAATTCTGAATATTTTTACGTATTGTTATGTTAGTATGTTTATTTGTTTCGTTTTCATAACATGCATTATCGGCACTTGCGATGTGCCCGTTATGGAATTGTTTTGTCCAAAGTGATATGTAAAGAAGTTAAAAAATTGATGTACTTACTAGATTTGATCTTTGTATTACTTAAAAGAATTTGATTGTGGTTTGAAATATTAAGTTTTGTGTTTTATGAAGACATTCTGGTCGATTTCAATCGATGGTGAGTTAGCCGATCTCATACGGAGGTAGCAGGGTTTTTTCTCCCGGAAACTCGGGTTTTTCATCCCGCATACATACAAATCGGCCCTTCAGAACACACGCAATTTACAGACAAAAATTACTAGTTGTGGTGGTGTTGGAGGTGGGCGGTAGATGGCGTTGATTCGTAGTAGAGGTAAGGTGTAGGGACAGTTGAAGATGTCCTCCCGCGATGAGTCTTCGGACTCCTTGGAGGTATCAGGAATAATAATAATAATAATAATAATAATAATTCTCTTGTCGCTAACGGATACAACGTGTCAGCCATTTTACGGTACTTAGTTTCTGACTTTCATGGAGTGCGCATGCTCGCGGAGAAGTTTTATGGAGTGATTGACAGCTGACAAGAGAGCGTTCGGTATCTGGGTAACGGCTGTAAACAAGAGAGCGTTCGGAAGGAATTTAGAACACAGGCCGGCAGACATTTAGGTTCGGAAGGAACTTAAGTTTTTTAAGTGACATTCGGAGGAAAATTAATAGTATATTCCGAAAAAGGAATCGTGGAACTATTAAGTTTTAATGTGGAATAAGTATGTGGATAAATAAAAGGGAAATATTGCTATAAATCGTTTTAAAAGGAATACTGGAGGAAATTGGAAGAGAAAGGACCAAGGAATAAGTTTAAAGAAGAGGTATTGAAAGAAATTAAGTTACCAGAGGATGTGGAAGAATGGTGGGACATTAATAGTCGGAATATTAGAAAAATTGGAGAAGAGGTGCTTGGTATAACATCAGGAAAGGGACCACCTGAGGATAAGGAGGCATGGTGGTGGAATGAGGAGGTGCAGTTGGAGATCAAGGAAAAGAAAGAGGCAAAGAAAAAATGGGACATGACTGGAACTAGAGCCGACAAGGATTCATATAGATTAGCAAAGAAAAATGCAAAGAGAGCTGTGGCAAGGGCGAAAGCGAGGGCAGTTGATGAGGTTTATGAAGAACTGGAGAGAAACGGTGGCGAAGCTCAGTTGTTGAGAATAGCGAAAGCCAGAGATAAGGCCTCTAAAGACATAACATCAGTCAAGCAGATAAAGGATGCCTCAGGAGTAGTATTACAAGACGAGGACAAAATCAGAGGAAGATGGAAAGAATATTTCCGAAAACTACTAAATGAGGAGAATCCAAGAGAGAGGTGCGAGGATGGAGAGGTAAATGAGAGACCGGTGCAAGACATAAGTAGAGAGGAAGTGGTTTGGGTACTGAGAAAAATGAAGAATGGAAAGGCTGTGGGAGCAGACCAGATACCTGGGGAAGTGTGAAAAAGTTTGGGCAGTGAGGGCGTGGATATGTTATGGGATCTGATGTGTAAAATAGCCCAACAGGAAAAGATACCAGAGGAATGGAGGAAAAGTATTCTTGTCCCAATCTACAAAGGAAGAGGAGATGTTCAAGACTGTGGCAACTATAGAGGAATCAAGCTGATGTCACACACATTAAAAATATGGGAAAGAGTAATTGAAGCAAGGTTACAGCAGGAAACGAAAATTGGTGAGGAGCAGTTTGGATTTATGCCAGGAAGAGGGACAACGGATGCAATATTTGCTCTAAGGCGATTGATGGAGAAATATAGAGAGATGCAAGTGGATCTGCATATGGTGTTTATAGACTTGGAAAAGGCATATGACAGAGTGGCCAGGCAGGAGGTATGGAGGTGCATGAGGAAGAAGGGGGTGTCGGAGAAGTACGTGCGGTTGGTGAAGGAGATGTATGAGGGAACAGAAACTCAGGTCAGGTCTAGTGTCGGCACGACAGAAGGGTTCCCTATTGTCGTAGGGCTACACCAAGGGTCAGCTCTGAGCCCCTACCTCTTTGACCTGGTCATGGATGTACTAGTGGGGGATGTCAAGAAGGAGGCACCATGGAGCATGCTGTTTGCTGATTACATTGTTCTATGCGAATCATCCTGAGAGAAGCTTGAAAATACCCTGGAAGAGTGGAGAAAGGCATTGGAGAAGAGTGGCATGAGAATTAACCGTGAAGACTGAATATATGTCAATGGGGAGTGACGAGGATATCATCATATGACTCCAGGGTGAAAGGCTAATTTCAGGGAAGAAATTCAAGTACCTTGGGTCGGTTGTCGAGAGGAATGGTGACCTGGATGAGGAAATACAGCACCGAATAACATGCAGTTGGATGAATTGGAGGAAGATGAGCGGGGTCCTGTGCGACAAGAGAGTGAGTTGTAAGAGGAAAGGAAAGCTCTATAAGATGGTGGTGAGGCCGGCGATGCTCCATGGTGCGGAGACGTGGCCTATAACCAAGGCACAGGAGAGGAAGATGGAGGTAGCGGAGATGCGGATGTTGAGATGGATGAGTGGTGTGACAAAGAAGGACAGGATAAGGAATGACTACATCAGAGGGACGGTTAAGGTGGGACCAATTGGCAAGAAGATACAAGAAAGTAGGCTGAGGTGGTTTGGACATGTTGAGAGGAAGGGTGAGGAGTATGTTGGTAAACGAGTGGAGTATATGGAGTTGGAGGGAAGGAGGAAAAGAGGCAGGCCCAAGCTCAGGTGGGGGATAAGATGACAGAGGATCTTAGGGAGAAAGGATGGAGTCCGAAGGATGCTCTGGACCGGAGAACTTGGAAGAGGAAGGTTAAAGATTGGTGCGCCGACCCCGTTTAACATGGGATAAGGCAGAGTGAAAGAAGAAGAAGACTGGAGGAAACACTAAATGAAAGATTTATAGTAGATTCCGAAAAGGGAATCGTAGAGCTGTAAGTTTTTTTAATTGGAAAAGTTAAGACTGTCAATAAGCATTTAGTGAATAAAAGAAGAATTTGCTATTTACGTTCTAATGGAATGTTCGAGAAAACTCTGATTAGGAAGTTTCATCTGTATTAAGGATGCCAGATCTGACTATTATTTCTACTAAAAAGAGACAGAATTAAGTCAGGAAGATTTTTGTGTGTGCTACATGAATGATGAAAAAGGATCCTGTAAAATGAAGAATAGAGTCATATATCTTCTGAAAAGGGCCTTGACAGAGAGAGAAACTGGCTATGAACATTTTGTCATTTTGAAAACAAAGTGTTTAGTCTTAAGTGTAAGTTTATTTTAAAAAGGCCTTGGATCCAATTAATTTGTAGTTATAGTCATTAGCGCACCCAGGGAGGGGGCCAAGGGGCCCTGGCCCCCTCCAAAAGAAAAAGGAAAAACACTAGAAAAATCTTTTCTAATTAAAATTCTTCTTTTTTTTAAATTTATGTTGTGTCATGTCTCCTATTTCTCTGCTACTTATGAATTAGCGGTCACATAAGGTGGGAATGCCTTGTAGCTCTCTGGAATCCTGGCCACTGTGAACGCAATGCGAACGAAGTAGTGCTCGGAAGCTACTTCGTTTGCCCGAGCAGAGCCAGAGGACATAACTGGTATTATGTACTGGCGATCAGTGCAGATGCTCAGCCATAGTTCGTATGCAATGCACAGTGTGTATTCTCAAATCGTCTACTCAACTCCCCCCCCCCCCCCCCCCAAGATTAAATCTTGACTGATCAGCCCCCTCCAAGATTAAATCCTGAGTGCGCCACTGGTTATAGTTATGTAATATTGTTTGAAGTGTATATATATTGTTTTAGTTTTATTAAATGTGTTTATTTTGTATTTGGTCTTGAGTCGGTGATTAATTGGATTCTGAAAGAAAGAGTTAAGATCATTGCACCAATTGGAGTGAATCCTTGTGCACATAATAAAATATAGGTACACTCGGAATAAAAAATTAATTGTTAGAAACAGAGATCATCTCTATGGTAGGATTAAATATTAAGATAAATATGAATATCCTCAATATAAAAATCCATCAATTATTAACAATACCATCATGGATACTATGAATGTAAACTATTTTGACTAACCAGTAAACAAATTAAAATTATATATATAACTGACTGTTAACATAAAAGGTTGGATACAGAGAAAAGAAGGGGTTAATACAAGTGTGTGTATGTGTGCAGTGGCGCACCCAGGATTTAATCTTTGGGGGGGGGGGGGGCAAGTTGAACGGATAAAAATTTGCATTAAAAATATTTTTATCCGTTCAACTAAAATTCGTTCAATTTCATTCATTCAATAAAATTCATTAGGTAATTATAAAAATTTATTTAAAGAATAAAATCCAGTTTTCTTTTCTTTTTACAAAGCTCTTAAATTATTTCAGTCGTGGTTACATTAATCTCTCCCTATGTGTATATATATTTAGCAAAGCCAGTCCGTTCAATCGTGATTGTGGCATAGTAGAAATCTTAAATAGGTTTTTAAAAGGCATAAGTTAGAAAATGACCTTTCGCTGACGCATGTTGTTACTGGAAGCGTTGCAAATATTTTTAATAAGTTATAGATGTTAGGATATATCATTTTGTCACACTTTGAAACTGCATGAACAGCATTTTTGCATGGAGCTGTTGCAAACGGTTTTTCAAATTTCTTATACTATAACTTGAATTCGACATTCAAAATTGCTGGATTTGTATAAGGCAAATCACCGGCATAAAATTCGCACAATTGACAAAAATCTTCCATTGCATTTGCTGTTGGAGCATCTTTTCCATTTGGTAGAAAAGAAAAAAATATATTTCAAAATGTTGTGGTGCCAAGTGAAACATTTATGAAGTTGAGTCAATATTTGGTCAATAAATGAAATGAAATAGTTTTCCTGAAATACTCTTCTACAGAATCGGCTGGAACATTGGACCTTAATGTTAGTTTTGATGAAGTCCTTGGCTTTTTAATGTCAATATTAAAATTATTGGCTTTTATACATGCTTCATCGTAAATATCTTTAAATGAAGAATCTGGTGTTTCATGAACGGTATTTAATTGAGCCACATCATCATCAACAAAATTTAGGGCAATTAAGAGGTCACTGTCAGATTTTTGCATTATTTTAGACAATGGTAAGGTGCATGCAAATATTTTTTGCAAGCTAAATAAAGATATTATAAATCTTAAAAGATATTAATATTATAATATTATAAACAACAAGGACGTCCTATCTTTTAGGGGTATTGAAGAAAGTGTGTACCTTTTCAGTTATGCCAATGCAATTTATTATTTGTCAGATATAGCATTTCCAAGTGCCAAATTCAAACTATGTGATGCACAATGAACATATAAAGCTTGTCGATATTATTGTTACATAACATCCCCAGGTAGTCCAAAGACATATCGAGGAAGGGCACCTACTCTACAACTCTCCGTCTTCACCAACCACAACTACAATCATCATCATCATCTACACCAATGCTGTCTACAGCCGACCACTACCACTAGTATTTTTACAGGCAATCACAAACATCCATGCCCACGCGGGATTCGAACTCGCAGCCTTTTAGCTGGAGAGTCGGCCAACCAGGCCGGATATATAGATAAAAAATTATAATAATAATGATAACTGATAATTAAGGAATTGACAGCATACACTAGAAATATAAATTAAATAAACTTTAATATATACTTTCCGATATTTCGGCAAATGTCACATTGCCATCTTCTTGGGAACTTAATACAAAGACACGTGCACACAAGTACTACATAACAGCAAATGAGAACCGATGCTAGGAAGCTAACGTTTTCCTAAAGTCCTGATGGTGCCTCCTGGCGGGCTATATTGGTAGTTCTTGGCCTTTGGGCTGAAGTTCTTCTGATAAATGTTTCCCAAATTTGGGGCAGTTTCATGCATCCAAATTTGTTGAGGTTTGGCATGTTCCTAAGGGCTGAGGCTGATTCCATGAATAGTCTTTCATATTTGAACTTGCTGCAGTGTATTACTGTGGCTTTCTTCCATCTTATTCTGTGGCGAGTATCCAGAGCATGGTCTGCAAGCCCAGAGTGGCTGTACTGGCGAAATCAGATGTAATTGTGTTCTGAGATTCTGATATTTGCTGTCCTGCCTATTTGGCCAAAGTAGGACAATTTACAGCTGCAAGGGACCTGGTATACACCAGGTAGGTCTAGGGGAAGTAGTTGGTCTTTAGTGGAGTGGATAAGGGATGCCAATTTTCTGTGTGGTCTGTAACAAGTGGTCAAGTCATGTTTTTTTAAGATTTTGTTGATTTTTTCCGAGGTGCCTCGGACATAGGGAATGGTGATGGATTTAGAGTAATCTTTTTTGTGAAGGTGGGGGGGGAAGGTGGGTTGTGGATAACTGGTTTATGTATTTTTTGGATTCTTTTGGGGGGGAGCAGCCATTGGCTGAGAAAGTGTCATGGATGTGATTTAGTTCAGTGGTTAGGGCTTGATCATTTGAACAGATTATTTTTGCCCTGTTGAATAGTGTCTTAATAACTCCATATTGTTGTGAGGGGGGGGGGGGTTATGGGATTGTTGGCGAATGTATCTGCCTGTATGGGTGGGTTTTCTATAAACTGAGAAAACCAAGGTTCCATCAGGTTGGCGGGTGACTAGTGTGTCTAGGAAGGGGAGGTTATTGTTTTACTCTTTTTCCAGGATGAACTTGATTCTAGGGTGTTGGTTGTTTAAATGTGTTAGGAAGGAAAGGAGTGAATCCGGGCAATGTGGCCAAATAGCGAACACATCATCAACACAGCGAAGCCACATGGTAGGTTTTTGTGGGGCTGAATTTAAGGCTTTCTCTTCAAAAGTCTCCATAAAGAAGTTGGCCAAGGGTGGAGAAAGTGGTGAACCCATGGCTGTCCCTTCTATCTGTTTATAGAATTTTTCCTGCCAAACAAAATAGCCTGAGTTCATTGTAAACTGAAATACGGCTGAGATATCGGGAGGAAATTTAGCTTGGATTAGCTCTAAAATTTCTTTGAGGGGGACATTTGAATAAGGAGGAGACGTCAAAACTGACCATTATGTCATTATTTTGGAGTGTAAGGTTTTCTATACTGGCTTTGAAGTGGGCTGAGTTTTTTATGTGTGATGGTGTGTTGCCAGTATAGTGTGAGAGCGCTTTGGCTAAATGCTTGGCTAGTTTGTAAGTGGGGGAATCAGTGCCATCCACTATGGGACGTAATGGCACATTTTCTTTATGTATTTTAGGGAGCCCATATATGCGGGGGGTCTAGAGTTATATGGTTTCAGTCTGTTGGTAATCTCCACAGGCCAAGAAGTGATCTTCTTAAGGAGCTTATGGAGTTTTCTAATTTGAGAGTTGGTAGGATTGTATTCAATAGGGAGGTAAGTGGATCGATCTAATAGTAAAGCCTTGAGCTTACCTGTGTAGTCATTAAGATTGAGTACCACAGTGGCGTTCCCCTTATCCACTTTGGTGATCACTATTTCTTTGTTTTTCTTCAATTCTTGTAGTGACTTGCATTCACTAATGGATATGTTGGATTTTGGAGGTTTTGCTTTTTTTGAGAACACAGGCTACATCCAATCTAATATCGTTGGCGATGTGGTTCGGAAGGTGGCGAATCCTGCGTTCAATTTGGATCATTAATTCCTTGGCCGATAATTTCTTAGGAGCAATGGCGAAGTTGTGACCACGTGACATAGCGTTGAGTGCTTCAGGCTTCAAGATAACTAAAGAAAGGTTGACTACAGTGTTGGTTTGTAGTTTAGGTTTGGAATACAGAGCCGACATATCAACAAGTTTGAAAAATTAATAAAGAACTCGGCGTCCAAACCTAAACTACAAACCAACACTGTAGTCAACCTTTCTTCAGTTATCTTGAAGCCTGAAGCACTCAACGCTCTGTCACGTGGTCACAACTTCGCCATTGCTGCATGAGATTTTCGACTTCTTCAAATAATTCGGGAAATTCACTTCTCACTGAAGGCGAGATCCAGAATCGAGCCAAACCACAATCACGGAATTGCATTTTAAGCGCATTGTCACTTGTAAGCCCAATTAGCTGCTATTTTTTCGATAATGAAAGGTTGTTCTCGTGACTGCAAGCCTGAAATGGATCGTGAACTCACAGAAATTCCTTATAAAAAGTTATTCGGAAAATGTTTCCAAATTCTGTTTCAGAATTTTGAGGTGGACACAAACCCTTTCCCAGTGGTTAAATTCTAAACTAATAAGTTTCGGGGCCCTATACAAAATAACCAATTGTATTTACCTTTTGAATACTATCCGGGGAAGCTCCCCCCCCCCCCATCCCTTTCATCACGTGTTCGTAATCAGGCTACTGTTGATATTGACTTTATATACACGTTCAAAACTGTAAACAATTGTTGAATAATAACACAATAATGTAGGCATAATTACCATAAAGGGAGAAAAGTCACAAAACAGAAAAATGTTCCTACAAACTAACCAGTTGTATTTACCTTTGAATGCTATCCACTGGTCGAGTGTCCAACACATCAGCAAATCTTTCCTTTCGTTAAACATATTAATATTATCACATTGCAACTGATTGGAATTCTGTGTTTCTGTGGATTCGTTACAGACCTCTTTCTCTTCAGAAACTACACACAAACTGTCATTACAAACTCGTTTTGTATTATCACTGTCCTCCGAGATATTTTTCTGTTTAAAGAAGGTACCGATGTACTTATCCATAATTGAAATACCGTACTTACTCACATATAACTCTCATCCCTGATTTTACTTTTTGAAAAAAGAAATGAAAAAGTTTCACATATACCTTGCAAATGAAACAAGCTGAAACACTTTCAGAGCAGGCGATAGTAACTTGCTCCCGTGGTAAACAACACACCCTCCCTCAGTAGCCACTATATTGCAGAGGCAAGAAAAACAAGTACTTTTATTATGTCAGTGATTAAGGTATAAGCAGTCTGTGTAATATATTTCTCAACAAATAGTGCAATTAGAGACAGCTGGGATAAAAACGACACTAATTAATAAATCATATGTCCCCTCATACGGAAACTATGCTGTATATATAGACTCAAGCAAAACCATATGTTGCACTGGCAAACACAGTATCTAACTAAAAACTATTGTTATTAATTAGATTGTGTGGGTTCACTCGGCAGCAATAAAATTCAACCGAAAGTATTAAAATTTGTAAACATGTTAAAACTAAGATATATATATATATATATATAGAATGCTGTTATGGCAGTTTCACATATTATTGGAATTCGGTTGAAGAGAGTTAGCATTTCAACTCAATTGTCAGCTTGCTTTTTGCGCGATTTCCGAAAAATATATAAATACTGGAGTTAACTCACAACACATTTTGTCTAAGTATTACTTAGCACTTCTGAAGATATTTGAGCCTTGGTTGAAGGAGGAAAACCTTCAACAATAAAAATCAATAAACAACAAGCAATTGGTTGAAATGTGGTCATGTGGACAACACATGTTCGCTTCAAATCTGACAAAACAGCAAGGGAAGGTGGAAGCAATAAAACCATATTGTTTTTCACTTTACCCCTCTTTTATTACTCGTCATTCTGCCACTACAAATTAAAATAGTGGCAGAATGTCCATGAACCTTCTGCCACTATTTTTTTTTTACGTATTCATTTATTTTAATAATTTTTACTTACGTATTCAATTTTAATTTGTTTTGTTTGGATAATTAAAATATATAGATTTATTTGGTTAATTTAAGCCTGTGGACCATGTGTCCCACCGTTGCAGACCACCTGTGATCCGCAGACCATAGGTTGAGAAACGCTGCTATAGGGTTCTCTCACCTTATGTGACCCCTAATTCATAAGTAGTATAGAAATTGAAGACATGACACAACATAAATAAAAATTTAATTTTAATTAGGAAAAGTATTTTGGAAAATTTTTTAGTGTTTTTTAATTTTTTCTTTTTTTGGGGGAGGGTGGGGGGAAGAGCCCCTTGGCCCCCTCCCTGGGTGCACCACTGTGTGTGTGCGTGCGTGCGTGCACACACTTGTGTTAATCTGCTCTTATTTCAAATCATTAAAAACAATGTGAGCATTTGCTTTTTTAAAATATTAATACAGAAAGCAGTTGATTTTCACTTATAAAGTTTCTTGTGAAAGTTTGATTTTATGATTACAGAAGGCTGCCTGATCTACAAAAGCAACAAAAAAAGACCAAAGACAATCACTGCTATCAGTAGTCTCCCCCCCCCCCCATAATTTCTTAAGTGTATCAATATCAAGGTTTCAAAGCATGTTTATCTGTGAATGCTTTGAAACCTTGATACACTTAATAAATGAGGTATGTGGAGGTGGGGTGGGGGAGAACTACTGATTGTAATGATTGCCTATGGTGTTCTCTTGTTGCTTTTGTATATCAGGCAGCCTTCTGTAATCATAAATTCAAAATTGCACTCAACCTACATGTATACTTTGTAAGTGCAGAAATCAACCAATTTCTGTATTTCATAATATTTTAAAAAGCAAATGTTCACATTGTCTTTAATGATTGGAAATAAGATAATTTTCTGGCTGAGTTGTGTACTTCACAGGGAAAGAAACCATGTCATTTCACATGAGACTAGCTAACTCATTTTCATTTGAAAACCCTCATTAGTGTTTTCATCAGATGAAATTCAAACCAGTGTTTTAACTAAAGGGCCTTCATGCTGCCAAATGTCCCATACTTTAAATGCCTGCTATCTGTAAGTAAAATTACAGCATTAAAAATAAATGAGTGACAAACAGTAGGAATCAGAAACACCAAAACTTTTAATTCTTTATTGATTATAAATAAAACGCTTTCTGAAATTTATTGCATCAAGAGATATACCAAAATCATGCAATATCTGTTTCATTAGTGAAAATGATAAGGCACAAGTGAGAAGAGGACCTGGAAGACCACGAAAACGAAGATACTTTTCCACAATAAAGTCAAAAGTTAAAGAAACCTCTGTTTCTGAATCGTTATCATATTCTTCAGACAGTTCCTTATCTTGTGATCCTGGTCAGTCTTTTGTTGACACTGCTCACATAGAACCATCAGAAAAACTTAGAAAGGCAAGTCTTTTAAAATACTTCCTGATATATTTTGATTTTAATATAACTTAGCTATATGTCACTTGCTACAAAAAGATTTTAATTTTATTAAAATAATACTTTGTAATATGAGATTGGTTACAACTATTTTTTTTATTGCTATAAAATGCTATGAAATATTATTCATATTTCTCTCACTTACGACACATTCTGATAATGCATTCCACTTATCCTCCACTCTCTTGTAAAATATATACTCATCCTCTTCTTTACCACACCCTCCAGGAATGTCTTCTCATTCTCTTGCTGGCACCCTCCACTCTGTGTATTATTTATGTATTAAGGTTAACTCCCTCTCCAACTTAAACATTTCTGTCATATCTTTTCTGCTTATCCACTAAACTCTGCAATTTATTTTTCCTCAGTCTCTTTCCTTCCAGAGTCCTTTTATTGTTTTAGTCATTTTTTTTTTGGACCCACTCCAGAGTTTCCACATTGCAGTGAAAGCTAGGCAACTGAATTTGAATACTGTATTTCATATGTGGTCTGATGACTAATGCCTTATACAGCAGTAGAGACACATTTTTAACTCCACAACTCAGTTATTTAGCAATTCTTATACAAATTTGATTCTAATGTGGCTGAGAATCCAGCCACATTAGAATCAAAGGGGACTGTAGATGCAGCTGCTTTTTTATCTTGGACTATGTCCAAGTACTGTTTTCTTCTCTTTCCCTATGCATAGTTAATAAAAGCAAAGTTACCTGATCATTTGCTATAATCCTGACAGGAAGCACTAACAAATAAATTGCATAAGATTAAGCATTGGCAGTCCAGTCCACGTAGAAACAGAAGAGAGGAAGTTGTTCTTACTTGGTTCTGCATAGATCATGGTCATCTTTCACATTCTTATCTACTATAGGGAGATGACCCACCTATATGTGAATACGGTAACACACATCTTACCATATGTCATCCTCTGAGGGATTGCCAGTACTTTACTTAGGAGAGAGGAATGCATTTTCACTAATCTCGCTGAGCCATATACACTCAAAAACAATTTTCATGCTCAGACAAATATTACATGAAAGTTTTTAACTTTTTACAAAGAATTAAATTTTACAGACACATGTGATCATAAACTGTCTTTTATATGAATATGCTGCATTATTAGGTTTTTAAAAATTTGTTTTCCTGTATGAAAGATGTTATTTATTTATCTATTTATTTTTACCTTGTGTACTGATTATTGTATTGTTGTAACTTTTGTAATGACAGATTGTTATATTAGTTGTCATTGCAGTGATAAATCTCAAACTACAACCAACCGAGTTGTGTGCTGTGTAGCTTTCACAATACTTGAAACTTGCCCTGTGAACTTCAGGTCACTGTCAAGCATCACCCTGATATCCCTGAATTTCATCCACCTTCTGAAGTTTCACCAATATAGTACATAGCCCTATATCTTTAATTAAATTTTTTTTTAACAAATACATATTTGGCAAACTAGACTGATTTGCTGAACATGTCTATAATCTAGAGCAAAACTATCCAACCCAGAAGGTTGCGAGTTTGTGTAAAAGTTTTTCATTTCCATTTTTTATGAGCAAGGCTACAGAATAAGTGATAATTTTCATTCTCTTAAATGCTGATTGATGATGATGACTTGTCCTAGTTTACAAATGAGTAAGTTAGTAGATGTCAGCAAGTATCATGCTATGTCAAAGATGATTGCTGATTGCTATGCAACATTAATATGGTAGTTTGCAGTATTGTATTCTTGAATTACTAATTTCTGTGGTTATTTTTAACTATAAATTTCATGTGATATCACTTTAAATCTCTGTTAGATATGGATAGATTATCTTTCTCTACATTTTATTTCAAAATTTTAAAAAATAATTTTTGTAAATCCTGCAAATTTTTTTGTAGGATTATCATACAAAAATTTTTTGTTTTCATTGATATCAAATCATTTTCTCTGGCCTTGCTGAAGTCATAAAAACTGGAAGCAAAAAATCTTTATACAAACATGCAACCTTTGGGTTGGGTAGTCCTCTATTGCATAGCAAAGCAGTCTGATTTACCAAATGTAGTATATGATTATTTAAACTTTTAATTAAAGGCTTGGCTGTATACTGTATTGGTGAAACTGTGCTTCAGAGGGTTATGCTTGACAGTGACCTGAAATTCATGGGGCAGAAGCCACACAGTGCATGGCTGCTATGATAAGTCAGTTGTGGTTGGGTTGAGATTTATAAACACATTGACAACTAGGTCATACTGCACCAATAGATGCCACAGTTGATAATGTGGCATTTATTGGTGTTTACTAGACCATTAAAACAGTCTAGTAGACTCACAGTGGGTGACGATCATCATCTAAGAGCAGTAGGATTTAAAGGCAGAGTATGTAGTTGACAAAGCAGAAATTCTTTCCATGTGATTTCCCCCTTTCTCCTCTCAAGTCTGATGAATAAGTAATGAATGTATTACTTAATTTTATATTACTTAAAAATATATATTTATATTTGGTTAGCTGGAATCTTCAGAAATCTGAGGTAATCGATATATATTCAAGACTATATCTCATTTTCATTTCTTCAGAATCTTCAGAAATCTGAGGTAATCGATATATATTCAAGACTATATCTCAGTCTCACTTCTTGGACTTAACACTGCTAGCCTTTCATGGCATAACCACGTCTATTCTCTATCATTCTCTGCTGCAGAAAAACTTGGCATTATTTTTCACTCAAGATCTTACTTTTCATCTGTTCAGCTATATTAATTCTGTACAAATCACAATTTCAGCCAACCTTGGAATACTCTTCTGTCATTTTTGGTAGTGCACCTAAAGATATCTCTAAAAATTATTGATGCACTTCAGAAAAGGGTAGTTTAGTACACTAATGACTCCTCTGTTACAAATTCTTTCCGTCCACAGTCTTACAGATAGCAAGATTTTATGGTGTCTTTGTCACAGATATTTCCATAGGCATTGTTCAGCAGAACTGGCATCCATCATCTTACCCCCCGACACACACACTTTTCTATTAAATCTGTAGTTACATGAGCAACAGCTGAACATCCTTTTATAGTTGTTGAATTGATAACCCACTAAACCAGCTACCCATTCATCTTTCATTCTGTATATCACAATTCTGCAGAACAGCTTTCTCCATGATATACATGAATTCATGTGGAGAAACAAAAAAGAACTAAGAAAAGTGCTATCTACTATTCTATTATTGATAATGAAATCTTTGCTATCAACAGTAACATAATCTTGGTTCAGGATACATGAGATTTGAAATAAGAAAGTGATCGCTATTTTGTTTTAAGCAGGATAAAAATGAATACCATACTGAAAATAAAATATTTATGAAAGTTTTAAAAAGAATCTGTCAACCAGCTTTCAGAGGTGAACTATAAATTCAAATCTGCAAATTTTAGTGAAGAAAAATGAGTTTGAAAATAAGGACCATGTTTGCCATTAAGTCTCAATACTTTGGAGACTCAATGGCAAACTTGAAGAAGATATTGAATGATTCAGTCAGAAAAGTGTGGAAAAGCTTTGATAAGATATAAGATAAACATCATGAAGGTGGCAAAATGTTTTGGAGGCTATTGAAAAAGCTTGGAAATGGGGGAAAGAATATTATAAAAGGAATCAGATGATAAAGGTGCCTTAAAAACTGAAAGTATAAGATATTCTGGATGCCTGGAGTAATTCCCATGAACGAGTATTGACAGAACAGTTTTACAAAATATTCAAAAGGAATGCGATCTTGAATACAGAACAGTACTTGAGGTAGAAAACCCATCAGAATTAGAAATGCTCAAATATGGAGGCATAAAAGTTTTGCAGTGACTGTACTTCATGATTCAGAAGATCAGATTCCAAATGATTGGAGTAGAGATATAAAAAGGGAAATTTTTATTTCCCTTTTTATAGATTAGTAATTTAAAAACATTGTCAGTTATATAAGCCATAAAAGATCAAACCATTTAGGGATCCCATTTTGATGTATTGGTCCATATCGTATTTGATTGTTGTTATATGTTAAAGAATAAAAAGAGAGAGAGATTCAGCAAGTGGGCTATGCTACTTGTTTATATATAAGGCAGTTTTTTTAAATAGGATCACTGGGATTGGCTGATGAGTGGTGGATAAGGTAACTGCAAACTAGATAGAATAATGTATAGTCTGTGAGCATTTATTTTTGTTGGTAATATTGCAATCTTACTAGTGTTCTACAAATCTGGTGTGCAAATTTCAAATGATGGAACCTAAGTATATGATACCACATGCTGTTTGAGGTCGGAAACAATAAACAACATTTAACATCCAGAAACATCATTTTGTATTCTTTGATCTTTTGATTTTAGAATGTTTGGTTTACCAATTCAAAATAATGGACTAGTATGCCAGTTTCTAAATGTAATTATGGCAAAATAAATGAGCCACACCTGAAAGGATATGTAAATTGGTTCTAGTTATAAATTCTTCTATATTTAAACTACTCCGAGGATTTAATACCAGGGTCATCTGAAATTTCATGAAATTTTTTCCTGTTTACATTCTTAGAAGGTTTCACTAGTACTGAAAGCAGATGAAGGGTTAGCCAGGAACCCTGTTCTTGAACTCTAATATTGTACAAAATGCTTACCTGCTGTAAAAATCATGGTTACATAGTTTTTACAAGTTCTGTAAGCATGGAGTGGCCTTTTCATACAATATATGCATAAAAATTATCCATGTAAGTTTTATCCACCCAATCCCACTTTCCAAAATGCTCTGGTGAAGAGCATTTTGCAAACATCTGTTATACAATGGGATTCAAATCCACATTCTCTCAGTGGCAAAGGAAAGTTGCTAAATACTTAATGCCAAACTTCAAGTGTGCCATTGTGAGCTGTCTGATGGCCTCATCTGTGGCGTTTTATTTACTTAGCAAGTATGAACTGAAGAAAAAAGGATGTTCATGTTTGGATGTTTGTCTAGTACATTAAAAAAAAAAAATATATATATATATATATATAATGTGTATTGTACTGTTTTTAATGAAGAAATCATCTACTAGCTGATGTGCTCTGGTTTGGATGCTCCATTCAGATTTGCTTATTGTAGAATATGGTAATATGGTTTCATTAAACTAACAGCAGTTTGTGATGTTTATAGTGAGATGGATGTAGCTATTTTATAATTCATATGGAGAATGCAGCTACAGCTGTGTACTGCTAAAAGAGTAGGAAGATAATTTGAGATAAAACTTACTGAAATATTAAACTTATGTAAAATTACAATTCAGGTGATTTGTATTGAAGGTAATTTCTTTTGGTCATGACCAGCATAACTGATTGTCCATACAGGGAGTTTATAAAGTAGCTTTACATACTTTTGAATGAAAGTATAAATTTATTAATATGAGTTATATAAAAATAAAATAACAGATGGATAGTTATTATTATTATTATGTGACACCTCCAGGGAGTCCAAAGACTCATCGCAAGAGGGCACCTACTCTACAACTCTGTCTCCACCAACTACACCAACGCCATCTATTTTGCCCACCACCACCACTAGTATTTTCACAGACAATCACTGATATCCATTCCCATATCGGGATTTAAACCTGCAGCCTTTTGCCTGGAGAACAGATATGCTAACCACTCAGCCAACCAGGCCAGTTTCCACAAGTCAAAATTGGAATTGCAGACATTATTATGTGACACCTCCAAGGAGTCCGAAGACTCATCGAGGGAGGGCTCCCACTTCACGACTTATCCACCAACTATAGTGAACTGCAGCTACCACCATCATCTACACCAATGCCATCTACTGCCCACCACCACTACTAGGATTTTCACAGACAATCACAAACATCCATGCCCACAGCAGGATTCAAACTTGCAACCTTTTGGTTGGAGAGCAGATACACTAACCACCGGGCCAAACAGGCCGGCATAGTTTCATATGAAATCTCTGAATTGCAAAATTTTGATGTGACTTCCATCTGTAGCAAAATAAATAAATAAATAAATGACCATCTGATATTAAATTTCTTCCTAGATGAATTGTAATATGTCTGCAACTGCATATGTAATTTTTGCCCAGAGATCACCAGTATTTTACAGGTTATATGAAACATGAGGAGTTAAAAAATTGGACCAAGTGTTTATCTTCCCACTCATCAAAATGGGGTGCTTTCTTAATTGGAAAAATATGAATTTCTCTTGATAATTGTTTCTCAATCTGTGGAATGAGAAAATATTTAGGCATGCACAAGTACACGAAATGAGTAATTTTTATGGAAAAGAATGAACTATACACTTTCTTGTTACTCATGGTATAAAATCTTCATTTTTGACTGCAAGGTTTAGTACAAAATGCCGTACTCCATCTTACATGAGAATTTTCACTTCCTCTAAATCTTCACATTGTGACTATTTACTTGAACTGCTCACATAAAATTTATATTTGTCACTAGGGCTTGGGGAAACCCATTGGTAGTCTGTTGTAAGATATTAGCACAGAAGTGTCATATGATAATTGCATATTATGCAAGCTTGTGCTGGCTTGTATAATCTATAATTTGTATTTTTTTTTTTGCTTTTTTTTGTTTTTTTTTAATGTGCCATTTATGAACAGATGGTCTACTGGGAAAACTCATGGCACACTGATTAAAAAAAACTTCTCTTCTATGCACAAAATGTCTTCTACCCCCCCCCCCCCATCTTAGTATATAAAACTTGCATTTTGCACTTACTACAAACTGCAGGTGCCATCAAGGCACCTGCAGTTTGTAGTAAGTGCAAAATGGTACTGCTTTTTGTTTACACACATCAAAAATGCAGATAAAAGTACTTGGATTTTTTTTCTCCAGTTACTTAATATTGTAAATCTATTTTATAAACACTATATCAGCTGGCCTGGTTGGCAAAGTGGATATCATCTCTGCTCTCCAACCAACAGGCTGTGGATTCAAATTTCATTGTGGCCATGAATATTTCCAGAAGTCCTTAAGTCGGGGGTGATTTCTGTTTCCCCAGTGCAAGACCACTACCCTGCTTATTGTGACTTGAAAAAAAGTGTCAAATCTCTAGAGCAGGTTTCTCAAATAATATAACCCATAGATTCATCCACAGTACTATAACATGCAAGAAGTTTATGGCATTTTATTGGTGGGATTCATATTAAAAAATAATATTTTTTGAAAGATTCAAAAACAGATGTATTGATATTCCTTTTTATTTTACATGTAGTCTTTGTTTTTTTAATATATTAGAAAGATGTCCTTATAATTTGGTTTAATGTAATAACATTACATTGCAAAACTCTTGAAAATGTTACATAAGATGCAATTAAATAACAAGTGATTAGAAAAAATATCACCACACAGTTATCTTTCCTTCTTATAGGGTGCATTACACATCTGAATCTTATTGTGGCAAATACTTATCACAAATTTGGTAGCTATCACAAACAACTGAAAAGTCCTGATCAAGCCTCACAAGCACAATGCTTTTCTAAAAAAAAATTCATTTTAGCAAACTATGACAAACTATTTTGGGTTTGCTATCATTTAGTTTTTAAGATGATACGATGATTGCAACAATAAACATGACGATATTAGATTTCAAAGAAGCTATGTCTGAAATTAACACTGTAATTTATTTATTTCAAAGAGTAGTTGAGTTTATGAAACTGAAACCATGCAGATTTTAGTTTTCAACTAATATTACAGACATTATGCCTAAAAAGGAAAACTTTTAACCAGTGCATTCTCCCTATATTGACATGTGGCTGCAAAATGGACATTAAATGTAAAGGATAACATAGTGATATATTAACCAAAATAAATTTAATTAATACTTCCCAATAGCTGTTGGAAGTTTATTCACTTGGTTATAATATAAATTAAAGATGCCAAGAAATTATATACTTGGTTTAATCCTTTACATCCAAGTGTAAGCAAATCACATCACTTGCCTTAGTATTCTGTAATGCAAAGCACATATCCTTGCAGACATGCATTATGGGAAGGGTCACTATCCAGACTGATTTTGACCTTTATTGAGGTCCCATCGGTTTGAAGCCAGACCCAGAGGTGATACTAAGGTTGAAGTAATGCAGAAGTCATATTTTGATGTCATTAGCTTCTATATACAAGTTGCCACAGTCCTGAAAATACTTTAGGTGCAAACTGAAGTTTGCTTACATTTGGATAAAGGATTAACCAATTTATAATTTCTTTGTATCTTTAATTTATAATACTTCCAATATTTCAGTACAGTCAAATTGCCTTCACCAGGGGAAAAAAATATGATATGTCCATGTATACACTAAGAGAGTAAGCCAAAAGTCCCAAATATCATCCCTTAGTGGGCAAAATTGGGCATCCTTGGCTGTTTGACTGAAGTACGGAGGATGAGAGCTTCCAAAATTTGTGGCAGTTTTGTGCAACGAAATTTGTTAAGGTTAGGGTAGTTGCTTAAGGCAGAATCAGATTCAAGGAAAAGTCTTTCATGTTTATATTTGCTGCGATGGAGTAGAGTGGCATTCTTCCAGCATATCCTGTGGTGGGGTGTCCAAAGTTGTCAGCAAGTCCTGAATGGCTATGGTGATGGAAATGAATGTAGTCCTTATATTCAGCAATTTTGCTGGCTTTCCTGCCTGTTTAGCCATGGTAGGATAGTTTATAACTACAAAGACCTGGCAGGTCTAGGAGCTGTGGCTGGTCTTTGGTGGAGCAGATAAGGGATGCTAATTTTTTTATATAGTATGTAAGTGGTTGGAAAGTTGTATTTTTTTTTAGTTTTTCAGGTGTGCCTTGGATATATGGAATAATGATAACTTTAGTGTAGTCTCTGTTCTGGAAAGGGGAAAGGGAGTGTGTGTGGTTTTGTGGGTTCAGATCCCACTGTAGGCACAGATGGTTGTGATTGTCTTTAGGTGGTAGATGAATTTAATAATCTAGTGTAAGGCCACTATCCTTATTATTTGGAGACCTGCAGTTTTGTGTTTGATTTCTTAGAGCAGAGTTTCTGGAACGGGTAAAAAATTAAATAACAATACAAAAGATTTATAAAAAAAATAGAAAAATTATTAGCACACCCATAGTACTATTGTACTACAGGTTTATAACGTGGGTGGAAATGACTTAATTGCAAAACTTGTTGCATAGATATGCCTGTTATGCATCTTGGCAAAGTGATTTTGCAATTATATTTGAAATATTTCTGCAAGAAATAAAAAAACAAAAATGATTGCTATTATTCTAATACTTGAAGAAAAATCATTAAAAATCTTTCCCCATACAGTTCTGTTGAATGTAATATCTACCTTATATAATTTTTGAGAATTACCTACTTATCACTTATATAATCACAGAGATTTCAAATTCAAAAATAGAAAAATCAGAGAATTCCTAAAAATCTTAAACTTGACCTTGTGTATTTTGTTTGTTTATTCTCTCATTCTTTTCCTAGGGTCAAGAGAAATGGAAAAGCTTTTTTTTTTTTTTTTTTTTTTTTTTTTTTTTTTTTTTTTTTTTTGACTTATGTGTTGTTTTGTGTTTCAGGTAGAAGATGATGAACTTTCTGATCAGAAACAAAAATATGGAAAGAAAACAGCTAGCACACTTAAAAAACCACACTGTCAAGGTATTTGTAATCCATTTCCTCAAAATAATATGGCTTTTTAAAGAGGAAAATAAGAGTAATGCTTTCTAGTACAGAAGTCCCTAAAATTCTTAATACATAATATTCAAATAATTATTGTTTGATTAGCTTAATCATAGAAGGGAGATTGGATGTTTTCTTGAAATAATATCTTGGTATCATTATTACTTTATTATGGGAATAACATTCCAGTTCTGTTTTGTTCTGGTCCATGCTTTTTGCCTCCAGTTAGAGATGGTGCTATTTCACCGCATGATTGGTGAAAACAGTGTATAGAGAGCTAGTTGGTATTTCCTCCAGTTTTGAATGTATGCTTTTAAAGGCAGTGGTAACCTTTATTATTTTCCTCCCAGACACTTCAGTTTTTTTATCCTGCAACACATACAAATTGACCTAAGAATACACAGTTTGTCAGAAATAGAGGACTATGCGGCTAAAGTTATTAACCATCCTGTCATAGCATCAACTAGGTTTACATGAAGATGAATTACTTGACTGTGACAGGTAATGAGCCTAACACATTAACATTAAAGTGATATTTATGTGGTATGCCAAAGCCTTATTTGTAGAAATAGACCACACTATGAAAAGGCAGGAGTCAGCATGACTTGGTGAGGCTCTATATTGCACATCACTAGTGAATTAATGGCCACACTATTTACATAATACCCTTTAGACGTTTAGAGAATGCCACAGCATGAGGATATTTGTCTAGTGCACATTTAATTACTATGCTATACTTCTTGAAGCATACTATTTTGAACTTGATGATTAACAATGAGTAGCTTAGGTATCAAAGCTAGATAACTGAGAGGAGACCTCTGCATAATTTTTTAAGAAAGAATGTGTAGAACTGACCTAATGTCCAATCTTCATCATCTCATGATGCAACCAATTAGTAGGTATCTACCTGGATACCATTGAATGAGTATCTGCTGGTAATTTGGGATTTAGCCAACCAAATTGTATTCTCTGTTGGCTTAAAACAAAATGATTGTACAACAGGATGAAATTTTATGATGGCTGAGGTGTTGCTGATTAAACAAGGCCCTCCTGTCTTCATTGGGGAAATGAACAGTGAAAAGTCAGCTACTGGAAGAATCACCAAGTCAACACTGCAGAATTCAAGATAGGTGCCATCAATATAAGAAGTATCAATGGAAAAGAAATTGAAGTCACAAAACAGAGAAATACCAGATTGACATAATTGTTTACTTAATTAATACCAGTGTTTTTTCTAAATAACAGTTACAGTGTTATTTTAGACAATAGCAATCTAGGAAAAGGAGTAGTTGTAGTATTCAACACTAACAATTAAGATAATCTTCTCCAATGGCAGGCAGTATCAAGCAGAGTGATGAGAGCAAATATTAAAATGGAAAATTGGGTAATGAAACTTATTTGTGCCTGTGGCTCCACAGAAGTTTCTACTCAGGAAGGATTGGAGAAATTTTTTGTGTTATTAGCTAATATAAAGGAAAAGATGGCTCTTATTGGTGATGTGACAGCAGAGTAGGATATTATTATTATTATTATTATTATTATTATTATTATTATTATTTCGGACAACTCCAAGGAGTCGACAGACTCATCGACGGAGTCCCTAACATCATGTCAAGAACAACTATTCGACATTCACACAGTATCTATCATACCTCGCCTTGAACTCATTCATGGTCATAGCACCCACAACAGACACTGGCAGCTTATTCCATTCATTCACCACTCTCCAAGTAAAAAACCTAGCTCTAACACCCCTGCTAACCACATTCTTGCCCAGCTTCCATGTATGGCCGCTAGTCCTCCCACCACCAGTCCTATTCTCAAAAATATCTTCTGGATTAATCTTATAGAAACCCTTCAGTAATTTGAATGTCTCAATCATATCACCCCTTTTCTGCCTATCAACCAATTTTTGCAACCCACAAATCTTCAACCTGTTCTCATAAGGTTCATTCCACAGACCTGCTATCATCTTGCCACCCATATCTGGGCACAGTAGTCTAGATGGGGCCTTATCAAGGCTCGATACAGAGGAACAATAACTTGTGGTTGTTAAAGTATTTTTCAGAAGCCAAGTGATTTGATGAGCTGATTTAGCCACTTTTGCAATGTGCCCCCCTAAACTTCAACTCCCTATCCACCAACACTCCCAAATCCCTGGCCTCATCAATCTCCTGGAGTATGGTTCCACCAATGTGATATACTGCTGCTAATCTTTTCACCCCAAAATGCATAACCTTACACTTTGCCACATTAAATTGACATCCATTTTCCTTAGCCCAGTCCTCCAAACTATCCAAATCATCTTGCAAAATTTTGACATCCTGTGCACTCACAATTGCTCTACCCAACTTTGCATCATCAGCAAACAAGTGAACACTTCCTCTCAGATCCTTTCCTATATCATTAATGAACAAATTGAAAAGTAGTGGTCCAAGAACAGAATCCTGCGGCACACCACCAGTCACAAGCTGTCTTTTGGACTCAACTCCTGAATAAACCACTTTCTGGTATCTCTCCATCAGCCACCCTCCTATCCATCTCACCAACCCTATATCCATCCCCATCTGCTCCAGTTTACTGATTAGAGTTCCATGTGGTATCCTGTCAAAGGCTTTGGCAAGGTCCAGTAGTATCACTGTAAACCCATTACCCTTATCCATTTCAGCCATCACTGTGTTATAAAAAAGTGAGCAAGTTACTGAGGCATGATCTACCCTTCACAAAACCATGTTTTCCCCCATACGGTATCCCAATTTCATCTATCCAATCCTGTATTCTTCTCTTGACTAATTTCTCCAAGACCTTGACAATGATTCCTGATATGCTAATTGGTCGGTAATTTACAACAGCAATCTTGGAACCTCCTTTATGCAGTGGAACTATTTTCCCCTCTTTCCACCCCCTCGGGACTAACTCAGACCCGAGACTCAAATTCCAAACCAACAGAAACTTTTTGATGACAATCTGAAAAAAAGTGCTGAACTGATACTAATAGTATGTATTTTCTGGAATCGTATTCAGCAGATAGATTAGTGCATAAATTCACATGAAGAGAAGTGCAAGAAACAAAAGTATCATTGACTATGTTATTGTTAATAGTGATATCTTTGTGCTGCTGCTAGTTTAGGACAAAAGAATATACAGGGGATTTGAAATAAGAAGTAATCACCATTTAGTTTTGAGCTGGATAAATTGAATATCATATTCAATAACTGGAGCATACCTAGAAAAAATGAACCATTTTGTATCCGACCACAACATGTACCAAATAGTGAACTACAAACCGCATCAGAAAGAAAACAACAGAATTAATCAAATTGGTGATCACATGGCCAGAAGAAACAACCAAAAAACTAATACCGCATTATGCCCAAAATACACAAAACAAACACACCACTACGAACGGATTGACATCCTTAATTATCACTTAGCCAAGAAATTAGCTGCCACACTTAAGAAGTTGGTTGGTCACTCCCCCTCCTACATAAAAAATATGCAACACTTTATAAACATAATTAGAAATATCACACTCAACAATGAAGATTTGTTAGTTATCTTTGGCATAACTGCCCTTTTCACTAATGTCCCGATCAATAATACTGTTATTCTCTTACAGAACATGTTTCCACCTGACATCACGGCCCTCTTTGCTCACATACTCTGCTCCAGGTATTTTGTGTGGCAAAATAATTTTTACCTACAAAAAGAAGGTATGGCCATGGGCTCACTACTTTCCCTCCAGTAGCTAACTTTTACATGGAAGACTTCGAGCAACGAGCTCTAGATTCAGCCAGCCTAAAGCCCAAAGTCTGGCTCAGATATGTTGATGATATTTTTGCCATTTGTTCCTACAGCCGTGAAACTTCAAATACATTCCTAAGCCACCTAAACAAGCAACACAAATGTATCCAATTCACCATCGAAATCAAAAACAACAACTCTCTTCCTTTTCTAGACACACTCGTCACACATCTTCCCTCAGTCAGTCTTTCCTTCGCAGCCTACCTCAAACCTACACACACACGGGCCAATACATACACAAAAATTCATACCACCATTCAACACAAAAACTAGAAGTCATATGCACCCTCAGACACAGAGCCCTAACAATTTTCTCTAATGAACAAGCTCTGAACCAAGAATTCGAAATCATTAACAAACATTTGTAAAAAATGGCTACAATAAAAAAAAAAACTGTTCACAAAATCCTCCATAAAAATGCCACTAAAAACAGAAAAGATTACAAGAATGCCATACCCTATATCAGAAGCATTTCAGAAAAAATTGACAGAAGATTACTTAAATACAACATTAAGATTACCCTCAAACTCCCTACAAAATTAAGAATTTATTTAGCTCTTCCAAAGATCCTTTTCCATACCTGGTCCACCCAGGGGTTTACAAAATCCAATATACCTGTAACCCACCTTACATAGGGGAAACAGGACACACTATCCCAATCAGAAAAGACAAACACAAACGACACATTAAATACCTCCACTATGGTAACAGCCTATCAGACCACGCACTCTAAACACGCCACAGAATTGACTGGAAAGGCACAAGGTCCCTACACTTCACCAAAACTGTTTGAGAGAAAATTCAAAGAAGCTTGTGAAATGCTAAAACATTATCCAAACCTGAATAAAAATGACGGATTAATCATTCCAAGAATGTGGAGGACCCGCCTGCAACTCTTATAGCAAACCAGAACAAACCCAGAAGAAAATCTCAATACGAGAGGACATTAAAATGTTTAATATAGTTCCATTTTTAATTTATTTGTATTTTAAATTTATTTTATTTTATTTATTTATTTTAATTTAACTTTAAGTGCTCACTTTAGTGAGTATGGGCATGGCAAACCCGAGGTGCCTGATGCTGGACCATGCCTTTCTTCATGTAATATATATCTGTTATATTATTCTGTAGACTGGTCCCTCCTCTTCTTTCTTTGCTTCTTTCTCCTCTCCTTGCTCCTTCCCCCTGATGGTATTAGAGTATTCGAGGGCTAGGGGTGAGGCTTTCCTATCTTGCTAAGTCATTTCATCTTATGCAGCCACCGAAGGAGGCAAGCTAGCCTCAATAGGTGCCGGTCCCAAGCCCGGATAAATGTGAGGGTTGATGTCAGGAAGGGCATCGAGTCGGAAAACTTCAGTGCCAACTCAAACTATGATTATGAGTCAAAGAGAAAATAATATAAGGGCTAGGGCATACCCCTTAAGCGATGCGCAGCCACATCACCCTACAGCTGCGAGAAGTGGACGAGGGCTACCGCATCAAGGGCGGGTGTGGTTAAAGAAGCGAGCCCAGCAGGTGGAGAGGATGTTGCGAGTGGGAACACTGAATGTTGGAAGCATGACTGGAAGGGGAAGCGAGGTGGCAGACATGATGAGGAAGAGGAAGTTGGACATTTTATGTGTGCAGGAGACAAAGTGGAAAGGGGGAAAGGCAAAGGAACTGGGAAATGGATATAAATTGTTCTACTCTGGAGCAAATAACGAGGAAAGAAATGGTGTAGGAATTGTGGTGTGTGGCAGAATGAAGGGTGAAGTACTGGATGTGGGTAGAAGGAACGACAGGATCATGCGAATGAAATTGGGTCTTGAAGAAGAGCGGGTGGTTGTATTATGTGTATATGCCCTGCAAGTTGGTTGTACAGCAGAGGAAAAAGATGAGTTCTGGAACGTGTTAGATGAAGAAATGAGGGAATTGGAAGAAAATGAGATGGCGATTGTCGGAGGAGACTTGAACGGGCACATAGGAAGATAGAATAGAGACTGTGAAAGGGTGCATGGTGGCCACGGAGTGGGAATGATGAACCAGGAAGGAGAGAGGGTTGTGGACTGTGCAGTAGCGTTTGATCTGGCAATTGTGAACTCGTTTTTCTACAAGAGGGAAGAACATTTGATAACATTTAGGAGTGGTAACAACAGCTCACAAATTGACTACATTTTGACTAGAAGAAAACATCTTAAGATTGTGACAAATTGTAAAGTAATTCCAACAGATCAAGTAGCACAACAACACCGACTGCTGTGCACAGACTTTAAAATAAGATCGAAGATAAGAACTTCTGGATGCCATGGGATGAAGACAATTAAGTGGTTTCGCTTAAAAGAGGAGAGTGTGAGGAATCGTTTTGGGGAGAGGGTGTTAGAGAGGATTTCAGATGGACTGGAAAGTGTACAAGATTGGTGGAAACATAATTCAAAAGTAATCCTGAGCTGTGCTATCGAGGTGCTTGGTGAGACATCTGGAGAGATTAGAGAGCAGAAGGAGGGTTGTGGCGGAATAATGATGTACAAGTGGCAGTGACAGCTAAGAGGAAGGCAAAGCAGAAGTGGGATGAGTCAAGAGTGGAAGAGGACAGAGAGGTGTACAAAGAGAGAAAGCAAGAAGCCAAGAGAGTTGTGGCACAGGCGAAGGCCATGGCATATCAAGATCTGTATGATCAATTAGAAACAAAGGAAGGACAGAGAAAAATTTACCAACTAGCAAAATGTAGAAATAAAGCAGCAAAGGACATCTTACATGTGAGGCAGATCAAAGATGCTGAAGGAAGAGTATTATGGAGGGATGTGGACATAAGAAACAGATGGAAAATATACTTTGAGGGACTTTTGAATGAGGAAAATGCAAGGACTCACAGAGGAGATGGGCAGCCTTCTGAAGGGATGGTGCAGAACATCAGTAGAATGGAAGTGATGGAGGCCATGAAGAGGATGAGGAATGGAAAATCGGTGGGCCCCGACAGCATTCCAGTGGAGGCATGGAAGGCACTGGGGGAAGAGGGAATTGACCTGCTGTGGGACCTGTTCATGAAAGTTTGCCAACAGGAAAATATACCCGAGGAATGGAGGGAGAGTACTCTTGTTCCCATCTACAAGGGTAAAGGGGATGCACAAGACTGTAAAAATTACAGAGGAATAAAGTTGATGTCCCACACAATGAAGATCCTAGAACGGGTTCTTGATGGTAGATTGAGGAAGGAGGTGGAGATTGCAAAGGAACAATTTGGCTTCATGCCTTGTAGATCAACAACAGATGCTATCAATAAATAATAATATTTTTCGGTTTACCGATCAAGTGTTGATCAATTTTACTAACTGAACCAACTAGTTTCGCCACACTTATCTGTTGGCATCTTCACGGCTTACATAGAGGTTTAAACAATCTCACAATTATGCGTAACTGCAAACTGACAAGAATAACTGTAAAACACTGACTAGAATAATTACAAATAAAACAGTATCGAACGTGAGTGAAACACGTATCGCGTGTACAAGATCAGCTAGCTGTTGCTGAGGAACTTTCTGTAGTTTGTATTAAAGTTCATTTCTTCCGTTTTTAAGGTTCTGATTAGGGTTTTCCATATCTCTGGGAGTATTAGGCCTTGATTTCTGTTAAGGTTGACAGTAGAACGGGTGACTGTGGCTGCCTCTTTGAAAATTCTTGAATGGTAATCTTCCTCTATGTAAGGGGAACAGCTTTTGTCCCACTTGATGACTTGGTTAGTTGTAGAGAAATGAGACGATAGGCCAGAAATGTCCTGTCTGTTGTTTTTGACATAGCCAATGTGCTCCTTTTTCCTGATTTCGAGGCTTCTCGAAGTCTGTCCGATGTAACTAGAGCCACATGAGCATGGAATATTATAAACTCCAGCATATTTGTAGAAAGGATGGTTGTCTTTTGGAGATCTTAGTAGTTTACTAATAGATTCTGTTGGTTTGAATGTTACTCTTATTTTATGTTGTTTGAGGAGATTGGCGAGCTTGTTGGAGATGCCACTTACAAACGGAATTGCAATCGTTTTTATATATTGAATATCTTCTTGTTCTCTTTGTGGTGGTTCAGAGAAAAGGATTTTATTGACTAGTCTATAAAGTTTATAGGCCAGGAGACAGATCTGGAGCTGGAAGGAAATGTCATCAGGAAGGTGAGAGACTTTAGATACTTAGGTTCAACAGTGGAAGAAGATGGAGGAGCTGAGAAGGAAGTGGGATGCAGGATACAAGCGGGTTGGAGCAACTGGAGGGAGATGGCTGGAGTGTTATGCGATAAGACGGTGCCGATCAATCTGAAAGGCAAAATTTATAGGACAGTAGTGAGGCCAGCTATGACATATGCTATAGAAACTGTGTCCCTGAGGAAAAATAACATCAGCAGGATGGAAGTAGCAGAGATGAGAATGCTTAGGTGGATGTGCAGTGTGACCAGAAAGGATCGTCTGAGAAATGACTATGTTAGGGGAACAGTGAAAGTTACGAACTTAGGAGCAAAAATACAGGAGGCAAGGTTGAGATGGTTTGGTCATGTGATGAGGAGGGAGGACGAATATGTGGGAAGAAGGGTCATGCAGATGGACGTGCAAGGAAGGCAGAAGCATGGGCAGCCAAAGAAGAGATGGAGGGAGCTGGTAGAAGAGGACTTGAAGATGAAGAACTTGGATGTGGTGACAGCCCGAGACAGGAAGGTGTGGAGGAGACTCATTACAAACGGTGACCCCACTTAAGTGGGAGAAGCTGCAGAAGAAGAAGAAGAAGAAGATTTTAATTTAACTTTAATTTATTTATTTTATTTAATTAATTAATTTATTTATTTTTATTTCTTATTTTGTTATTATTTTTTCCACTAGAGGTCAGGCTAGGTTATAAGATTAACAAACATTTAGATTCATTTTACTTTTGTATAGTGCAGTGTAATACTTGTATCTTGCACATATGTATTTTTACTGATGATGACCTCAATACAGAGGTCGAAAAACATTGAATGAAACCTTGTTACTTTCCTAATGTTAAGTAAAGTAATTATTCTAACACATGTGTTGTGTCTCCATAAATTCTTCACTATTAATTTCCAAGTCTCTTTTTGACTATGGTCCACAAATGTTCTATTCGGTTAATGTCAGGAGAGTACTATGGCCACTGAAATAATTGGATGTTTTGGTTTTTGAGGAACTCTCACTTTTTTTGAAATGTGGCATGGAGTGAGATCCTGTTGGAAGATGATTTCTTTGGCTTTCTGGATCTGTGGGACCACACTTTTCTCCAATATTTTTATGTATTGTTCACTTTTCATCATACTGTCAATAGGCATAAGTGATCCTGGACTGTCATGTGTAAAACAACCCCAAAACATCTTTTTAGCTGGGTTTTTAGGAGCTTGTTGAAGGTGGGCAGGAGAATTCTTAGCTGCCGATTTGCGAACATGGACAAAGAAATAACCCTCATCTGAGAATATGACCTCCTTCCACTTCTCAACAGTCCAATCTTTGTATAATTTTTCTCACTAGGGCCTCTTTTCTGTATATCCTTTGTCAACAGTTGTTTCTTTTTTTGGTCTGTGAACAGTCCTCCCTGCTTCCAACAACCTTTGACAGACTGTCATGTTAGAAACATTAATCCCACTAGCTACCAAGTCTCTGTTTATGTCTACAGCAGACAATCTTGGATTAATTTTGCTTTTCCTAACTAGTAGACGATCTTGAGTAAGTGTAGTTTTCCTTTTTCCTCCACATTTTTCTTTTCTGTCAGGAGAAATGGTACATGTCTCCCTAAACCTCTTTAAAATTGCATTAACAATACCCAAACGAACACCACACTCATTGGCAATTTGTCTTTGAGTCATGGATGTGTGCTGAGAAAGAGTACATATCTTTGAATGCTTTCTTGGAGATGTATCCATTTTATAGCTAGACAAAATGAATAAAACACTATAAATACTTGTTTACACTATTAAAAATGCACAACACTATTAATAAACACCATAGAGTCATTTAAAACAATTAAAACATATAGCACTCAACCAAAATAGTGAACTAAAACCAAAATCAAATTTATTGTGAACTGATACAAAAACCAAACCAAAACCTTGATGAAAATTCAAATTGTTCAGATTAATTTGTTCCTTACTGTAGATCACATTATGAAAGAAAATGGCATTAGGCCTGATATCAAAATATTTGGCTTGAATTGTTGTCATCATTCCTAGTGGAGAATGTTTAACACAAAACCGAGGTGACCGGAATTGTTTTTTGTGTTAATAGATTAATGTTCATAAGATTGTACCCTGTACTTGCATTAGCCTTTAATCAACTTGGTCAAACAGTATAACTAACTACATCTTGAATTTGAGCAAAATTGGATGTTGATTGAAGTAACCACATAGAGATGCCTTCTGAGATTGGAATGGCTAGTTAATGCTTGAACTCTGTTTGTCTAGATTTGCAATGTTTAGGTTCAGATCATTGAATCATTCCTGATCTGCTGCTTAGTTTTAGCAATAAGAGATTGTTTAGTTGTGGATCAACTCTTGGTGGATAATGATGCCAATGTTAGCAATAGAAAGTTATTGATTCAAAGGTTAAAAGACTTTGGGGCAATAGTGTGGGAATTTAAGAACTTAAACTGTTTTTGTGAAAAGCAGTTGGACCATCAGTGTGAAAATTTTCCAACTGTAACAGATAGAAAACAAGAATGAAAAGGTTGGAATGCACTCAGTGAGTGCAGCAAGTTACTGATGCCTCACCATCACCACCACCACCTTCTATTAACAGATGAATGTCACAAGTAGTAACTGTAAATACTGGCAAGCCTACCCCTCCATTTTGTCATTAACTACATAGGTAAGCATAATGACAGGGAAAAGCTATTTCTATAAATGTTATATTTATAGAAATTTTATGTTATTAGCAGGATGTTATATGGATTTATATTCTTGGAAGAAAAAAAATTGACTTATTTGCTTTACATTAACTGAATTTAAATATATGGCCAGATGTTTTAAGGACTGGACTGGACTAGACTGTATATCTATTTTATGTTACTTGTATTGTATTAGTTTGTGGGAGTCCATATAAGCAGGTCAAGATTTTTTTAAACATGCTTAATAGTTACTTGTTTGCTATAATAATTTAATATTTGGGATCTTATGCTATCTTTATTATATGCAGTATTCTTGAATTAATATCTCCCACTCATAATTATTTTTTTCTAATTATAATGTAATATATGATCGACCTTAAGAACAAATTATAAATGCTTTTTTTAATAATATATTTTTTAACAATATAGCCAGACTTTTCAATTTAGGAGACCTAAATTATCAGAACCTCAGTGTAATCATTTTGTTATTTTGAAGGTGGATCAAGGATTCATGACACTGAAGAAAAAGGACCACTTCTTAGCAGAGTTGTTTCTCATAAAACCAGATCACAAAGTTCAAGACTGGCTAAGAAAACAGAAAATAAAAATATAGCTCTAAACTTATCATCAGAAATTTTGGAGTATAATTTAGCAGCAGGTATTTAGTCTCATATTAGACTTTAGATACTTTGATTTGAATTTAATCTGTAAACTAGATACTACTTTATGAGCATATTAATGAATAGATTGTTCTCAAACATTGTGTTTCAGAGCTAACACCCATCCTTCATCGTCTCTGTAATTTATTATACATATCTGGTACTTATCCAAATGCATGGAAGCAATCTCATATCCATCCAATTCCAAAAAAAAAAAAAAAAGGGGACAATGAAAGTCTACGATCAAACTACCAACCAATTATCATCACCTCTGTCCTCTCAAAAATAATGGAGAACATCATCAATAGCCAACTCCTCCACTACTTAGAGGCCTGGTACCTCAGTAGCTCAGTCAGTTTCGATGATTCTTTTGGTTAGAAAGACATAGGTTTGAATCTCATCTAGGATGTGAAGAACCTTTATCAGGACTTTTCAACTGAAGATGAGTTAGTCAGTCTCATTTGGAGGTAGAGGGTTTTTTCCTCTCAGAAACTCAGAACATCCCTCAGAATAGGCAAACTGGCTATTAGAACACATTGCAATTAACATATATAATATACTGGGCCTCATAGCCGTTGAGTTGCTTCGGCTGTAAATTTAATAAACCAAACCAAACTTAGAGGTCCATCAATTAATCACCAACCACCACTATGGATTCCACCTTTCAAGATCCACAGCTGACTCTGTAGCTTATATGACTGAATTTACATGAAACTACTGAATACATACCATGGAAAGGTTTGGCAGAACTTGTACTATCGCCCTTGACATTTCCAAAGCTTTTGATGATGTGGGACATCAAGGCCTGCTATACAAATTGACATCCTTTAGTCTCCTTCTGTAATTGGATAGCCACCTTTCTCTCTGGTCCCTCTCTTCGAGCTTCACCACCAATACTAGAGTGCCTCAAGACTGTTATGTCACCTACTCTCTTTCTCCTGTACATAAATGACTTACTCACAATAACCACCAGTCCTATCCATGGCTTTGCAGTCAATAGTGCTCCCCACTCACCTGCTCATTTAACAACCCATGCAGTACTCTGACATCCAAGGCTACAAGATCATCTGCAATTAGTGCTTTAAACATTGATTTACATAGTATCCTTCAATGGGGTGAGGACAACCTTGTCATGTTTAATGTCATCACAACACAGTCTTGCCTTTTCTCTCATCAAAGAGATCCCAGCTTACCTATCCTTACCCTTAGTAATACACAAATTACCAGACAAGATCAAATTTCATCGCTTGGACTAGTGTTTATCAGTATTTCTTGGCATAAACACATCACATCAATAACCTCCTCACCATCCAAGAAACTTGGCATTCTCTTTTGTTCAAAAGCCTATTTTACACCCAACAAACTCTTAACTATACCAAATCCACCCATGTTTAGGATACTGCTCACATCATTGGGGTGGTGCACCTAAAACTGCCTTTAAAATCCTTGACAGTGTCCAGAGGTGAGCAATTAGGCTCATAGAATGATTCCTATCTTACAGATTCACTTCAGCCTCTATGACACAATGATTCAATACTGTGTCTCTTCTTCAGGTACTTCCATGGTCAATACTCCAGTGAATTGACAACCATTATTCCTCTGCTTTCTGTTGCACCTGTGAACACAAGAACAGCAGCTGCCTAGCATCCCTTTACTGTGCAATTGCAAACACACTGAACTTGCTTCTATTCTTCCTCTTTTATTCCGTCCACCTCTGTTCTCTGGGATATTCTCAACCTGCAACTGCAACCTGCAACTATTCCAAAAAAAAAAAATCAAAAACGCAACCAATAAACTTCTATCTCAATCTGCATCTGCTTCTCCCACACAGCACTGATGTGCTTATAGATCCCTCAATGTATATATAGGATCAATAAAAAAAAAGTTGTTTAAAATTCACACTTATTTATTTAAAATTTTAAATGTTTTAACTTATTTAAAATTTTTTCATTTTAAATTTAAAATTTAGAATGAAAATATCAGTTAAAAACTTAAATGATAGCCCCATTGATGATGGATAAAAGAAAGAATGAAAAAACAGTGCCTAGCAGAGGCACTGTTTTTTTTTTCATTAAGAACTTGTTTTGAAAAACATTTTTGTTTGTCAAAAATAATAGTCTTAAATTTAAAGCTTTATTGACTTTGGATAATGTGCTTAGCTGTTCCACTGGTGTTGGTGGCATTATATGAAAATGTGAAGGTGGCGTTTTTACTGGCAAATACAAATTCATTATTATAGCCAGTGGACCAAGAGACAATTGCAACTTTTAAGGAGTACTGTGTAGAAGAACCTTTGCTCAGGCAACTAAAGTTGGAATGGGGACAATGCACTTTCATTCCAGAATTCTGGAAAAAAGTATTCTATAAGAAATTTCATTAAAAATATTCATGTATCATGACATGAAGTGACATCAAATAATGAGAGTGGCTTGGAAACATCTTTTGCTACATTGTGCAAATGATTTTGCTGGCTTCCCTAAACAAGTGAATAATATCATTGATGAAATAACTAACATTGGAAGGACTTGGTTTAGATAAAATGTACACTTTTTTTTTTAATTACATGAATCGCATTCTGAAGAACTTAGTCAGTACCGTCGACAGGGCATAATATAGAGGCAGCCTGCCTCACTCTGCAGCTTATAAGAGTGCTCGTTCAGCCATATTGCGGTGGCACTGTCGCTACGCTAACAATTCATGTTAGCATAGCAAGTGTGGAAAGAAGTTTTTACAAGCTTAAACTGATTAAAAATTATTTGCGAATATCGATAGAGGCAGACATAGCGTATAATTTAAATTTAGAAGAGCTTATAAACAGTTCTATTGTGCGATATCCCCGTAGAGCAAACATTTAATTAATATTATTATGTAATCGTTTTGCATTAATGTTTCTCTTGTAATAAAAACAAAATAATAATTGGAGATTTTCTTATATTTTCTTATAATTCATCAGGGGTGATATTTAATTGTTTGCCTCAGGGTGTGATCTAATCTGGCAACAGCCCTGAACTTAGATGATGACTTTCTTAACTTAGATGAACAGCATGCATAAAGATGCAGACAGTGAAGATTGTGAAGCGAATGTGCATGCAAATGAAATAAATATTAGTTTTATGCAATGTGCTACAACAACTTATGGATGCTGATTCTATCAACTAGCAAAGTATATTATTCTGCCAAAACTTGGAGAAAGCTTTTACCTATTACCAACAAATGTATGCAGAGAAAAAACAAGAAAAGATGGTTCAAACTGCTTCTTCTTTACCTGTAAACTCTAAGGTTCTTAGCTTCGAGTACCAGTTTTCTCCATTCTTTTCTTTCTTTAACTCTTCTAATCCAATCCAGGAATATATTTGTCAGTGTAGTTTTCTGTTGTAAGTGATAAACTTTTAATTATTACACTCAGTAATTAAAAGTTTAATTAATAAATGGCAAAAAAAAGTGGTTGAAAAAATTTAGCAAATATCTGAAGTTCATGGACCAATTTTAATTTTTCATATTGAATATTATACTATATTTGATTAGTGCATTTTTATTTATTGCAGTGACAATTTTGATCATATACCTATCAGTTTGATTTTTTTTCCTTCTCTAGGATGTCATATTCTTTCACTTGAGTGATAAGAGATCACATAGTTTATTCATGTGAGTAAGAAATCTACACACCATCATTTCCTGATATGATTTACCCTCATGGAGTGTAAATTAGAGACCACATGTGGAACTTTTGTTTACATGCCATTTCAGGTCTCCAGTAACCAGTGGGTTAGTGGATGATGAAATTCATATACCACTAAAATACAAGTTACAGATGTTTATACTTTATGTTAAATGCCATCCAGTCTTTTCATACTCTTTCCACATCATCAGAAATTGCTCAGTCCAATGTTTGTTATTTGAAGTTTTACTGATTTGAAACAATGTTAAACCCTTATGTAATGTATGAAAAGTCTGAAGCACATTATCAACAGCTTCCTAATATCTGTTATGTGCAGTTTTACCCACTATCTGATCATCAGTTCCTCATCCTCCATGATTATTCTAAACAATCAAATTTTCTGAAATCTGAATTGAAGGAATTGGATGTCATTGAACTCATCATTGTAATTACATTGGGCTGTTAAAGTGTCACTATAAAAACATTCCACCAGTTTTGATGCTCTTGAATGTTTTAAAAGATAAAGAACAAGAAAATATATGAAGAACAGATAATGTTTTTATCCATATTTAATTATATTTATTTTTAAATAACAATATAGTCCTCTTGTATGTGTAAGCTAACATTGTCATTTCCATTTTATTTCTGAAAATTTCAAGATCTCAGTGATGGTTCAGGTGATCCTCCAAAGCAATCCTTGCTGGCAAATAATGATGATAAAAATAATGGGACTAAACGAAAATCACAAGGTAAGAAAATTTGGCACCGTTTCAACATAAATATGTTTGTATTGGTATATTTGACTTGGTCATTGTTTAATATGAATCACTAAACTTTAGTATTTATATTTTTCAATTTATTGGATTAATTAATTTTTAATTATGCACTAAATTAAGTATGTCATAAAATTAAATAAATTCTCAATTTACTTTAAACCGTAGAAATGTAACAATATTAAACAAAATTAGAAACATACAAATTCAAAGAAAATTGTAAAGTATAACCAATAATGATTGGTTCTGCAAATGGAGGAAAAAATAAAAAGTCTTATAGAAAGAATGCTGAATAATAAATGGGGAGGGAGGAATAAAGCACTAGATACTAAAGAAGAAGATAGAGGATAGAAAAGCTAGGCAAAGATTGAAGGATAATCTCAAACATCACTACAAGCAGTTAAGCTTAATAGTGAGAAGAATAAATAAATCTAAGTCGTTTTCATAAAATGTTGCACCATGTTCAATCTCATGCAATCATTGCTGGACAACTTCTCCTTGTTATTGAGGAATGATTTTAAGCTGTAGTAGACATAATAAAATCTGCATGAATAACTAGTACATTCCTGGATGAATTCCTCGTGAAAATGTCATATAATGAGTATAATAAAATGTAAAGGATAATTATTATTACCATCAGTTGGTGGGCAGTAACTTTAAGTTACACCATTAGTATCCTAATGGTGTAACTCAACTAACATTCTTCAATACTGGTATGCTGCATTTTAATTTTCTAATTCAATTAGCCCTTACTTTAGCCTTCTAAGGCAGTTTTAAATGCATCAATTTATTTTTAGTATACACCCAATCCTGTTTTTACACGGTATATACATTCCAAAGAATATCATGTTAAGAAAGACATTCAGTATGTACTGTATATAAAAAAATATTAGATAGCCTCCACAACTTCAAAGAAACTTCAAAAATGAGTGATCTTGATAAAAGAAATACAAATTTTGTTTATTTGAGCGTAACCATCCATATTTTGTTTAAAAAAAGATAAATCAATTTTTATTTCAATATTTTCAGGGAAAAAACTCCATCTTTTAGAAATAAAAATTAAATTTCAAAAGGAATTTCAAAAAGAAAAAAAAAATCACAATTCAGGAACATAAAAATAAGATGTAATAATGATTTTTTATTCTGAGTCACTTTCTGATAGAAAGTGCATCCTTTTGTGCTGAATTGGTGCAAAATCACTTTTGTCAGAGGAAATGTTTTGTACATCACATTTTGTTCATCTGCATTTATTGACATTTAATTTCCTCTGATATCAGAAATCTTTTGAAGCATTGCTTTAGGCACAGGTTGATTTATTTTAACAGTAAATTCGGTAATAGATCGTTGTGATCCTAACTTGAAGAGTTCTTTATATAGCTCCTTGTAATGAATCATACAATATTTCAGATCTGATTGGAATTTAACAGCTCATTCAGTTGTGGTATCATTAATCCGAAAATGATTTTCCAATTTATTTGCCAGTTGAGAATTGAATTGAACTTTATGAATTAAATTAGTGGTGATGGTTTGGGTCAACCTTCTCTAACACGATTTCATTTCTAATAACTCCTCCTTATTAAGAACTCTGTAAGCAATTATTTCATTTATATCAACAGCAAAATCATCAAATCCTTCACCACTAACTGCTTGTGCATTCCAAACATCAATAACAGTAAGGTTTTGATCATTATTCGTTTTATTCAAAATGTATTGAAGTCATCACCTTACATAATATGTTTTGAATGTTGCAATTATTCCCTGGTCTAATGGCTGAATTAGGGAAGTGGTATTAGTAGGAAGAAAACAATTTTTACATTGGGATGTTCCAAATTCGGGTGGCTGGGTGCATTGTCTATCACCAGAAGAACTTTAAAAATCACTCCCTTGTCCTTAAGATAATGCCTTACCTATGGAACAAAGCAATTGTTCTTTTTTTTTTACCATTCTTTTTTGTTTGCCATCCATTGAACTGGTAGTTTATTCAGATCGACTCCTTTCATTGCTCGTAAGTGAGGTGACCGATTGATTAGTAGAGGTGTTATCATATGATCTCCCAAAGTGTTGCTGCAGAATAAAAATGTAATATGATCTTTGGCCATCTTAAAACCACTAGCTTTTTTTTTTTTTTTAGCCTTTGTATGTTCTGCTCAGCATCCTTTTCCAAAAAAAGGCTGGCTTTAATAGAATTAAAAACTTGATCAGCAGTGTATCTGCCATCTTTTAATTAATTTGGCAAGCTTTGAAGGATATTCTGATATTCTTTGACAGCTGTCATATTTCCAGAAGCAATTTCACCTTTCATTTTGATGTTATGAATTGCAGGTCTTTCCAAAAATCCTTGCAACCATCCATTACTTGCAGCAAATTTATTTATTTTTTTGTCATCAGTTAGTTCGGTTGTATGCATTTTTGGGTGTGATCTTCAATCCATGTTAGCAGCAGTTTTTCCAGTTTTCTATATCTCTGGTATACCAGAGGCTACAGATTGTTGTATAGCATTTTCATTTTTTTTTTTTTAATTGTTCAGATTGTAGCTTCATTCAGATTAAAAGTTAGCAGCAGTTTTTCCAGTTTTCTATATCTCTGGTATACCAGAGGCTACAGATTGTTGTATAGCATTTTCATTTTTTTTTTTTTAATTGTTCAGATTGTAGCTTCATTCAGATTAAAACTTTTGCCAACAGATGTGGAACCTTCATCTTTTACAAGCCTGTCTAAGACTCCTATTCTTGTTTCTAAAGCAATTTTTTTCATTTTGGCTTCTTTTCAGTTGTTTTATTTTTATCCATCATTTCTGTCAAGGCAGAAAATATTTTCAATTAGTTAAATAAATCATGTTATAAAAATTGTGACTTACCTTAATGTAAAAAAAAAAAAATGCAAGTTTATTTTTTCAATTTAACTATAACAGTGCTAGAAATCATTTAACAGAACTCAGAAAACTTGTAATTTCTTATAAATTCATTTTTGAATTTAGATGAACATCATATGAAAACATATAATATGAACACAATATGAAAATAACATTAAAAATAACAAATTTTGTTACAAAAACAAATACATCCTCTGATTTCATCAGAGGATGTTAGAGGGGTTTCACATTTTCCTCCAGTTGATGAAAGTGATCATGAAGTAATCACCTATGTTGTGGCTAGTCATATGCAGACTTTTGCAAGGAAAGAATATATATGTGGAATTATAAGGCTGGTGATTATGACAAGCTTAAGAGACAACTTCGAGCTATAACTTGGAACGAGGAGTTGAGTAGTCAGGAAATGAATCCTGCATGGGAACTTGCAAAGAAATACATAACAGCTTAAATGTACAAATGTATCCCAAAGGCAAAAGGCTGAATGAGGTAGGTGTAAAATGGATGAATGTGGAGCTTAAGCATGGAATCTGGAAAAAGAAAGTACTTTGGAGGAAGTACAAGATGAATAATGGTAATCAGTCACATGAAGAGTATAAAGAACAAGCCAGGAGAGTGACTCAATTAGTAAGTAAAACAAAAGTAGAGTATGAGCAGAAATTGGCAAACCAGGCTAAGAAAAACACTAGAGAGTTTTTTAGATATGTGGCAAGTAGAAGGAAGAATGATCATGGAAAGATCAAGTTAAGGGATGAAAGTGGTAGAATGGTAACTGCTGCCGAAGACATCGTTGAGGTATTCAGTGAGGTATAAGGGTGTTTTTCATCCTGATCAAGGTGGAATCATGAGGAACTTAAGTGTAGAGGACATAGGATAGGATAGCTTAATTGTGAGTGAGCAGGAGGTATTTGAGGAAATAAATAACCTTGATGTTAATAAGACGAATGGATTTGATGACATATCACCACACATCTTAAGGGAATGTTCCAAGGAACTGGCGGTGGCATTGGCATGCCTGTTTAATAAGAGTTTTGCAACAGCACAGGTTCCAAGGGAGTGGAAGGAGGGTAAAATTGTTCCACTGCATAAAGGTGGTGATAAGGCTGTAGCTTCAAATTATAGACCGGTCTGTATATCTGGAGTGGTGGTGAAGGTCCTGGAGAGATTGGTGAGAAGTAGGATACAGAAATGGGTTGATAACAGCAGTAGTCTCTGTGATTATCAGCATGGGTTTGTTAAGAGGAGATCATGTTTCACTAACTTACTTATGTACTATAACAAGGTGACAAATATCTTGGACAAGGGAGATGCATATACAGTGGTGTACTTGGATTTTGCAAAGGCTTTTGATAGACTGCCACATGACAAGCTCTTAAATAAATTGAAACAGATAGTATTGGATAACAGACTTCTGTGTTGGATCAGTGAGTGGCTGTCAGATAGGTATCAGAAAGTTGTATATTGGGGTGCAGTATCTCAAAAGAGAAATGTCACCAGTGGTGTGCTGCAGGGGTCGGTTTTGGGGCCATTGTTGTTCAATTTGTATGTTAATGATATTTGGTTGCATTTAACTAGTGATATCCAGCTGTTTGCGGATGATGCAAAACTGGGGAGAGCAATGCACAGTCAGGCTGATGTTAATGCCTTACAAGAGGACTTGAATGGATTGCATGAATGGGGAGGTAAGTGGAACTGTCAGCTCAATATTGCCAAGTGTAAGGTTTTGAGATTTCGTAAACAATAATGGGATGCAAAGTATATATACCCTTGGTGGGGAAACTTTAACAGAAGTAGAGGAGATGAGAGATCTAGGAGTGATGGTGGACAAAGACCTGAAATTCAGGGGCCACATTGCACAAGTTGTGAAGACTTCACATCGAATAATGGCAATGATGCGGAGAACCCTGACATGCAGAAATAGAGAAGTTATGATTCCACTGTAAAAGGCCTTGATCAGGCCTCATATGGATTATTGTGCACAGATTTGGTTGCCAGGTTTTCATGGTGACGAAGATATGTTGGAAAGGGTACAGAGAAGATTCACAAAGGTAGTCAGTGGTCTTTGGAATGTGTAGTACGAGGACAGATTGAGAGAATGTAAGTTACAGAGCCTCGTGAATAGGAAGAAGGGGGGGGGGGAATAAGATTGAGACATATAAGCTGGTCAGGGGTTGTTATCAGGTAGACATGGAAGAGATTGGAGAATGGAATGCATTGCATGAGTGTGTTGTGGATGTGGACACATTGAATCAGTTTAATATGCGGTTGGATGAGCATTATATGCTATAGTGAGTACCTCCCATTATGAGTCTCTGACTCCATGGAGGTCAAATGTTAATAATAATAATAATAAATAATAAAATTAAATTTGAAAAAAAAATACACACATACTTAACAGGATTTCTTTATTTTTGTCAAGTTATTTCAAAACCATGTAAAAACAGGATTGGATATTTTTTAATTCTCTAGCCTTCTAAAGCAATTTTAAATGCAGCAATTTATCTTTAGTATACTTTAATTCTCTAGTTGCATTTTTGGAAATTATGGAGACAACTACCCTGTTTGAATAAAAACTTTAGTTTAATATTACTAAAATTTAAAATTCGACGTTTCAACCTTTATGTCAAGGTCATCTTCTGGAGCGTACAAATATACACAAGAAACAAGCTATACTACAATCATACTGGTTCGTTAAAGACACTGACCAACCGCTACCACAATTGTTGGCCTGACCTCTGGTGAAAAAAAAAAAAATTATACATCAACGCTAGAGTCCTATTATTTGTGTTGTCTACTATATACATATATTAACATCATTCCAGCTAGTTGGAGTGGAATGGTTTCTAATACTAGCGGATTGGCTAGAGTCCTGACTTATGTTGAATCTTTCATATTAGGTTGGCTGAATGTGTGCCATCCAGATCCTTGGAATTTTCATACCATCTTTATTGTTGATATTTGGGTGGTTTATCAGGATTTCGCAGGATTCTTTAAATTTTCTTTCGTACCATGTTTTTGTGCAGCGTAAGGAGCAGGTGCTTTTGCAGTTGATTTGGTGTAAGGTGTTAAGTGCATGGTCTGAGAGGCCTGCTTCACCATAATGGTTATATTTAATGTGTCTAATGTGTTCTTTCTTGCGTATAGGGATTGTCCGTCCTGTTTCACCAATGTACGGTAAGTTACAGGTGCAGCGGATGCAATAGACTCCAGGATGTGCCAATGGGAGGAGAGGATCCTTAGAGGAGCTGAATATGGTTTTAAGTTTAGTGGGTGGTTTAAAGGTGGCATTGAGGTTATAATGTTGTAGGATTCTGTTGATTTTTTCTGATAACCCTTTAATGTATGGGATGGCTATGGTTTTACTGTAATCTAGATTTGTTTTTGTTGTGGTTTTATAGAGTATTTTATTGACAGTATTTTTGTTATAGCCATTATTTATGAATGTGTCACTAATGATTTTTAGTTCTTGTTTCAGGGCTTGCTGGTTAGAGCAAATAGTTGTGGCTCTGTTTTTAAGGGTGTTAATGACTCCATATTTTTTTGCTGGGTGGTGGTATGAATTCGCATGTATGTATTGGCCCTTGTGTGTCGGTTTTCGGTAGACCGTGAAGGATAGACACTGCCTGAAGGAAGACGTGTAACTAGTGTGTCTAGGAACGGGAGCGAATTTTGGTTTACGATTTCGATGGTAAATTGTATGCGTTCGTGTTGTTTGTTTAGGTGGCTGAGGAATGTGCTTAGCATTTGTCGCCCGTGCGGCCAGATCGCGAACACATTGTCAACGTATCTGAGCCAGATTGTCGGTCGAAGCGTGGCAGAATCAAGAGCCCTTTGCTCAAAGGTTTCCATGTAGAAGTTCGCGATTGTGGGGGATAATGGTGAGCCCATGGCTGTACCTTCCTTTTGTAGGTAGAATTTGTTTTGCCACGCGAAGTAACCGGACTTTAGTACGTGGGCAAAGAGGGCCGTAATGTCAGGCGGAAATTTGTTCTGTAGTAGGAGAATTGTGTCATTGATGGGGACATTAGTGAAAAGGGCAGAAACGTCAAAACTGACTAATAAGTCGTCTTTGTCGAGTGTTATGTTTTTGATTTTGTTTATAAAGTGTTGTGTGTTTTTTTTTTTTATGTAGGAGGGGGGAATGACCTACCAACTCCTTGAGTGTTGTTGCTAATTTCTTGGCTAGGTGGTAATTGGGACTGTCTATTCCTTCCACTATTGGTCGAAGGGGCACATTTTGTTTGTGTATTTTCGGAATCCCATATATTCTGGGGGGGGGGGGCGTAATGGGGTTTGAGTTTTTTAACTGTGTCTGGTGGCCAAGAAATGACGGACTTTAGTCGTTTTTCTGTTTTGCCCTTTATCCTTTTTGTTGGGTTATAATTTACCATTTTATGTGTTGTTATCGGCTACTAGTTGGTTCATTTGCAGTATGTATGATGACCTGTCAAGGACAACAGTGGCACTGCCTTTATCATCTTTCGTTATTATTATGTTTTGTTTGGCTTTTAATGATTTAATTGCTGCTAATTCTGTTTTAGTCAGGTTGTTCTGTATGGTTTTCTTGGTATTTAGGACATTACTGGTTTCTAGTCGTATTTTATCTGCTATGTTGTTAGGTAGGGATCTGATGTCTCTTTCAATGTGGTAGATAAAATCCAATTTGTTTACCTTTTTAGGTGCTATTGCGTAGTTCAGTCCTTTATTCAGCAGCGTGAGTTCGCCGTTGTTCAGGGTGTGGCTTGATAGGTTAATCACATGGTTCTTGCTTGTCGGTTGTAAGTTTAAACGTCGAATTGTAAATTTTAGTAATATTAAACTAAAGTTTTTATTCAAACATGGTAGTTGTCTCCATAATTTCCAAAAATGCATTCGGATCACCGTGCAAGCCTAAAAGAAAGGATTAATTCTCTAGTTCTTTATGAATTTTCATTAGATGTTTTCCTCAGATGTTTTGCTAATCTTTTGTTCCTTTGAGGTTATTGTAAATGACCATAGCACTTTCCCTGTTGATAATACATATTTTGAATCTTAAGTATATCACATTCTTTTATAATATTTTTATTTTTAATTTTGTTTGAGTTTATTTTATTTATTTATTTATTTTTATTATTATTTTTTATGTGAATCTAATCCATGAAAGTTTCTAGACATCATACATAAGTTCTGTGAGCAGATAAGGATTGAGTATGCTGGAAGTTCTGTGTTAGGTCTATACAGCAGGATTTCCAGAGTATTTAATACTTGCTCTATCCATAGTTTGGAAAATATACATAATTTGGAAATAATGCTGTTTTAGTGTTTTATAGTTAATAAATAATTTATACAGCATTATTTTAACTAAAAAAAAAAACTTCAAAAAATGGTGAAATTTATTTCGCAGTTTTTGAAGCAACAAAGAATCAAAATTCTTCTATTTAGGATTATGCCAGTGTAGAAGGCTACAAGGTGAGCATATCATGTCTGTTTTGTGTGTGTGTGTAGAATGGGATAGTGATGGATAATGCACACTAAGGACTATATGTTTATACATACATCTGTTTATGTGCATGCATATAAACAATAATCCAAGCATGTACATATGTTTGGATTTAAAAAAAAAAAAAAGGTATGAAATTTGTTGCTTCCTCTCCTCCTCTCAAAATAAAATAAAATCCCCAGTTCAGAGAATTTTATTTTCTACAATTCCATCCATACAATATATATATGTACATGCATGCATATTGTGTGTTTGCATAATTAATACCTCCATAGAGCATTAATATAAAAATTAATATTGCAACATTTATCCTTCAGTTGGAAAGACTTGAGTTATGCAGGGATTCTTTTATAAGGTGTTTTTTTTTTTTTTAGCTGAAGGTGATTTAGCCAGTCTCATATGGAGGTGAGAGTAGCTTTCCTCTTGAAAGCTCTGGTTTTCTGTCCTGTTTATCAAGCACATCAGCCAGAATTTGATTAACAATGAGAAGAATTTTGATTATTAACACTTCCGTATTTGCTTTATAGAAGGTAGTCCCCCACCCCTTCTGAGCTTTGCAGATTTCATTCATGAGGTCTCATTTTGTGAGATTGTATTTTTATCTATACATTTGCTAAGAAACAATAAAAATTATAAATATTTTGTTTGATTCTATTTAATTAAAATCTGGCTATGAATTCTTGCTCATATTAAAGCCAAAGTGTAGGTGTAGAAGCTTAAGAACAATCAAATTATCTGTACACTCCTTTAAAACTTTCTCTCTCTCTTTGAGATGATTAAGCAGCAGTGCTTCTTTTCTGTATTAAAAAAAAGTGTATGTACTCAGTCTTGCTAGCAGGAAAAATCGAAAATTAAAACAATAAAAAAAGAAAACTAAAAAAAATTGTTTACTGCTAATTTTACTTCATAGTGTGATAATGTTTTTGGAATTAGTATAACAAATTAAAAAAATAGGCATATACTCATTCTTTGCTAGCAGGAAAAATTGAAAATTAAGAGAATCTGAAGAGAAAACTAAAAAATTTATTTACTAATACTATTATTTCATAATCGTGATAATGTGTTTGGAATAAGAACAATGAATTAAGTATATAACACAGTTTATTAAGCATAAATTTATTGTATAAATATATAAAAAGAAGTAAAATGCAATATTATGATAAATTTTTTTATAAAAACTTTCAAATTTTTCATCCTACACAACATGCCAACTTTTTTCAATACTGTTTGTGTCTATTGCCGAATGGCATTTCCTAAGCAGCTGCGAATCAACAGATTTTGCTGGATCAAAGCACATCAGTGGTAGACTACAGTTTCAACAAATAGTATTGAAGAAATTGTTTTTGTCATCAATGAAGCTCTGGTTGGGTTGATGATCAGATTCATTTGTAAAAATTCTCATTCCTATTTACTTGTTGGAATCAGTATCACCCTCAGTATTCATCAAATGGTTAAATTTTTCTGAAACCATATTTTCAGTTATGTACTTTTGAAATCTATTTGTTATATCTCTTTCATTTAACTTGAAGCCTAATTGAGAGTTTTCTAACTTCACTCTCACCAATGTCACTTGGGAGTTAATATCTTTAGATTACAGTTTCCTGTTAAGTGATTGAGCCAATGCTGCTAAATCAGAAGCTTTACTATCAAGCACCTTCCTTTCTATTTGAGTGTTTCGAACTTCTATATAAAGTTTTTGGATTAAGGGAAATAATTTTTTTAATCTCTCCCATGAAATGAAACTCAGTGAAATCATAGATTTTCAGCAGCTTTGGTGGCATATTTGTAATATTGTCCTGAAACTGATTGCCTTTCATCTAAACATCACATATTTAACCTAAGTCTAATATGAAGATGTAGTTATAATTTTTTCCATAGTCTTTCATATGTTCTTTTTTCAAGCCCGAATAAGCAAAGAATAATTCAAGCCTGAATCATTCTTTGCTTATTCAAAATGATTACTAACAAAGTTACTCCGAACAGATTGGAAACTAGATGCTGCCTACCCCCTGTGTCCTTAAGATTCTTTCAGTTTTTAATAGTTCAATAACTAGTGAGTTTGTGCCCACTTACAGTTTTCTGGCATTTTTTGGCAACATGCTATACATGACATAAAGTTGGTCAATAAATAATTTTAAAATATCAATACGTACAATAGATTACATACTATCACCACTGTCTCACAATTAATGAAGGGAATCTTTCTTTCATTGGTTTGGTTTCATTGGTGTCATTGATGCACCATTGCATGACACAGTAAGTGACATTCTAAGTAGCTTTCTTTCATACTATATGATTAAAGTCAGTTGAACAGAGAATCAAATATCCCTTTTGCAGTAGAAAGTGTTACTGCAAACTCGAACTCGATCGAACTTTTTCAAGTTCGATCAAGTCCAAAACCAATTTACAACTGAACATATTCCATTATTTAATACACAAGTTTGAATGTTCATTTTAAAGTGGATTGGTTACTCAGTGTTGTTAGGTCATCATCACTGAAATTTTACTGTTTGACATAACGATTTTATTAGCCAATTTTTTTCTGCTTTCATCACTGATGATTAACTGATTCACCGATGTTAATACAAGAGTTAGTTCAATGAAGAATATGACTCATGTCACTCCCATTTGATTCTTGTAGGTCAATCATATGATTCAGAGTGATGAAAAGACTAATTTTCTGTGGCAACTTTATATGAAATGCGAAGAATTTTTGCTATTTTTCATGAGATAAATTTTTTAAACATATTTTTGAGGGACTTTTTCTCAGCTTCTGCAAACAAGCAGTTTTAGAGCAGCTATATATCACTATTTCCTTATTTTTTTCTTTCTTTCTTTATGACAGTAGCTGTTTCTGTCTGCTTTCACCAAAATAAGTATCTTTATTGTTTGCCCTTTCTCAGAAATCTTCATGTCCATAGTCTTTTCCTTTCCATGTGTTCCAGTTCATTTATGTAATGCACATCCAAATCTCTTTATTTAATAATTAGCCAATTATACATGGCACAGAAGTCATTTTTGGTCAACAGTCCAGCAACTTGGCCAATCATTTATTTCACAGATATCAGAAACAAAAACAGCCTTTGACATCATCTCTCTAGTTAATTCTGCATTCATTTTCTCACTTGTTTTTAATTTCTTAACTGCGGAACCTTCCATAATAAACTAGTAATTATTTTCATTTTTTTTTTTTTACTTTATGGTTCAAAACAATTTTTGTATTACTTCTTAGATGAACAAAACATTTGTAAATGTTATATAAAACTAGTAAAATAAATGATTTATTTAATATCTAAACACAAATGTAAACAAGTATAAATGACTAAAATATAAAAATATGCATGTTATTAGTTCAATTAATTCTTATATATTACATCACAGATTGTTTTAAGAATGGTTTTATAAAATAAGTTTGATTTATATTAGCATCTGAAAGTGAAGCATCATCAGATCTAGAAGTTTTCTCATCAAGTAAAAAAAGGAAACCAGGCAATCCTAAGAAACATTCACCATTAAAAGCAGAGGCTGTAACAGGTAAAAAATTCAGAAATATTATACAAACCATTTTAAGTTGCCAGAAACATTTCTCAAAACTTTTGATAAATCTTGTGTTTAACAAATATAATATGGATTCTAATTATCAAAAATATACATATTTTATACTCTGGCTTTATTGAATCACTTAAGGAATTGAACAACGTAGATATGAATATAAATTAAATTACACTTTAATAAATATTTCCGATATTTCGGCAATGTCACTTTGCCATCTTCAAAAGGATAAAGACCAACCACTTGCCCTAGACCTACCCGGTGTATACCAGGTCCCTTGCAGCTGTAAACTGTCTTACTTTGGCCAAACATGCAGGACAGCGAATATCAGAATTTCTGATCACAAGGACTACATCCATTTTCACAAGTACAGCCATTCTGGTCTTGCAGATCATGCTCTGGATACACGCCACAGAATACGGTGGAAGAAAGCTACAGTAATACACCGTAGCAAATACAAATTCGAAAGACTATTTATGGAATCAGCCTCAGTCCTAAGAAACTCTGCAAACCTCAACAAATTTGGTTGTATGAGAGTGCCCCAAATTTGGGAGGCTTACATCAGCAGACCTTCAGCCCAAACGGCCAAGAACACCTACTTAGCCTGCTAGAGGGCACCATCAGGACTTTTAGGAGAACAATAGCTTCACCTCTTCATTCTCAGCTACTGTGTTGTAGTGCATGGGCCTTTTTTTTTGTAAGTTCCTTTGGAAGATGGCAACGTGACATTGCCGAAATATCGGAAATATTTATTAAAGTGTAATTTAATTTATATTCGTATCTACGTTGTTTAATTCCTTAAGTGATTTAATAATGCATAACCAACATATAAGCCTGTCTACGAGAATTATACTCTGGCTATTTTCCTAATAGAGGTATTTTATGCTTATGCTATAAGCATAAAATGCCTCAGGATGAAGCATCTTATGGTTATGGTATAAGCCATCAATAAAGGAATATGATATATACAATTCTAAAACAAATTAGTTGTACTGAACTTTTTTTTAGGGAGATTTTGGCTATGATGGAATTTATTGCAAAAAAAAAAAAACAGGATCAAATCTTATTGTGATAAGTTGTAGCTAATAAATGTATTCTGCTAGAATGAAACATTTTTTTAAAAACAGAATCTGTATTTGTATGGTTTGATCTGTATCAGTATTGTGTTGTATATTAATAGTGAATTGACTAAATATATATATGAATGTAGATTGTCTTAAAGATCTTTTAGGGAATGTGGAGAACTTTCCGAGACCTCTGACCCATTTAAAGGTGAAACTTTGGTGGAAAGAGGGTAGGGGATAAATGCCTAATATCAGGATGAATAGTGCAAAGCTACTTGAACAACTTCAACACAATTGACGAATTGACATCACCAGCATAAGAAGTATCATGTTAAAGAGGTCTTAACGAAAGAATTACAGAAATACTAATAACATAATTAGTATTTCTGAGACCAAGAAGACAAAAACAGGTGAAATCCTCTCAAATAATAATTATAAAACAATAATTATTTTTTAGAACACTATAAAACAGCATTATAAAAAATTTGGAATTATTATGTCATTCGAAATTGCAAAATATTAGATCACAATTAATAATATAATGACTGGCTAGTTTTGCTATTCTTCCTTAGGGTTTAATTGAGTACATGTATACAAAATGCAGAAAATGTAGCATGTAGCTTAATCTGAAACTCAACTCTTATGCAAGAAACAGGATAAATGTTGTAAATAGAGCATGTATTATCTTTTATTTTTTAGTGTTTTTAGATAATTGTTGGCATATTTAAAGTCTGTAGTTAGAGATCATATGAATTTCCAGATATCATGCAAAATTAATCATTGTGGAGATTAAGTAAAGGTCGAAATCAGTGTGGATTAAGTAAAGGTCAAAACCTTTCATCCTAATGCATAGCAGTGTACACATCTGAAAGGAAGTGTGTGTTATACTGTGGGATACTGAGGCAGTTGATGTGAAGTTAACATATTCTATATTCAAGTAGCCTGCTCATGAAGATACTTCATATGCAAACTTTGGTTGTTTATACTTGGGTAAAGGATTAAACAAGAATATAATTTCTTTGTAAGTGTAATTAAATAAAATTAATTTTCATGGATTCTTTGATGCATCAAGATAAGAAATTCTGTTCTAAGTAGGGTATCATGGCTGTATCTCCCTTTGGTGTTATGGTTTGTGGAAGAGACATGCAGTTAGTCCAATATTTCTGTTCCTTTTAGAAGTAACATCACAGAGATGTTTATTTTTCTAATCTCAGTTGTTAATGGGTTCAGTTTAGTTTCAGATTAAGCTATATTTTGTGTGTGTGTGTGTGTGTGTGTGTGTGTGTGTGTGTGTGTGTGTGTGTGTGTGTGTGTGTGTGTGTGTGTGTGTGTGTGTGTGTGTGTAGTTAAGTACACATAAGTCAGTAGTTCACTGAGGAAGCTACCAGCTGTAGAGTAGTGAAACTAGTTATTGATTGCATTATTAATTGTTACCTTATTTATAATTTCTAACAACACAAATAAATTCCAGTTTTTTAGAATATTAATAATCAATGTCATAAAACTTTTTAGAAATTATAAGAATTTTTTTTCAGTTCTTATGATCAGGAAAAGGAGAAAAGAGCTGTAGTATTTACTACAATGCATGAAGATAAAATTCTTGAATGCAAGGCCACCGGATGGTCCCCGACTCAGATGAGTATTCCTCATACTACCTGGGTGGTTGCAGCCTAGTAGGGTGTCGCACTGTCCTGCTGAAACAGACCATTGGCTGCAGGATGCACAAAGGCCATGAAAGTGTATATAGATCAGCCAGCACATTCTGGTAGCTTGTGGTGTTTAAGTGCCTCTCCAGACACACACTAAATGGCCTAATGAGAAGGCTCACCAAACCATCACAGAGCCACCACCTCCTTGGACAGATTCAATCTGGCACAATGGGGCCTTGGCCTCATGCTGTGAACATTACACCCACATCTGTCAGCTGGTATTACTTATAAATGGATTCATCAGACCACACGACTCTGGTTCACTCTGCAGTGGTCCAGATTTGATGGTCCCAACACCAGGTGAGGTGCAGTGCCCTATGATGAGCTGTCAACAGTGGTACACAATTAGAGTGTTGACTCCCATAGCCCATGGTATGCCATACCATTCATTCATTGATGCTGTTTTGACTTCCGACATCATTGAAACTGGATGTGATTTATGCTGCTATTACCCTGCAGTTGGTCTGTAGAAGCCTGGACAGTCTACATAGACCCTGGTCATCAATGGCATAATCTACAACTGCATTTTGTTTCTGAAGGCTTTTCCTGCATCTTTCTAATTACATCCCTCCACTGTTCTGTTATTTGTTTACCTGATTTAAAAATTTTTCAAATATATCATATACAGCAGTTATATATATATGTGTGTGTGTGTGTGAAAAGTTTTTTACCTTGGGGATAATATATATTAAGGATACCAAGTAATTTTATACACTTAGTTTTTTTACTCCTTCTCCCAAGTAAGCAAAACAGTTACGTTTGCACCTGAACATAGTTCAAGTCTGAAGGTAGTGCAACACCAGGGCAACTCGTTGTAAAGGTGGGTAAAGATCTGATCACTATTCTTAGTATTTTCCATAATGTAAAACACATCTCACTAGGAGATGTATACTGTTATACATTATGGGTTGGGGGTCACTACCCAGACCGGTTTCAATTTTTTTTGAGGTCTTCTCAGTGAATAGCTAGACCCTGAACCAAGGTTTTTAGTAATACAGAGCCTTATCAACTTTACCTATACAAGTTGCTACAAGGTGCTTTTACTTTGAATAAGAAACTCTGGATGCGATAAAGATGTGAAAAGTTTTTTACCTTGAGGATAATATATATTAAGGATACCAAGTAATTTTATAAACTTGGTTTTTTTACTCCTTCTCCCAAGTAAGCAAAACAGTTAAGTTTGTGCTTGAACGTAGTCCAAGTCTAAAGGTAGTGCAACACCAGGGCAACTTGTTGTAAAGGTGGGTAAAGCTCTGATCACTATTCTTAGTATTTCCCATAATGTATAGGTAAAGTTAATAAGGCTCTGTATTACTAAAAACCTTGGTATTTCAGGGTCTAGCTATTCACTGAGGAGACTTCAAAAAAGGTTGAAACCAGTCTGGGTAGTGACCTCCCCCACCCATAATGTATAACAGTATACATCTCCTAGTGAGATGTGTTTTACATTATGGGAAATACTAAGAACTTTTGCTTACTTACTTATAAAATTACTTGGTATCCTTAATATATATTATCCCCAAGGTAAAAAACTTTTCACATCTTTATCTCATCCAGAGTTTCTTATTCAAAGTAAAAGCAACTTGTATAGGTAAAGTTGATAAGGCTCTGTATTATTACTAAAAACATTGGTATTTTAGGGTCTAGCTACCCACTGATGAAGCCTCAATAAAGGCTGAAACTGGTGGGGGACTCTGAGAGGCTCTGCTTGGGGATAGGTTTTTGCCTATCTCTGAGTGGGGCCACCACTGAGATTATGGCTCTGCTTAGTGGTGGGGGTGAGCCTGCCACTGGGTAGAGCCCAACTGAGAAGTTCTTCTCAGTGATGGGGTGAGCCTGTCATTGAGTGGAACAATGCAGAGTTGGGCGATCTTTCGGGATCGTCTTATTTTTAGAGCCCGTTTCACTTTTACATTCAAAAAAGGGTGAAACTGGTCTGGGTAGTGACCCCCCCCCCACACACACACCCATAATGTATAACAGTATACATCTCCTAGTGAGATGTGTTGTACATTATGGGAAATACTAAGAATAGTGATCAGATCTTTACCCACCTTTACAACGAGTTGCCCTGGTGTTGCACTACATTTAGACTTGAACTACGTTCAGGCACAAACTTAACTGTTTTGCTTACTTGGGAGAGGGAGTAAAAAAACCAACTTTATAAAATTACTTGGTATCCTTAATACACACACACACACACACACACACACACACACACACACACACACACACACACACACACACAAACACATCAATGGCCAAAACAAAACATTGGAGATAGGGGTGATGGAAAGTTGACACTGTTATCCCCTCCCATAGAATGAAATGTATCAAAACCAAACACAGAAGTAAATAGGAAGACAGTGGGACTTCCCAACAGTGTATTGCAATGTCATTCTATTGCCCAAGTGGTAAGAATCTCAGGGTTCTTGAGGGCAACTATATCAATGATCTAGAGCGAGTATACCATCAAAACATACCAACAACCAGTGAGCAAGTGGTGCTGGTATGTCTTGATGGTATACTCGCTCTAGACCATTGATATAGTTACCCTTAAGAACCCTGGGGTTCTTACCACTTGGGTGATAGAATGACATCGCAGTACACTGTTGGGAAGTCCCGCTGTCTTCCTATTTATTATTATTTTATTATTATTATTATGGGTATCTCCATGAAGTCAGTAGACTCATTGCAGGAGACCCAAACTAGCAAAACAATATCTGTCATATCTCTTCTTGAATTCATTTACAGACAAAGAGCTCACAACTAAGTCAGGCAATGAATTCCACTCATTCACCACCCTCCAGGCAAAAAACCTTGTTCTGACACCTTTGTTAACCACACTCTTCTTTAATTTCCAGAGATGACCTCTTGTTCTTCCATCACTATCACACAGCTGAAACATTTCCCCTGCATCAATCCTATAAAAACCTTTTAGTAATTTGAATGTTTCTATCATATCCCCACTTCTTCGCCTATCAACCAATCTCTGCAATCCACAAGCTCTCAATCTATCAACGTAGGGAGCATTTTTTATATCACTCACCAACTTGGTCACTCTTCTCTGAACCCTCTCCACAGCCTCCTCATCTCCAAGGAATCCAGGTGACCAGACCTGAGCACAGTAATCCAAGTGTGGAAGTATCAATGCTTTATAAAGGGGAATAATAACCTCTTTATCTCTGGATGTTAGTGTGTTCCTCAACAACCAAGTAATCCTATGTGCAATCTTGGACACCTTAGCAATGTGTCCTCTGAACTTCATCTCCCTATCTACCAATACCCCTAAGTCCCTAGCCTCATCAATCTCTTGGAGTACCTTTCCATCGATGTAGTACACAGCTGGTAATCTTTTAATCCCAAAATGCATGACTTTACACTTTTCCACATTGAACTGACATCCATTTTCTTTTGCCCATTTTACCAGCTTATTTAAATCCTCCTGCAAACTTTCAACATCAGCTTGATTTTTTATTGCACTACACAACTTTGCATCATCCGCAAACAACTGAATATCTCCCTTTAAGCCGTTTCCTATATCATTTATATACAAATTAAACAACATTGGCCCAAGCACAGAGCCCTGAGGCACACCACTGGTCACCTGCCTCATTCTGGATTCGGCTCCTCCATACACCACCTTATGGTATCTCTCCCTGAGCCATTCTCCTATCCATATCACCAATTTAATATCCATTCCCATCTGCTCCAATTTGCGTAACAGTGTTCTGTGGGGTATCCTGTCAAAAGCCTTAGCAAAATCCAGAAGTACCACTGTGTAGCCAGTTCCTTTGTCCAACTCAGATGTTATTCTATTATGAATAGTTAATAGATTGCTAAGGCAGGATCTACCTTTAACAAAACCATGTTGGCCTCTATAGAGTATCATATCCTGATCCACCCATTCTTGAATTTTGTCTTTAACCAACTTTTCCAATAGTTTTACCACTACTCCTGAGATGGTGATTGGTCTGTAATTTAATACCGCAGTTTTAGAGCCACCCTTATGCAAAGGAACCACTTTGCCTAACTTCCACTCCCTAGGGACCATACCAGAGTTCAAACTTAAATTAAATATCCAAGTAAGAGGGGTTGACAATTCATTTGCACATTCACGCAACACCCGAGCTGATATTCCATCTAAGCCTACCGCAGTGTTTGCATTTAAGTTTTGCAATATATTTAATACCTCTGATTCTTTAGCTTCAATTCTCACATTAGGTATTGCTACAGGTATAGAGATATCCTCACTTGGGTGATAGACTTTTGAAAAGTGATCACTCAGTAACTCGACTATTACATCTGATTTTGTCACGTCAATACCATCAGCACCCACTAAGGTTATCCTTCCGAAGTCATTCTTCCTCTTACTTGCCACATAGCGGAAGAACTCTTTGGGATTACCCTTGATCTCTTTGGCTAAGGTCTTCTCATAATCTGATTTAGCTTTTCTTACTATGCTGGTAACCTTCCTAGCTTGAGCCTTGTACTGCTCATGGGTGTCCTGATCGCCTTTCTCCTTGTAAATTCTCCATAACATTTTCTTTTTTTGCAGTTCAAGCTTGATACTACTGCTCATCCATCTAATGCCTGCCTTGTTTGACCTCCTGACCATGGGGACACAATCTGATATTGCTTTCCTCAGATACCCGCTGATTTTATCCCAAGCACTGCTAACATCTTTCCCTTGCAATATGTTCTGCCATGGGATGGCTGCAAGCTCACTCCGAAGCTTGTTATAATTGCCTAACCTGTAGTTCCGTACATACACCTTCTTAATAGAAAAATCCACAGATTTTGCAACCTCCCAAGTCAATACCACATGATTGCTTTCACCAACTGGAGGTAACGAGGACACCTTACTTATGCATATAACCTCTGAACCAATAACCAGGTCCAACACTCTCACACCACGTGTCCCTTCAGTTACGTGCTGTTTCAAGTAATTATCTCGTAGAAGATGTATGAACTCCATTTCCTTTTTGCTACGTGATATTTCCTCCTTCCAATTGATATCACCATAATTAAAATCCCCCATAATAATCACTAAGCCTTCACTCATTGCACTAAGTTGCTGATGCATGAATTCAATATCTCCCCCCGTACTCCCTGGCCTATAGCAGCATCCAACTGTATATTTGGTTACGTTGGTCACTATTTCACACCAGACTGCCTCAAATGAACTCTCATTCACATGTCTATCATCATGATATACTACTTTCTTTGGCTGCAACACATCAGCTATCATCAACAGTACTCCTCCTCCTGTTCTATCTTCTCTATCCTCCCTGAAAATACTGTACCCATCACATTCAATTCCATTGACCACATCTTCTGCTGACAGCCAAGTTTCACTAATGCCTACAACTTTTGGTGAGATTTCACTGACTAAGGCCAAAAATTCTTCTCTCTTATTTCGAATGCTTCTAGCATTGGTATACAAAAATTGCAGATTCCCTCTAGATCTTGTACCGGCTTTAGAACTGATATATAAGTCACTAACTACCGTAGTCCTATGCCGATTTTTATCCCCTGTCTTCTGCAATTTATTCTGCCTATAAGGATCAATAAATACACAATCAGTGCTAAAGTTTCTCTCTCTTACACTCAACCTTTTCAATATTAGTTTCCCTGCCCAATAACTTCAACCTGTTCAGAAAACAATAACTTCTTCAATCGCTTATGTCCTTCCATGTTAAGATGCAGTCCATCTCTAGCATACAACTGCCTTTTTCCTTCAAACACACTCCAAACATCAACAAACTCCAGACCTCTTTTTTTGCACATTCTTGCAATCATATCATTCATTATCATTGCTCGTCTACTTAACTCGTAATTGTCAAAACGAAGCAGCACACACACTATCCTCCCATTGACACTTTTCCTCTTCACAATATCTAATAATGTTCTTAAATCTTTTCCTACCCGATTTATACTACCTCTCAGGTCATTCGTACCCACCATCACTATCATCTTGTCTGCTTCATGCCCTCTCTTTATTGCTAAAGCCACTCTTTCTATTGTCCCGTCAGCCAAGCACTCCTCATGCATACCACTCTCCATACCCTTAATCATAGAATCACCATATATTTTACCACTCTTAACTTCATTCAAGTCCACACTCATGGACTCATTCTCTACACTATTCAGCATGACTCTCCCAGCTTCATTACTCAACTCTCTATTATTTACCCCCCCCCCCACTCTCACTACATCTCATTTCTTCTAGGCCACTTGTGGTTTTATTTTGTTGACTCCCAAATACTCCCATACTATTTATTACTGAATCATTCACCAAAGACTCACCCATATGTAATCCTGTTCTAGTTATTTCAGCTAAAGTAATCTCTATAGTCCTAATTTCTCTGTTTAACACATTAAACTCAGCTTCAACTTCCAGTATCTCCTTACCGATCACTTCCACTTCCTCATGGAGAAGATGAAGGTCATTTTTCATTTTCATAAACTCCCGCCGAAGTTCTTCCGCTACGGTCCCGATGTCAGCTTCCATTCCTAAATGCTCCAGCCTATCCCGACACTTCTCACATACGTCGACATTTTCGTTCTTCTCATTTTGCCAGACCGACCACAGATCCTTCACATTTTTCGGCGCATACATGTAGCAGTTTCCGCAACGCATCCATTGCAAAAAATCTAACGCTGAGCCAGGCTTTCGTGTAGTAGTAGAAGTCCTGCGCGCCGCTGATGTACGTTTCTTGTTGGACGCCATCTTTACAGGTTGATATAGTGAAACAAACGGCAGTGAAAACACAATATATACAACACAATTCTAAACAATAATACCACTGAAGGACACTTGTATCTAACCGATGCACAACTGCAGCACAATTTGTGACAAAAAGCCACACTATATTTAACTTTAAAAACACGTTTTCTAGACTAGCTAAACACGACCGCCACATTTACCAAGGACACTAGCGCCACCACACCAAAAGGATTTTTGGTGTGGTGGCGCTAGTGTAAGGGGGATAACAGTGTCAACTTTCCATCACCTCTATCTCCAGTGTTTTGTCCATTGTGTGTGTGTGTGTGTGTGTAACTGCTGTATATGATATATTTGAAAAATTTTTAAATCAGGTAAACAGGGATGTAATTAGAAAGATGCAGGAAAAGCCTTCAGAAACAAAATGCAGTTGTAGTTGATGATTTAACCAAAATGCTTAAATATTGTGGTATAAAAGTTTTACATGGATACTCTGTGTAATTCATAAGGCTTGGTTAGAAATTGAGTCACAGATGTTTAGTGGTAGAACTCTCATTGTATCGGTTTATGAAAAGAGAAATAAAAGAGATTGTGAGAATTATAAGAGCAGTTTTCTTACTTGGTTCTTACGTACTGTAGGAAAGATATATGCGAGCATACTTGAGAAAAGGCCAAGTAAAATAATTGGAAGGGAAAACTGATAAAGGATCAGCTGGGTTCATATCAACTAAGGGTTGTCAAGACCAAATTTTGCTATATATAATTAGAAAATCATGGAAGGAAGGAAGGCAGGGGGGGGGGATATAATAAGAATCTCTATTTAAGATTGATTGATCCTGAAAAAAAAGGATATGAAGTCTTGATAAGGGAAAAACCATTTAAAACACTAAATCTGTATGCATAAATGAATCCATATATAGAAACAATGTATATTTAAGTTGTGCATCAGCATTTAGAATTTATTGATGCACAGGAAGATGGTTTGAATGTTAAATCAAGTATGGGTCAGGGCTGTATACTTTATCTATATCATTAAGGAAAGCAGCATTAAGCTTGATACATAGGAGATTTTAATCTTCTTTGATGTGTGCTGATGACATAGTGTTCTGATTCTAGCCAAATTAAATGACTGCTATAACAAATTCAGTATGGAAATCAGCACTAAAAACACAAACTCAGATAACAGGCTTGAAAATACAATTATTTCTGTAAATTAAGGAATAAAGACAAAAATCCTGAAAACTCAAAACTGTTTGATGAATTTTTATGCAATTCACTGAAAAGCAGTATGATATGTGAAAGAACACCCACATAAATTGTAAATAAATGGTTTAATCCCATGACTGATGGGTACATGAAGACAATGATCAAGAGGTGATCAAAATGAGATTGTGAAAGTGCCTCAATAAGGAATGTGGGCATCCTCACAGCAGTACAGGCTCACAACAATGTTTCAGCTGTTTATAATGGTGCCTACGAGCTCAGTTAGTAATAACAACCATTGCTCCTGCAGAACTCTCTTAAGTCCCTCCCTCAAGGTTTTGGGAAGGGTGGTTTGAGAGAAGCAACATGTTTACCTAGAACATCCCATACATGTTCATAGAATTGAGGTCAGCAGACTTGGTTGGCCGGGTACAGTGGTCTCCTCTTGAAGATATTGGTCCACAAGCTTCGCTCATTGAAGATGAGCATTATTGTCTTGTAGGATAAATGTCTCTACTATTGCACCTGCATACAGATGAACATAAGGGTCCAGGACAGGATCTTTGTAAGTTGCAGCACATTCAGGTTGGTGTGTCCACCCCAACGAGATGCCTTCCTAAATCATCACACGCTCGCTCTCTCTCTGCCATAAGTTTCCATTTCACGGATATTTAGCAGATGATAACTTGTCATGTTCCTGGTTCTCTCCAGATTGGGGCATGCCTGGTACCACTTTGTAGAGCAAATTGGGGCTCATCTGTAAACACTACTAATCCCATTGGTTTTGGATCTGGTTGATGTGGAGACTGCTCCATTTCAAATGTTTTCTCCTGTGGTGTGAGGTTAAGGGCATGCAAGCTACTCGTTGCATAGTATACATACCACCTTCATTGAGCATTCTGTGCACATTGGAAGCAGAAACCAATGTTCCTGTAGCTGATGCAAGGGCAGATTGTAGCTGATTTGAGATGGTACTCCCATTGCACGAGTACTACTACCAGATAATCAGAGCTATCGGTCACCCACTGTGGTTATAGCTTGTGGTTTTTCTTCACTGTATCTCCAGAATGTTATTGTGACTGTTGGAATTGGTTCTATAGTCTGTGAACTATGGAACCAGCTACCTCTGTATGCCTTTGGCTGACCTCTAGTCCCTTTACAGTGGGTTGCCACCTGAATTCATCAGTTTAATGATGTGAATTTTAGTGGATAGTGGAAGTGATTTAGGGTTTTGTGTTTTTATATTTTTGGTTAAATTTTTCGTTTGTTTTATAATTTTTGTTGGAATTAGTTTTTGAGGGAGTTTTTATTTTTTTTTTTTTTTAATTGCAGTGACACTGTTTGTTTGTACAAGGGTGGTTGTTTTTGAAAAGGTTGGTAAATTTTCAATAGATGGCAACACAATTTGTTCATTCATACCAGTGTCAGCACGTATCATCTTTTTCATGAACCCTGACAAAATTTTAGCCACGTGCAATGTGTAGTTCTTGTTTGGCAAACATGCACCTCATAATTTTTCTGTAATACCGTTGTTAGTAATCTGGGTAATCCTAATCAAGTACCATAATCCAAAATGGTAACTAACAACTTGGGGTATATTAAAGGTATCATAACTTCCTTTCTTCTGCAAGTAAATTTTTTTTTATTAGATTAACAATCTATTTTGCTTTGCACTTCTCTAATGATTCCTGAACTTAAATAAATTCTTTATTCACCAATAATACCAAATTCTTATATGCTACTTCCAATTTGTTAGTAATTCCTTCCAAATCCTTCCTATTCAGAGTATATTCATTTAATCCTACTCCCAAATTGAATCATATTATTCTGATTGGTCTCTAAAGCAGTTTTCTGAATTGTGTAAAAAAATGTATAAATACAAAATATATGAAGCTTAATAAAAATAGTAAAAAATCATTAGCCTGCCAACATTACTAATATACTGTAGGTTTTATAACCTCTTACAGAAGTCATAAAAATATGCCTTGCTGACTTTAAAAATGTCTTGATTGTAACCATCTGTGGGGGGAAAAAAATAATAATAATAAGTCTTGACTTTGGCAATTATCAGAGCATTATTCTATTATCTGTTTGCTGGGTAGATCTTTGCTTACATTGCTAACCAAACTACTCCCTCTTACTGCAAAACCTTATCCACAATCTCAGCTGTTTCACATAGAATTCCACAAGTGGAATAATATGCTGATATGTCATTTTCTCTCTTCCAGTCTTTGTTGACATTTTCAAAGAGGCCTGCCTATGAAAAATTTAGTCTAAGTATAAACATCATAAAGACCCAAGTGCTTTGCTAACCTGTTGCATCTGATTTACCATAAGTACCTGTCATTCAGGTAGATGTTGAACCATTTCTACTATCTTGGTGGTATCTCTTAGCAAATGCAGTGTACTTTGAAATGCTCTAGTGCATCTTTAGGTTATTTTGGAAAAAAGAAACAAGTCTTTGATGAATAGGACATTCATGCTTCAGCCAAACTCTTGGTTTATAGGGTTGTTATTATTCCATTTTGTTCTATGGTTGTGAAATGCTAACTACATACCACTAGTACCATATTTAAAGAATCCACATGATTCAGTGGAAAGACAGTCACTGTGTTTCGACTGATGCTGACTGCATGAGTATTGCAGCAATGATTATCTACCACTAGTTTTGCTGGATTGGTCACGTTACTTATGTACAGACACCTGCTGTCCATAACATGCCCTATTCATAGAACTGAAGAACAGCTGGAGAGAGGCAAAATAAGTGTTTTAAGAATACCATTTAGATTATCCTTAAAGATCACCACTTTAGAGTGCAATGTATCATGTCAGTATAATCAGTCATCTCCAGATTCCCAGTAGACATTCCTTTTCAGAATGAAGTTATACTGGTTCACAAGTGACTACAGTGACTACTGATTATTTTCATAAGCATTCATTAAGTAATCTGGTCTTCTTCCTGGATCTGAAATCCCAACTAATGCACCGAGGCCAAATAGAAGCTGTCAGTATCAGATCTTCACTTTACGACAGTTAGTTGAGAAAGCATGGGAATATAACAAAGATCTGTATTTGAGCTTTGTCGATCTGGAAAAAGCATATGATAAGGTGCCAAGAGAGAAGCTATTCAATACACTACAGTTATATGGTGCCAATGGGGCATTATATCAAGCAATACTTAGTCTTTATTTGAGTTGCAAGTCAGCAGTTAGAATTGAAGGAAGTACAGGAAGATGGTTTAATGTTAAATCTGGTGTGAGACAAGGATGTACATTATCCACTCTGTTATTCATCATCGATATGGATCACATTATGAAGGAAAGTGGTAATAAACATGCTATCAAAATTGGAGATGTTAATGTGAGCTCTTTGCTTTATGCGGACGATGTTATACTTCTAAATAAATCCGCTACAAGTTTGCAAGATTCCCTGACCAAATTGAATAACTATTGTAATAGATAGGTATGAAGGTCAGCAATAAAAAGACAAAGACAATGAAAATAGGCAGAATCGTTGAAAATGTCAACTGCGTTGTGAACAGAAAACCTGTGGAACAAGTAAAACACGATTTTTAGTGAAGATGGTAAATTAAATATGGAAATAGACAACAGAATCAACAAAGCTGGTATGGTAGGAAGTCAATTGAATAAATTCATATGGAATAAGAGAGAAATTAGTCGGAACACTAAATTAGCTGTATACAAGACAGTGTTTAATCTTAACTTATAGTGTTTAACTTATGGATCTGAGATCTGGGTCAGAAGTAAAATACTTGACCAAAGACTAGAGACTGCAGATATGAGAGTCCTGAGAAAGATTAAAGGCGTGAACAGATGGCATCAATGGCAATATCATATTAAAAATGAGGATTTTAGGAAAGAACTTGACATTGTCAGCATCCAGGAATGCGTTAGCACAGCTAATCTCAGGTGGTATGGTCACTTGAACAGAATTGTGCGAGGAAAGATTAGCAAAACAAGTGTTCTCTGCCAGGTTGGCAGGAAAACGACCCAGAGGAAGACCAAGATATAGGTGGATTGATACGGTACAAAGTACCTTAGACAATAGAAATATAAGATCTGATAATGTTGGAGTCTTGACAAGTAACAGACTGATTTGGAGGGAAATTGTAGATAGGAAGTTAGTAATGATGTAAATCTTTCATGTAGTACTATCATATCCTGTTCACCCCTTGAGGGTACATGTCAGGAATTTGATGATGATGATGATGCACTGAAGGTATCTCATGTAAAAGTCTGCAGGGCCCATATGTTAAGTCAGCATTTCGCAAACTTTTCCTATGACGGAACATTTCATAAATCCTTAAATTTTAATGGAACATCTTGGTTAGAGTCGAGTATTCAGTCTCATATTCAATGTAAAGCTAAATGTACCGTTGCTGCAGCTGGCTGTATCGAATCCAAAAAATGAGACAGCACACACTACAGGTGTACCGGGCCACAGCACATCGCATTGAACTTGCTTGTGACTACACGTTTCCTAAAATAGATACCTCCATACTTCACTTGCGCTCGGAGGTGTCGACAACTGCGGGCAGCTGAGTCAAGACCAGCACGCACCGGCCTTCATAGCACAATCCATATGCAGAGTGAGGAGCACCTGATTTTCAAACATGTTTGAACTTGTCACAGCATTTAAAATCATTCCAGGCGCATATTAATTTTAATAATTTTTCACAGAACACTATTCACTTTCCGCAGAACAAAGTTTGGGAAACATTGTGTTAAGTAATATATTATTTGGAACACTATTTCATAGTGCAAAACGTTTGCACTATGAAAGTGCAGAAATTTTACTTTTCCTTGGCTAATATGAATGGAATTTCTTTCTTCTTTACTAAAACAATTGGTTACAGTTAACATTTGATGGTGTTGTTGCTGATATTACTAATTTGGAACTACATTTGGATGTATTGTTATTGTACTTTTATGTAGGTGTGAAGCTATAAAAAGTACTTAAATAATTATTACATCTATACAGTCAACTCTGATTACATTGAACTCATAGGGACCACAGGTATAGCTGAAGGTTTGCTATTGTGAATATATATATTTTTTAAAGGAGGACTAGTTTTGACATTGGCTTTTTTTTTTTTTTTTTTTTTTGTAGTTTGTTTTAGTGGGAAACGTTTTTAAAATGTTGTTTCATAGTGAGAGTTGATAGTACATGCTCTCTCTCTCTCTCTCAAATTATACACCACACACACACAAAAAACACATAAATATGTGTACACATACATATTTATATATACGAGGGACATCCAGAAAGTAAGTTCTGTTTTTAAATATTTTCACTGCAGCACTGCAATCGCAGTGGTGCGCATGCGTGCTGAGTTTGTTGATTAGTTAACATGGCTTTGGTGCCATTTTCAGACATTTTAGCAGTGCTTATGCTTGTTGGTGTGTATTTATAATGTTTAAGAAAATCGAATCGCCCACCACATGTAAATCGAATCGCCCACCACATGTAAATCGAATCGCCCACCACATGTAAATCGAATCACTCACCACATGTGAAATTAGGTCAGTTTTTCATTTCTTGAATGTGAGGAACATTAAAGCAGCTGAAATTCATCGGCAAATTATTGAGGTTTATGGAGAACACGCAATGAGTGATTCAATGGTACGAAGATGGGTAAGACTTTTAAATGAAGGAGGGACAGGTGTGCACAATGATGAACAGAGCTGGCGACCATCTTTAGTGACTGACGATTTGGACTAATGCCTAATGCCCGCCCACACATGGCCGGCATAACACAACAACTACTCGCCACCTTCGGCTGGGAACAATTCCATCATCTCCCATAGTCCCTCGTGCCAAGCAACTTTCACCTGTTCAAACATCTGAAATTTTCCTTGGTAGCTGGCGGTTTCAAGACAACAAAGTCAAAGAAGCAGTCAATACGTGGTTTGCTTCACAGGCAGCAACCTTCTACGATGAAGGTATACAACTTTTTGTGCCTTGTTATGATAAGTGCCTGAACAATGGCAGAAATTATCTAGAAAAGTAGTGAAAGATGTCTACTTTAATTTCCAATGAAGTTTTTTTTTTTGTAAGTATATTTTTGCTTCTCTGACAGCCCATCGGAACTTACTTTCTGGATGTCCCGCGTATATATATATATATATATATATATATATATATTATATATATACACACACATATTTATTTATTTTCTTATTAATAGAAACAATTGTTGCCAAGCAGCCAAGAAATGTGCTTTTAAGGGCCCAAATGCATGCTAGTAATACAGCAAAACAGCTTAGGTCAGAAAAGCCAGAGGTAATTGTTTATTTAGTAATATTGATTGTTCTCTTTTATTTCTATTTACAATGCATGTATTTATATCTTATACATATTCTGATTTTTCTTTGAGTAGAAAAAAGTTTGGCGTTTTGGAGTTAAAATGTTGAGAATATAATAGTCGATTTCAAGACTGTACCTGAGATTATTCCACTCCGAAGTGTTTGTGTGTTTTGAAGTAGAGGAGAGAGGTTTCATCTATAACCTTGCAGTTAAACCTCTACTCACTTATGATTTAGCTCAAAATTTAGCTATAGTGTTGATCGGTTTACACACCTGTTCTAACAAGTTTATTTGGAAGATAATATGACTCATTTGTAGATTTATTTCAGATCAATAACAGTAGATTTCTATGAGCTTAATCATGTTTGGAGAAAAGAAAAAAAAAGTATTTTTAAAGCTTAAAAGTTAAGGTTTGTCCAAGCTGTTTTCTCATCTTATTTAGAGATTTCTATGTTATCAAAGTTGACCATAGGTGATTTTTTTTTTTTTTTTTTTTTGTGAGAAATATGTGATAGGAAATAGGAATAAGTTTGTGATATTGAGTTACCTGTTGTACACAAATGAACAAGGCAACACTAACTTATTTTACATTTTCAAATTCATTCAGGAACTCAGTCAAAGGAACCCCCCCCCTCCACACACACACACATAGACATAACACACACACACACACACAAAGAGAGAGAGAGAGAGAGAAAATGCATATCACAAACACTTATCATATATCTCTCCTCAAGTACATTACTGAAGAAGTACTTAGGCTCCCACCTGTAACTCATTCCACTTGCTCACCACGCATCTTTGAAAAACATAGCCCTCACACCATTACCTAACTACTGAAAATGATTCCTTGCTCCTTTCCACCATCTAATTATTAAACTTTGAAACCCACATTCATTTGATCTGTCCTTACCTTCCACAGGCTAAATGCTTTGTTACCAATCTCAAATCCTCTTCTACTCTCCTTATCATGGAACTCACTGACCTTCCTTATCCCCACAAGTTTGTGTTTTTATCAAGAATACAGTTACGTTGTGTTTACTTTTCTACAATAGCAGTGTGTCTTCGAATTCCAACTTCTTTTACTATATTTCTAACTTCCTGTTCTAGGTCTGTAGCCCCATCATTTCTTGAAGCAGTCAGTCTGCATTCTCTTTCGTAGTCCAAAGTGTATGACTACATGCTTTGCAATTGCAGTGACACTCATAATAATTTTTCTATAGCACAAGTCTCTTCATATCATTCTGCAAGTATTTCACATCAGAAACATTGCTTATCATCCCTCCCAGTGTATCACCATCAATAACCAGTTGGATATCAACCTTTTAGGCTGTCTGTAGTATTCATTTGAATATTAGTGGCCCAAAGACAGAATGTTGTGGCAAAGCTACTGGTTATCTTTATTCTTTATTACTTTCCTCAGAACCACATTCTATTCTCTAATACCTATCAGTTCAGCTTTTCCACTGTCCTATCTACTGTAGGGCTATTCTGCATCCAATTCATTTCAGTTTGTGTAAACATTTTCATTGGGTATTCTGTCAGACCTTTGTAGGGTCTAGTTATATAGTAATTTTGCTTTTGGTTTTTGGGTTCAAAGCTATCTGGTGTGAAGATGCCATTATGATGCTCCCATAAGATCAGTGATTTTTGTTGATTTATTGAGTGTTTTCTTAGATTAATTTGTGTATCTTTAGTATATTATTGTAGTTTTTTTAGTGTATTTATTATAGTGCATTTAGTAGCATAACTGTAGAAATATTGTTAGTTTTTAATAGTATTAAGAATGGTGCCAGGAACTCACCACAACAGGGTAGTGTCTAAAGCATAAGCTAAAGTAGAAAGAACTGAGGAGAAAGAGCCTTTGTCACAATGAGCAGAAACATTTTTGAGCAGTGATGATGATAATATAACTGAGGATAATCCAAATAAACTTGAAAATATCCTTGAAGATTTTCTAATAATTTCTTTCAATCGGCATTGCCTTGTACAACTTTCTCTTTTATCTGAGTATAAGAAAAGGCCAGTATTAATTTGTTATGTATATACACAAATGCCAGGAGCATCAGGAACAAAGGAACTGAGTTCATTGCTTTATTGAATATGTTGTGGCATACGATTGTTGGTGTTAGTGAAACTGGGCTACTGATCAAGTGTAAAAGGTATAGTATTTTTAGAGGTGACAGAAAAGATAGGAGAGAAGGGTGGAGTACTACTAATGATATCAGACGACTTGAGTCCAGTTAGGGTAAAAACACATGAAAATAATAATAGTAATAATGTCCCATGTAGCAGTGAGTTTCAAGCTGTGTGGTGTGAAGTGGAAGCTAACCAGATGAAATATATATGATGGGGGTGTTGCTGAAGATCTGGCAGTTCGTTTGCAGGGGGATGATGAAATGTGTCACCAAATTACCCTGATGAGAACTAAATGTACGATCATTATGGGTGACTTTAACCCTTTAACTGCTATGGTCGGAGAAAAAAATGGTACAATCGAGTTAACTCGATTTGAACTTTCAATGTGTAATACTCTAACCCTTTAACTGCTGAGAACGTATTATTACGGGCTTGGAAATACATGCCTGCTTTGCTGAGCCCGTATATGTACGGTTGGCATGTCTCCCATATTTAGACAATTTTTTAGTATGGAAAGAATCGTAAGATATTCAAACTTCGCGAGTAGGTTCCTCCATCTATTGCCAACCAAATGAAGTTTATTTGACTTGGGTTTCTGTCCTTGTCATACAAGGACAGAAACCCAAGTCAAGAGAAAAATTTGAACTGGTGCAACTATTCATATGCAGCACGATGCATAAACCACGTGACTACGGGGATTTCAGGGATGTCACAATATGGCGTCTATTAGCTCTCCTCTTGTTTATCCTCAGTTCTCTCATACCTGAACGCTCTCTTGTTGTTTCCATTACCTCGATACTGAATGCTCTCTCTGTCAGTTGCCAATCACACATCAAACTCCTTGACAAGCATGCGCACTCCATGAAAGTGGCAAACAAGAAGTTATGTATAATGGCTAACATGTCGTCTCCGTTAGCTGTTTGGACTTCTTACTTCAGTTAAGGTAAGAATTTTAATTGATTTTATTTATAAATTTTTTGCAAAATTAATTCAGCACATTGGACAATGTCAGTAGAATATAAAATCAGCAGTTAAAGGGTTAATTATCAAAACAGTGATTGGGTAGAAGAAAAATATCACAATAAGAATGAAGCAAATTTATTGATTTCTTGCAAAACAACTTTCCCAAGCATCATGTGAAAGAAGGAACACTAGGTCAAAGAGTGTTAGGTTTGGTTAGAGTTTGAAGAATAAATAGAGTGAGAATGAAATGGATGTTCAACCACATTAAGCAAGAAATCTAGGAAGAAGATCACGTGGAAGGAGTATCATGAGAAAGTATCATGAGTATCATGAAATATAAGAGTAAGTTATATATTTCATAACTTAATGAAGTTGTGAAATATATAAAGTATAGGCCAAAAAAGTAATGAGTATTGTGCAGAAAACTAAATCGGAGTATGAAAAGAAATTGGCTATGCAGTAAATAAATTTTCAGCAATCCAAAAGAATTCTATCATTATGTTGTTAGTAAAAGAAAGAATGAACTTGGAAGAATAACTTTACTGAATGCAAATGGCACTCCAGCATCAAAAGTTGATGAGATTACTCAATTAATGAGGTATGTATAACATGGTGCACAGTGCCACTGTTGCATTGGATGAAGAGTTAGAGCATGAGAATGGGGTTCAAGAACATTTGTATAACCTGGAAGAATTCGGCAATAGGGATAATGGAATATCAACATGTACAATCAAATTGACTAGGCCTTTGACATGTTTTTATAACTGAGTCCCAACTGAGTAAAGATACCACAAGAATGGAAAAGAATGTATGATAGCTCTGTTGTTTGAGGGTGGTGCAAAAACTGATGAGTCTGACTACCTATCTATCAGTATCTTTGGTGCTGCAGTGAAGATTTAGAGAACTTGGTAAGAACTCACATACAGAAATGGATAGACAGACAAGCTTTACTCTGCAAGGAACAGCATGGATTTACTAAATGGGGGTCATGTTTTAGCAATTTGCTCATATTTTATAACACTGTCACAGTGGAATTGGATAAAGGGAATGAATACACTCCACTATTTAGGCTTAACATGCTGCTTCGAACTCATAAGGTTTATTGATATAAATATAGCAAATAAAAATAATTCAGTGCAGATTTAATCAATTCTGTATTTTGTTTCTGTCATTGAGACATCATCAGGGAAACAATATCAAAAGTGCAGAAACACACAAAATTGCACAATACTAGTGGAAAAAATTTAGTGTGGAACTCAAAAAAATAGTACAATCTCTGCACTGCATTCATACCTCATCTGAAGTTGGCCGCCTCATCCACTCTTCAAATGATCCTCTACTTCATCTGTCTGTTCCAGGTGTTTACAAAGTTCCTTATTACATCTTCAAAATTATGGAAACAACTACCATGTTAGAGTGTGAAGTTTCATGAACTACCATGAAGTTTTACTCCTTTAGAGTAAAACTTCAGTTTAATATAAACCAAAATAATCACTCGGGGTTTCAACATACATTAAGGGCATCATCTGGTATATATACATACATGTAAAGAAACAAGCTGCACCACAGTCTACTTGGTATGCTGAAGTTACATTGATTTAGTCAACTGTTAAAACTCGGGCCCGACCTCTGGTGAAAAAAAAAACCTTACTACACCAAAGTCCTGTTATTATGTTTCTATCTATTAGGTTACAAAATTAAATTAAATTAAGCTAGAGAGCAACATGTTCACACAAAAATTTTTTTACTTATATAACTATACACATAAATTAGAACAAACCAGTATGGATGGTAGCCAATAAACGTTGAAAAATTGCTAAAACTTGAACTAAGTGGACTGAATGTGTGCCATCCATTTGTGTGAAAATGTTGCTCTCTAGCTTAATTTAATTTAATTTTGTAACCTAATAGATAATAACAGGACTCTAAGCTTTGATGTAGTAAGTTTTTTTTTTTTTTTCACCAGAGGTCAGGCCAGTAGTTTTAACGGTTGTAATGTAACTTCATTATACCATGTAGATTGTTGTGCAGCTTGTTTCTTTGTATATATGTGTATATTCCAGATGACCTTAATGTGAAGGTCAAAATGTCGAATGATTATTTTGGTTTATATTAAACTGAAGTTTTACTCTTTAACACGGTAGTTGTTTCCAGAATTTTGAAGATATATTCTGATCACTGTGTAAGCATGAAGGAAAGGAAAGTTCCTTGTTCCTGCAACTTATCATATTATGGCCATAGCAGGAGATCTGCAAACATCAACCTAGAAGAACATAAGAAATTCATCTGCTGCCATAAGTATGACCATTCAGGTCTAGCTGACCATGCCTTTGGATACCTTGCACAGAATCAAATGGAAGAAAACTACTATGCTTCACCACAACAAATATAAATTTGAAAGACTTTGTTTAGAATTAGCAGCAGATATTACACAAAAACCAACATAATCTTAATAAATATGATTATATTGAACTTCCCAAGATATGGGAAATTTAATTCTTAGGCCTCCTGTTCAACAGCTAGCCAACAGCACTCACAGAGGGTGCCCCTCATAGCATTTTAAGCTTACACTCTAATTTTTTCCACTTCTTTTATTTTTTTAATTATTATTTATTTATTTTATTTTTTGCAATTTTAATATTATTTTCCTGACAATGTCTCAGTGACTGAGACGAAATATAGGATTGATTAAATGTCTTTAATTAGATATTACTTTTCTGATTTTTTTTTCCATGTTACTCCTCTAAGTTGATATCAATACTTATAGCTTATTTCCTACAGGAGCACCCCTTGTATTAAATCATTAGTTTTTTTCTGCAGTTAAATTAAGACATGAATGATATGTGTTTTAAGAGAAATGATATAAGAAGAGTAATTTTTGACATACCTTTAGAAAATGTTCATGTTTACTTTAAAATTTTTGATGAAACGACATCAGAATATATAAATGGAATTCTAAAACCAATTATGAACTATAAAAGGATTTTTAAGACTGTCAATTAGATTAAAACTTAAAAATGCATTGGAACTTTTTCAGAAGGGTGTAGAATAGAGATAAAAATATATAGAAATTTAAAAATATGAAAATTGAAAACATAGGAATGCATACAGGAGTGCCATAATGGACTTATATGAAGAATTCATTCATTTCGTATGGTGATTCAATGGCCATGAGCCCCTTTTACGGGGAGGTACGGCACCACCTCAATCCCCCTATTTTTATCTGGGCTCGGGACCGGCATAGCTGACAATTCAGACCTATGGCTGGAGGGATTGTCTTAAGTATTCCTGACTGTATCCAGGAATTAAATTAATTCCTGGTTATATTTATATTTCATTATTTTGTGTTCATGGGACCGGTTTGCCTGCTTGCGGGATGAAAAACCCCAGATTAACTGGGAGAAAACCCTGCTGTCCACACCCAAGACTGGCTAACTTGGCTATGGCTGAGGAAGATCCTTAAACTCCTCACGTCGTTGACGGGAATCAAACCTAGGACACTCCTTCCCCAGGCATATGGTTGCAAAGGACATATCCACTAGGCTAACTGCACGGACATATATGAAGAATGAACTACTGAATTTAAAGATAAAAATAGAAATTACGGGATATGAGTCATCATCAGAGCTCATGGATAAAGTGGGGTCTATGCATGTCGGCTTTATGTTTGCATTGAATTTCCTGGGTTATTGTTTATTTGCAGAAATCTTGGCTTTATTTGCATGTGGTGGAGCTTCGAACTTTCTAAAATCAAGTAGGGGTGGTGGACATTTATGGAATTACTGCTGCACTTTATGGCTATGGTTTCTGAAATTCTTAGCATTATTTCATTATTTTGTATGGCAGTTATTATGACCTTTTCAATCTGTAGAGTGTGATTCTGTTTGAACATATGGATCGCGATTTCAGTTTTTCCGGTATTTGATTTTTTATTCTTGTTTTGGTTTTTATTCTTCTTATTTCTTAGATATTCTAGAATGGGTATGTTACAATCATGAAAGTGTTCTTGTAGTCTTGACCATAACAGTCTGATCATTGAGCCTGTGTAGGTGACTTCACAGTCATGTTGGCAAGGAAAATTGTATACCACATTGTGGTATTCCAGTATTTCCTTTTATGAGTGAAGTTTGGTAGGTTTTAAGAAAGTGGCCAATTTGTGACTAGTAGTAAACTAATTTATAGTCAGTATGTTTAAATATGTATTTATAAGCTTTGTATGTATTCTGGATGTATGGCAGTTTTATGATCTTATGTGGTGGAAAATATTCTTTGATTGTAGGACTAGTTAGACAAGTTTTGGCTATTTAGTTAGCATAATTTATTAATGGGTTAATGTGAAATTAATACAAGTTATAGCTGAGGCCTACATTTTGAATCATTGGATGTCTTCTAGATAGTATTACTGAAATCCACAGTTGCTAAGGTGCTCAGGTTGTTTAATGGGATCACTTTGTCTCAAAGCTTATCTTTCCTGAAAGCATATGCCAACAAAGGCATAAATGTTTGGCTATAATATCTGTATTATTATTCCTAGTGAGTTGTGCTTGACTTGTTTGTTTCATTTATAAGAGCATGCTATATTAAGTTGGAAGAATTCATTAGAACAACCATGCCTCTTACAAAACAACAACAACACATACGAGGATAATAACTTGTCAGTAATAATCATTGGCCACATCTAGACACTTGATGGTTAATTTTAAAAAAATCTTTCAAAGTCAAATGCTGACTATTTACACCAACTCACCATGAGGATTTAGTTATGTCATAATCTTTCTCTATATATACTCTATGTGGGCTGTATTTCCAAAGGATTAGTAGCTAAAAAGAATTTAAATATACCAGCATTCATGCCAATTCATTAATTTATTTATTTCCTCAGATAACCATCATAAAAAGCAAAAAAGTACCATCAAGTTAATAAAGTGGGGATCATGGCATCTAGCAGATATCTTATTTGAAATCAGAAAAAGCAGATTATGTGATGCGAGAAGAAAAGGAAACTAGAGTTAAAGACTGTGGTAACAGTCTTTGCATACCATCAGATTGCAGATTGCCAGTCTCTTTGCTATTTTAGACAGTCATTGTAACAGTTTTTTATAATGACTAATCTGAAGTGATCATATATGATCATTCAACTGAATTGCTTCTTTTGATATATTAAGGAAAAGTGATAGTTGAAAATCAGTGAAATCTGGACAAGACAAATTCATAATTGCCACAAAAGGGTTTTGATTACATCAAAATGCACCTGTGGATTACGTACTACAATCAGTATTCTAGCTAGTATTATAAATACCACACACACAGCAGTATATTACTCAAGTCCAGTTGTGCATATAACTATTTTATTGGTGTGAAATAAATATAATATTCGTTTCCTAACAGAGCTACCCAGAATCAAGTTGTAGTAATTGCTGAAAGTATTTATTAATAGCAAAATAGCATTGAAAAAAAAAAAAAAAAAAAAGAGCATTATATAACCATATTTAAAGGCATTACTCTTTAATAAGCAGTTGTGGTTATTTATTTGTAGCATTATGAACAATATTTTTTAATACGATGGTAGTATAGAATTTTTCAGTACCACTATGGGTGCAGTCAGGGTTGTACAAATTCCATTTGTTGTTTAGATGTTGCTTGTGGATCACAAGTTGGATACATGTAGAAGAATTCTGTTCTGATTGTATTCTGAGATTTGCTGGTGACTTAACTTATAAAAGTGATAAATAAATTCAATCCCAGCTTTGTAGATATGTTCCCTCACCCAATATGATTTTCCTCACCTGATGGAACAACACTTTTCTTATTTGAAAATGGAAAATGAGCACTTTTTCAGACACCTTTCTGGGCTTTCCTTCTAGTACTATACAAGGGAGGGGGAGGGGATTTTTGGAAAGTTTGGATAAACACCTAGAAAAAATATTATATTAAAGCAACTGATGTAACCATAAGAAGGAAAAAGAACAAATTATTACAAATACAAATACATATTGCTAATACAAATTTAATATCATTATTTTTGTTCTAGGTGTTTATCAGAATTTTCCAGACCCCCCCTCCCTTCCCTCATATATATTATTTAAATTTTTTTTTTATATTTTGTTTGTGGATTTGCTTTAAAAAAACTTAAAATTTTGTTATACATTAGTTTGGATTTACATTGGTTGAGTTCTTCAGGTTGGTTAGCAGAAGAAAACATTATAACCATAAACTAATAAAACTTAATCAACAAATTTATTTGGTTTTGTTATAAGCTGTTTGCATTACTTAGTCATGTGTCACATTTAGTCTATTTGTTCCTTGAATATCAATAAAGGAGATATGAAGAGAATCAAAATTTAAGAAGTATGACAGAAGATTAAAGCATTAAAATAGTACTTAAATTTCTAATCCAATTTTTTTTTTATTTGGTTTTGTTATAAGCTGTTTGCATTACTTAGTCATGTGTCACATTTAGTCTATTTGTTCCTTGAATATCAATAAAGGAGATATGAAGAGAATCAAAATTTAAGAAGTATGACAGAAGATTAAAGCATTAAAATAGTACTTAAATTTCTAATCCAATTTTTTTTTATTTGGTTTTGTTATAAGCTGTTTGCATTACTTAGTCATGTGTCACATTTAGTCTATTTGTTCCTTGAATATCAATAAAGGAGATATGAAGAGAATCAAAATTTAAGAAGTATGACAGAAGATTAAAGCATTAAAATAGTACTTAAATTTCTAATCCAATTTTTGAATGTTACAGAGCCTCTATAACTCAGTTTGTATCGATAGTCCACTTTAAACAAAGAGTTGGAAGGACCTAAGTTTCTATCCTATCTAGGAGTGAAGAACCTTTAGAAGAATTTTTCATCTGAAGCTCATATAGAGGCAGTAGAGTTTTTCTTCTTGGACACACACACACACACACACACACACACACACACACACACACACACACACACACACACACACACACACACACACACACACACACACACACACACACACTTCCCTGTCAAGAACATTAATTGGATTTCTCTGAAGACATTATTTGGTTCTCAAGAGTCCATTGGACCTCACATGTAAAAGGAAGATGAGATGATTTTTCTGTACTTGTGGTTTGACTTTTCAGGAGTCATGTTCATGATAATTGTGCGATAAACAGATTCACTGAATTTAATAATGGTGCTAAAAGCTTAAAATAAATATGCTTATAAAATCTTATTTCCATAGAAAAAATCATTAGCAAGCCTGATTGGCTGAGTGGATAACATCTCCACTCTTCAACATTTCAACAAATTTTTCAATAGAAACCCTAGATGTTATTTATATAGATGAAATGTTTATAATTATATTTTCAGATGAGCAGACATTGCAAATGGATATTTATTTATATGAACATATTAATATTTCTGACAAATCATTTATTCAATAATTGCATAAATAGATGGAGTTGTCAGCAGGATCTTTAAACAGCAGTAGTGACTTATGGGATAAGTGCTGTAATGAAAGCCTTTATATTAAAGATACTGAGCCAAAACCACCACATAGCAATTTTTCTGAAGAAAATGATGCAAATCTTTGTAAAGAGGAAATTTCATTTCCACAACCGACTCAGCCAACTTGCAATTTAGCATCAGACAATAAAGTAAGTAATTTTCCCTGTTTACTCTATTGATATTATCATACTCTTAGTACATTTGTTTAGTAAAGTAAAGTTGCTTTTAATTTTAAAATGAATCATAAATAAAAATAAAACAGTAAAAACCCAGTTCTGAGCTGAGAAAAGAACTGAGTAAGCATGATTTCTTGATTATAAAACAAATTAATATCAATACTTTATTTTAAACATTTTAGCCATCTAAGTCAAATACTAAAAACTGTGGGAACTTCAAATCCAGAAAAAGATCCAAAATCCGAAAAGAATCATCATTAAAGAAAAACAAAAGTAAAGAATTAAAGAAAGAGGTAAGATATCAAAAATTGCTGAATTCAGTATTGAAATTTCACTCTAAGGTTAGAAATATGCTGAAAACATATTTCTTTTGAAAGCAGTAGTCAGTATTTTAATATTTCATTTATAAAAATAATACTCTTACTCTGTACTTATTTATAAATAATAACTCTGTTCATAGCAATTAAGCTTTATATTATGTTTATAGAGTATCTTGAAAGACATCAATATAAGATTGTATTTTATTTAATGTGCAGTTGCAATGTATAAATGAAATCATGATTTTTTCTGTTTTTGGTGTATTAATTTATTTTGAATGGCAAAACACTAATCGGCTTCCCTTAGGAAATGCTATTACTAATCTCAGACTCAAATATTCAACTCGATACAAAGAAATGTTATTAATTATTCTAGCTGAAATCAGAAATTACTCCAACTATGTTCAAATAAATAATTTATTTAATCAAATATTATTTACAGTAATTATATACAACTCATTTAGTAATCACACATACAAAACTCATTAAACTGTAAATTAATAATTAATTCACTCTCACACTCTTTCTTTCAGTTTAAATTGCATAATAAATAAATCTGTACATTAAGCTCAACTGAATTAAGCATATTCATAATGAGAAATACATAGGCTGTTCAATAAGTTATAAGACTATATTTATACAGAAAACAGATTACCTTTAATCGTCATCATTTACATGGTATGTATTTTTCGAAGTAACTACCGTGCGATGCAATGCATTTGTCCCAACGTTGCGTCCACTTCTTAAACACATATGAAAGTCCGTTTTTTGAGAGTTCTTTCAAAACCGCCTCCGCAGCTTTTACACATGCTTTGTTGCTTTCGAAATGGCAGTCTCTTAGTCGTTTCTTGAGCTGAGGAAACAGCCAGAAATCGCATGGTGCAAGATCAGGACTGTATGAAGGGTGTGGTATGATATCTATGTTGTTCTTCTGCAAAATGTCCACTACACAACCAGCAATATGTGGCCTTGCATTATCGTGGTGCAATAAGAAACCATTCTTCAGCAATGGACACTTCCTTTTGATGAGCTGTACCATTGTCCATAAAACATCCGCATAGTATGAGCCGTTTACAGTATTCCCTTGTTCTACAACGTGTTGGTAAACAATGCCTTCGTAGTCAAAAAACATTATGGTCATAACTTTACCAGCTGATTTTACAGTTTTTTGCTTTCTTGGGGGTAGGTGAAGATGGATGCTTCCATTCACTGCTTTGTTGTTTCATTGTAGGGTTATAGTAATACAACCAAGCTTCATCTGCTGTAATGATGTGTTTTAAGAAGTTGTTGCCTTCTTGTTCCAGTCTTTCTTTCCATTCTGTGCACACATCCACTCGATGCTGCATTTGCTCCGGTGTCAAGAGTTTGGGAATCCATCGGGTGCAAACACGTTTCAGTCCCAAATGTTCAGCCATGATTGAGTGAACACTTCCCACAGAAATATTCAGGACAACATGCAGCTGGCGTACTGTAATTCTGCAATCCTCCTTGATGATAATCGCTGCTGTGTTGATCATCGTCTCTGTGATGGATGTTGAAGGTCTTCCCTCACGTTCAAGATCTTCCACATTTTGCCTTCCTTTCTTAAAAGTTTTATGCCAGTGAAAAACACTTGCCCTCGACATTGCTTCATTGTGGAAAGCTTCGCGTATCATGTTAAAAGTGTCCGTTGCCGATTTTTGCAAACGCACACAAAATTTAATTGCATAACACTGTTCCAAGGACACTTCCATTTCGACGACTGGTTGCGGCTTGTAGGCGCGCTGAAACAAGCTTGCGTTTAGTCACGTGACACGCTGGCACATCAGCCCATATGCGCCATCTATCAACCTCTTTTGTTAATACAGACAGCAACATTTTTTTATTCCACAGAAATTAATATTGTGATGAGTGGTTTCACGACAGTAAAATTAGTCTTATTACTTATTGAACAGCCCTCATATATAAGCTAAGAAAGAACATAACAGTAACCATCAAACTGCAATCCAAGTAACGTCAAGTAAATTTTCTTTGAGTAGATTAGGTCTTTGACTTGATTAAGCATTAAGATCTAAATTATATCAAAGTAAATTTTCTTTGAGTTGATTCCGTCTTTGACTTGATTAAGCAGAGAATCTAAATTATATCACTTTGTTGTCTGTGGTATTCCAGCATGGTTTGTCTTTTCCTTTTCCTTTCCTTTTCAGTTAATAACACAGACTCAGATCTGGGATATTCTTATAAAAATTAGTTAACTTAAGAATTAAAGAGATTGAGAGAGCGAAAGTAAATTCAAAATCAATATCTTTATTTACAAACAAATAATATTAATATAAAGTATAGCATTATATGGGCATAACAGTATGCATGTTAAATGTTAATTGCACAAGCACTATATACAAATCTGCATTATAAATAAAACTCATAAACTAGAAAGAAAAGGGCTCACAAACTTTACATTAAACATCACACAAGATTTTGTCCTACTTCAATAGCACAGGATTTGATGAGAACACACACATAAAAGGAGTTGACTTCAAACTTATCAAGCACAATTTCTTCCTCTCTCAACAGTGGCCATTAAAATATAATTAACTTACACCTGTTTCTCTTTGGGAAAAAAAAAATTATTTGTGCACACCCTTTCTTGAATAAAATAATATTTCTTCTGTCATATCTTCTCTAACATATCAGTTCCTTTTACTAATTCTTTGGAATGTAAAAATAATTTTAGTTTCCTTTTTTTTCTTCTGGAAACTTCTTCTTTATCCTTGATCGCAGAAAGTTTATTACTTTCAAGTTTACAGTGTTTAACTAGATTTAGTTTGCTGCTTAACATGTCAAAAGGAATTGCCGTTGCTCATATAATATTTCTTGTTACTTTTATCTACACTCCAATTTAGCTTCCTTTAAATGAAATTCATTCATTAATTTTGGGATAACTGTTTATCTCTCTCATAATGCTTTTTTCCACCTTTTTTTTTCTTAAGAAACGTCCTATCCTTTAAATTATATTTCTTCTCTCAGCTTCTAACTTTCAGAATGTATTCTGGTCAACAGGTGTTCTATTTTTCTCTCTGACTATATCAGCTTCCTCTTTAGAAATAACTTTTTGCACAATCACACTATTGCCTGGTGTGGCAATTACATGTTGATAAAACTAAAGTAAAATCATCTCTTGCTGTTGTAAACCAGACTACAGTTCTTTATTAGTGTGAAAACTCATTGGAAAGTTGCAGAAATAAGAACTAAATTCAAGGTGAGTTCTTTTTACTTGCTTGATACTAATAAATATTGCATTCATGACTGGCCGTAACTATACAAAGATTTCTTTTATACAAAACATTAGTAAAGAAATTTCTGACTAAGAAATACTGCATTAGCATTTTATGTTTAGTAACATCTTTACATATATAATAAAACTAAAACCTAGCCTTTCCTTTTTATTTATTTATTCAAAATTGACCATTGCTAAAATTTTTTTTTTTTTTTAAATTAAGACATAAGATAATCTACTATTGCTAAATAGCAAATATCCTATAACTTCTTGTACTGAAGTATCAATTTTTCTCAGTCATCCTTTCTTTTTTAATGAGAATTTAATAGAGGAAGCAAAATTATCGACTTTCCAATAGTAGAGAGAGAATATTCATCAACCAGTAACACTGCTTCCATGCAATATGAAGAAATTACATCTCTTACAAAAAATAATAATGCATAATAAAGACACATATTAAAATAAATTCTTCCCTTCTAATCACTGGATGAATGAATTATTAATAGTTATTTTGTTTCTTCATTTAAAGAAATTCCTGTAAGATTTGGTTTGGTTTATGTTTTATTGGCACAAGACTACGACTACTACATACTGTAGTAGTCGTAGTCTTGTGCCAATAAAACAAAAGTTTGGAGCAGTACACAAGGTTTACAGAAAGATACAAAAAAATAAGCAAAAGAGTATTTGCACATAGACAGAATGACAGCAAAGGCTATAGCTGCACACAGATAATCAAAGATACATTACTAAATAAAAAAATAAATAAAGATATATACTAAAACACTAAAACAGGCTTCATATAGATAAAATTACATCAAAAGTAACAGCTGCACATAAGGTTCAGAAGCCACAGCAGCACACAAAATAATCAAAAATACATTAGTACATCAAAATGTAAATGAAAGTATGTATAAAATTGTATAAGGTTAAACAGTGCATTACATAAAATTACAGCAAAGGTTACAACAATACATGAGGTTAAAAGGTTACAACCATTCACAGGTAATCAAAGATAAAATCAATCTGTATGTACAAAAGTCCAGTTAAACAATGTGGCTTTCACATATAAACAAAGCTTCAGCAAAGGCCACAGTAGTTACAGCAGTCAAGGTCAATTAGTAGATAATATGCACAACATTAAATTAAACAGTGTGGTATCTACATATGAACAGAAGTACAGTAGAGGCTGCAGCAGCATACAAGCAGTTGAGGAAAACTTAGCATATAGTATATATGTACAATTGTATGTATACAAAGATCAAGTTAAGCAGTGTAGCATTCACATATAAATAAAGCCACATCTAAGGCTACAGTAATACACAAGGCTGGAGGTTATAGCATATAAATAGTTAATATGATTTATTAAATAATAAATTGTATAGTATATAAGGCTCTTGTATAAAGTGCTGGCATTCCATCAGAATATGATTAATGGTGAGACGAGTGTTGCATTCTTTGCACATAGGTGTGTTATCCAGCCCTGAACGGCCTACAGAGCCTAGCTAGAACAACTTCTTTCCCCCTGTTCGTACATTGACTAGACTGTCAGTGCCTATTTCAGGTTTAATCTCATACAGTTTGTTTGTTTGTTAGTGCTTCCTGCCAGGAGTACTGCCATTGGGCTATTAACTTTGATTTTATGATTTGTGCAGTTGCAATGTATAAATGAAATGATGATTTTTTCTGTTTTTGGTGTATTCATTTATTTTGAATGGCAAAACACTAACCAGCTTCCTTAGGAAATGCTATTGTAGTATAGTAGTTGGTGTATGGAGCGATTAAACAAGATATTGAGAAGGAATGAGCTGATCTAGCAGCTGCATCTGTGATGTTATTTCCCTTAATTCTGACGTGGCTGGAAATCCAACAAAACTGAACACCGAAATTAAGGATCTTTATTTTGTATAACAGTTGTAACACCTGACCAAGCACTGGGTGTGAATTATACACCAGAGAAGAGATAGCTATAAAGAGCTTAATGAGTCTGTATAAATTGCGCACTTTTGTTAGGAGTTTTCTTTTATATGCATAAGTGCAAGCTGAATGGATGTAACTCTGTTGTATAATTACCGCAATCAGATAGGATTTGGTTGGAGATCGTGATATTATGAAACAAAGCAACACTGCCAAGAGATCTCTGATTTTGAACTATTATAGATGGGTAAGAAATCAGAGTGAACTGCTCTGTGAGCATTAAACAGTTGAAGGTAGACAGATGGGTGTTTGAGACTTCTGTAGTTGACTGAGTTACATTACTCCCTTTATGGGTAATTGTTGTTCTTCACGCAGCCCTCTCATAGTTATTTTTTTTTAATAGCATGTAAAAATGTTGTTAGGACTTTTAGAGCAGTTTGGACCATTCTATTCTACTTTGAAAATGTGTTAGTCAAACATGAATATTGTTGAGTCTTGTTATGTTACTTGTACTTTGTTTAATTTTCAATTCATAGTGAAGATGCCTGTGATATAGCTGAAAATTTTATATAGTTAAAAATTCTAACATATTTCTTCCTTTTTATTTAATTTTTTTAAATTTAAGTGGTGGTGGTGGCGGTGGTGATACTTTTTTCCTGGGAATTGAGTATGTAAAAATGTCATGTTTATGACATTTCAACCCAATTTTGGTTTATGCCATAGTAATTCATATTGAAACAAAAATTGAAGCAAGTCACAAATTTAATGCCAAATTTTTTGGCATTAAATTTAATGGAGATCCTAAATGCCAAATTTCATTAAATCCTATTAAAAATCCACTGCAGAATTATCATTAATATCAACATTACTATCAATATTTCATTAATAATAATTATTTTATATCATATTAATATATATATTTATTATTATTAATGATAAATTTAAAATATATTAATAATAAATTTAAAATATATTAATAATAAAATTAACAAATATTAGAAGAGTAATTAATATTATTAATTTTTATTAATATGTTATATTAATATTATAATTTTATTTATTATAATACTAATTATTAATATATTTTTTAACTTTATTAACTTTATTACCCATATCTACTTATTAATATTATATACATGTGTACATATCAGCTTATAAGTACTTTCACATAATGGAAGTTATATGCATCTGCATTGTAATCTTATGAACAATGAAACTTTACAATTGTGTACTAAACATCTGTACAATTCAGTACAATAACTTTGAATCACTTTTTATTACTTTCAGAGAAATGGCATGTATTTTATAATATTTAAGCAAGAGTACTATAATTTCTTATGTTATACATTTCACTCTTAATATCTTTATAATTTGCACAATCACAATGTGGAATTCATATAACAGAATAATAATAATTACAGTAATCATTTGCAAATATAGTTCACAGTTACACAAGGTAGATAGCATGATTACATGCTGCATTTTACGGGCTACATTGGTGCTGTATGTACCAGGGGGGCTACGCCCCCCTGGTGCATACAGCACCCAACCCCTGTGTTCCGGACTGGTAGGCCGGTTCTCCTTGAATTCTGATGACTCGAATTTTGAAGACTCCACACTCAAAGGCTACCCTGTGTTTCAAGTCTTCAAAAGTGGTGGGCTCCCCCCCCTGCGCCTACGGTGCCCCCCCTCCAAGTTCCAGATTGGTAAGCCGGTTCTCCTTGAATTTTGAAGACTCAACACTCAGGATAGCCCCTGAGTTTCAAAACGTTTCAAATAACTTGACAAAAAACATGACACAAAAACGTTTCATAAAAAGGCTCATCATTTTATATCTATAGGATATATATATACTCTATACTATAAAATGATAAGCTGAAATTGGAAACAGATGTAGGCTGTAAGGTTTTTATGTAATGTTTTTCTAAATGTTATTATAAAATGATAAGCCTTTTTATGAAACGTTTTTATATAACGTATTTTTCAAGTTATTTGAAACGTTTTGAAACTCAGGGGCTACCCTGAATGTCGAGTCTTTAAAATTCAAGTCATTGGAATTCAAGGAGAACTGGCCTACCAGTCCGGAACATGGAGAGTTGGGCAGCTTAGGCTTCAGGGGGAAGAGCCCCTAGTACACACACACACACACACACACACACACACACACACACACACACACACACACACACACACACACACAGTCCACGTGGTTAGCCCAGTGGCTGTGCACTTTCCAACCATATGCCTGGGAAAGAAGTGTCCAAAGTTCTATTCCCATCGCTGACGTGAGGAGCTTAGGATCTTTCTCAGACATAGCCAAGTGAGCCAGTCTTGGGCGTGGACTGCAGGGTTTTTCTCCCCAGTTTATCTGGGGTTTTTCATCCTGCAAGCAGGCAAACCAACCTTGAGAACTCAATGCTTCTACAGACATAAGATACACTGGGAGATATAGGGCTAACCACCTTATCCTTGTATACGGTTGCGGTTAAATGAATAGAAAATCCTCAACACCGCAAGGTAAAAGAGGGAAAAAGGAAGATGTATATATATGTATGTGTGTGTGTGTATATATATATATATATATATATATATAAAATTACTTGGTATCTTTAACATATATTATACCCAAGGTAAAAAAATTTTTCACATCTTTCTCTCATCTGGAGATTCTTAATTAATAAGGTCAAAGCACCTAGTGGCAACTTGCATAGGTAAAATTGATAAACTCTGTATTACTTATCCCTTGGCATTTCAGGGTCTGCCTAATCACTGATGAGACCTCTATAAAGGTTGAAACTGATCTGGGTAGTGACCCCCCACCCATAATGTATAACATCATACATCTTCTAGGTCCTAGGAGATGTGTTTTACATTTATGGGAAATACTAAGGAAAGTGATCAGAACTTAATCCATCTTTACCAAGAGTTGCCTTGGTGTTGCACCACCATAAGTCTTGAACCACGTTCAGGTGCAAACTTGACTTACTTGTCTGTTTGCTTACTTGGGAAAAAGGATTAAAATCAAGGTTTTAAAATTGCTTGGTACCTTTAACATGTATATATATATATATATATATATACATGTTAAAGGTACCAAGCATTTTTATATATATATATATATATATGAAAGAATGATCATTAACTCGGTTAACATACATATTTTTATAAAGAATTGAATGACTAGAACTGAGATTTAAGTAAAAAGGTTTTAATATTAAAACACGACTAGTTTCGGCTTGTAACAGCCTTCATCAGGTGACATTATAGAAAAAAGATAAAACACTGAAGCTTAAATAAACTATGAACATCATAGAGAGTCTCTATACATAATTGACACTAAATCGTTGTGGTCGAAAGAACAGCTTTAAATACAACCACAACGATTTAGTGTCAATTATGTATAGAGACTCTCTATGATGTTCATAGTTTATTTAAGCTTCAGTGTTTTAGTGTTTTTTCTTTTTTCTTTCTTTTATAATGTCACCTGATGAAGGCTGTTACAAGCTGAAACTAGTCGTGTTTTTATGTTAAAACCTTTTTACTTAAATCTCGGTTCTAGTCATTCAATTCTTTATAAATATATATATATATATATATGTTAAAGATACCAAGAAATTTTATAAACTTGGTTTTAATCCTATTTTCTCAAGTAAGCAAACAAGCAAGTAAGCTAAGTTTGTGCCTGAAGTGTTTTCAGGTCTGAGGCAACTCATGGTAAAGGTGGACTAAGCTCTGATCACTTGCCTTAGTATCTCCCATAATGCAAAGCACATCTTGCGGAAATGTATGATGCTATGCATTAAGGGAAAGGCCACTACCCAGACCAGTTTTGACCTTTATTGAGGTCTCTTCAGTGGGAGCCAGGCCCTGAGATGGATACCAAAGTTGAAATAATGCAGAACTTATATTTACTTATATGAGTTGCCACAGGGTGCTTTGATGTTATTAAATAAAAATCTCAGAATGAGAGAAAGATGTAGAAAGTTTTTTACCTTGGTACACTATATGCTAAAGATACCAAGAAATTTTATAAACTTGGTTTTAATCTTATTTTCCCAAGTAAGCAAACAAACAAGTAAACTAAATTTGTGCCTGAAGTATTTTCAGGTTTGAGGTAACTCGTGGTAAAGGTGGACTAAGCTCTGATCACTTGCCTTAGTATCTCCCATAATGCAAAGCACATCTCCTTGTGGAGATGTGCTTTGAACTATATTTGCATGTATGATGCTATGCAATGCTATGCATTAAGGGAAGGACCACTACCCAGACCGTTTTCGACCTTTATTGAGGTCTGTTCAGTGGGAGCCAGACCCTGAGATGGATGCCAAGAGACCTCAATAAAGGTAGAAACCGGTTTGGGTAGTGGCCCTTCCCTTAATGCATAGCATCATACATATCCATAAGGATATGTGCATTGCATTATGGGATACTAAGGCAGCTGATGTGAAGTCATTAGCCTCAATATACAAGTAGCCCAGTTATGAAGTTATTTCATGCACAAACTTTGTTTGCTTATACTTAGATAAAGGATGAAACCAAATTCACTTATTCTAAGATATATACTTAATATATATAAGATATATATATATTAAGATATATACCTTATTCACTGGTATATATCTGTTCTATATATTATGTACAGGGTGTTCGGGATAAATTTGACAGTTTCGTAAGGAAAAAGAAAATCTTCTTTGTATCTATTAAATTTAATGAATTGACAAAAAAACATTACAGGCAGAGTTAATTACAATACTATCAACAAGATTTACTCAAAATAACCACCATTAGCATCGATCACAGCTTCAATTCTGCTTCGGAACCTCGAACAAGCTGATGCTACAGTCTCCCTGGGAAGGGCCGCAAAAACTGTTTTAATTTTATCCATTAACTGGGCTTTTGTATTACTGGAAGTGCGATTGGTGTCTTTTTCAACTGTGCCCCATACAAAATAATCCATGGGGTTAAGGTCTGGGGAGTTTGGAGGCCAAACATTTGGACTGGTGAAGTCGTAGAAATTTTCAGACAACCATTTTTGACTTTTCCCAGAGGTGTGGCAAGGGGCCGAATCCTGCTGCCATACATACGGCCTACCATTGGCTACCCTTGTTATCCAGGGCTTGACTACAGTTAGCAACTCCACGAACAAAGCCCGAATTCCAATGCCAGGGTTCTTCAACACCTGTTCCTGCAGATTTGCGAGGAATTCTGCTGTACGAACGCAATCAGATCGTCTGCTAGGGATCTTTCTTCTTGCTACATCCTCGTAGTCACCATTGCAAGTCTCTAGTTCATGCCTGATTGTTTTTACTGTATTCAGGGAGCATTGGGCAGCAGTCGTAATATCCTTATTTTGATGGCGGGCACGAATCATCATGATACAAGTTATTCTCTTCCATGATTCAGGTGGGTTCCAGCTATCCATCCTTTCTGACATCTTGTATATGAATGAAGAAGGGTCCAAACTTTTAAATGAAGAGAAGTGTGTGTTAATACATGTAACTTACGGAAAAATATAATTAATTATAAATATGTCAAATTTATCCCGAGCACCCTGTATATTGGAATTATAATTTTTTGCCCAATGGGTAACAGTTAAGAAATTGAAGGAATTTTCCAGTTATTAGTTATGACTGTTATTCAATTTTTAAACATTCAGTATTTCACATATATATATATATATATATATTTTTTTTTTTAACAGAATAAAGACAAATATGTACCTGATGAACTATTTACTGCACTGAAGAAATGTCATTTAAGTGAGCCCAATACTCTAGGAATGTCTCCAAGCAGATCTGATAATGAAAATGCTGACAGCAGTTATAGTGAAGGAGAAAACATTCCATTAAGTGCACTTATTGAATGGTGCTCATATTCTAATGGTATTTGTTCTTTTTTTTTTTTTTTTTTGTTTACATGATTTGTGTATAATAATTTATAACTCTATTTGTAATGTTATGTACTAAGTGTTGAATATATCTCCAGTAGTTATCTTTGAAATACTTATTACAAAAGATTACAGTTCCCTCCTTCCGGAATTCTTTATCGTCTTCTCTCCACAGATGAATATACGCTAAAAAAATTAGGAATATTCAGTGTCAGAAAACGATTAAAGATTTAAATTGATTCAGTTCATCTTTGCCATGGAATGGTTTCAGTCTAAACAGTGTTTAAATAATATAATTTCCAAAGCATTTATATGGTTGAAACCTGTGAAACTGCAGTAGTTGTGCAAAGAATAGAGCACAAACCAGATAGTGTTTATTTTTATTATTTGGTACAGAACCTTCACTTGCATTTCAAGTGCTGACATGGTTGAAAATGTTGATATCCAAAACTAATGCTTTGAAAAATGAAGATAACAAATATTTAATGACAGCTTGTTCATTACAGATATGAAATGACAGCATTTGTAAATTTTCTATTAATAAAATCCACCAAAAGATTACCATTTCAATTCTCTGTGATGTGATTCTATTCTATGACAAAGAAAAAAAAATCTCATCCATGTCAACCTGATAACAACCCCTGACTAACTTATGCCTCAATCGTATCCCCCCTTTTATTTACGAGGCTTTGCAATTTACATTCTCCCAATTTGTCCTTATACTAAACATTCCAAAGACCACTGGTCACTTTTGTGAATCTTCTCTGGACCCTTTCTAACATATCCTTGTCATTATGAAAACCCAGTGATCAAATTGGTGCACAATAACTATATGTTGCCTGATCAAGGCCTTATGCAGTAGCATCATTACTTTTTTATTTCTGCACACCAGGGTTCTCCCCATCATTGTGGGGAGGACCCTGGTGTCCACATCATTTTCTGATGTGATGTGATGTCTTCACAACTTGTGCAATGTGGCTGCTGAATTTCAAGTCCTTATCCACACCACTCACAGATCTCTCATTTCCTATACCTCCTTTAAAGTTTCCCCACCGAGTGTATACTTTGCATCTCATCATTGCTTACCAAATTTCAAAACCTTACACTTTGCAACATTTAACTGCAGTTCCACCAACCTGCCCATTCATGCAATCTATTTAAGTTCTCCTGTAAGGCCATAACATCTCTCTTCAGTTTTGCATCATCTGCAAACAGCTCCATATCACCAGTTAAATCCATCCCAATATCCAGGGCTGTACTTACACTTTTCCCAAGGTAGGTGGGGCCTTGATGCTAGATTGCTCTGGGCCCCCCCCCCTTCCTCATTGTTTGCAGCCCTTAAATTGGCCCTAATTTTTCAGGGCCCTCAGCTAGAGCCTCATGTTCCTGTGCATAAGTATGGCCCTGCCATTATCATTAATATACAAACTGAACAACAGTGGTCCCAAAAGTGACACCTGAAGCACAAGACTAGTGACTTCCTCTTTTGGGAATTACACTCACATATACAGGGTGTTCGGGATAAATTTGACAGTTTCGTAAGGAAAAAGAAAATCTTCTTTGTATCTATTAAATTTAATGAATTGACAAAAAAACATTACAGGCAGAGTTAATTACAATACTATCAACAAGATTTACTCAAAATAACCACCATTAGCATCGATCACAGCTTCAATTCTGCTTCGGAACCTCGAACAAGCTGATGCTACAGTCTCCCTGGGAAGGGCCGCAAAAACTGTTTTAATTTTATCCATTAACTGGGCTTTTGTATTACTGGAAGTGCGATTGGTGTCTTTTTCAACTGCGCCCCATACAAAATAATCCATGGGGTTAAGGTCTGGGGAGTTTGGAGGCCAAACATTTGGACTGGTGAAGTCGTAGAAATTTTCAGACAACCATTTTTGACTTTTCCCAGAGGTGTGGCAAGGGGCCGAATCCTGCTGCCATACATACGGCCTACCATTGGCTACCCTTGTTATCCAGGGCTTGACTACAGTTAGCAACTCCACGAACAAAGCCCGAATTCCAATGCCAGGGTTCTTCAACACCTGTTCCTGCAGATTTGCGAGGAATTCTGCTGTACGAACGCAATCAGATCGTCTGCTAGGGATCTTTCTTCTTGCTACATCCTCGTAGTCACCATTGCAAGTCTCTAGTTCATGCCTGATTGTTTTTACTGTATTCAGGGAGCATTGGGCAGCAGTCGTAATATCCTTATTTTGATGGCGGGCACGAATCATCATGATACAAGTTATTCTCTTCCATGATTCAGGTGGGTTCCAGCTATCCATCCTTTCTGACATCTTGTATATGAATGAAGAAGGGTCCAAACTTTTAAATGAAGAGAAGTGTGTGTTAATACATGTAACTTACGGAAAAATATAATTAATTATAAATATGTCAAATTTATCCCGAACACCCTGTACAACTTTCTGATGCCTATCATACAGCCAGTTACTGTTGCAACTCAGAAGTCTGTTATCCATTCCCATCCATTTCAATTTATTTAACAGCTTGTCAGCATGTCATGTGGCAGTCTATCAAACGCTTTTGCAGAATATACGTATACCACTGTATATGCATCTCCATTATCCAAGACATTTGTCACCTTGTTATAGTACTTAAGTACAGGTGTGTGTGTGGGGGGGGGGCTAGAAAAGTTCTGATAAACACCTAAAACAAAAGTGATATTAAATCAGCTGATATAACAGTAAGAAAGAATATATCTTAAAACCCTTTAATCCCCATGTTTCATCAAATTGTAATAATTTGTTCTTTTTCTTTTAGGATATATGAGAAGAGTTGCTTTAATATAATTTTTGTTCTAGATATTCATCAGAATTTTTTAGCCCCTCTCGTAAGTTAGTAAAATATGATCTCCATGTGACAAATCCATGCTGACAACCACAGAGAATACTGCTATTATCAACCCATTTCTGTATCCTGGTGCTCGCTAATCTCTGTAGTACCTTCACCACAACTCTAGATATACAGATTGGCCTATAATTTGTAACTGCAGCTTATCACCACCTTTCTGCAGCAGAACAAATTTTATCTTCTTTCCATTCTCTTGGAACCTGTGCTGTTATTTAATTAGGTACTTAGACTCTTATTAAATAGGCATGCCAATGCTACTGCCAATTCCCTTAGGACACGTGATATGTCATCAAATCCTGTCACTTAGTTACTCAAAGGTGTAAATATGTAACCCATCATTACTAAACCATGTGAGAATGGGAAATGTAAAGGAAAGAATAGGTGTGAGATATAGAAATGCTTTCAATACTGGTAAGTGAATCATTTGAGATAGTATATGTTGGGGTTTTTTCACACAGAAACTCGGGTTTTCTTCCCCCAGAACAGACGAACCAGCCCCGTGAACCCACACATTTACAGACACACCCAGAGGCATCTGGCCAACCACCTTTCCTCAAGGTGGTTGCAGTTGTAAGATTAAAAACCTCGACACCATAAAAGGTAGAAAAGAAGGATTAAGAAGAAGATGATGAAGATATTATATGTGTCCTGTAAGTTACTGAGTGGAGCAAATAGCATGTGATCCTATAAATTCTAGACATGCATAAATGAATTTATAATGCCGTAATAATAATAATAATAATAATAATAAAGGGTGCTTAAAGGTCAAAGCTTTATAACTGAGAGGAGACCTCCACATAGCCTTTAAAGGAATGCGGAGAACCGACCAGGGCTTCTGACCTAATGTCCGATCCTCACCTTCTCGTAGTGCACCCTGTTGAGTATCTACCTGGATATTGAACGAACAAGGATGGGCTGGCAATTTGGGATTTAGCCGACCAAATTGTATTCTTATGGTTAAACGAAAATACAAAATGATGGTACAACATGACAAAATTTCATGCTGGCTGGGGCGTCGCCCGGTTAAACAAGGCCCCCCCCCCCCTTTGTTTTCGCCAGGGAAACAGGGCGAACAGCGAAAAATCAGCTACTAGAACAAATCTGAAAACACACCCTAACTCAACATCACCAGAGTTAAAGATCGGTACTATCAACATAAAAAGCCTGAATGGCAAAGAAATGGAGCTAGCTGAGGAATTTGATAAGTACCAGATCGACATAATAGGGGTGACTGAAACAAAAAAGACAAAAACTGGCGAGATCTTTCTGAGCAATAAAAACAAAATGTTATATTCAGGCAATGACAATCAAGGAAAAGAAGAAGTAGCTATAGTATTCAACACAAAATACGAGGCTAATCTTCTTGAATGGCAGGCAGTCTAAAGTAGAGTAATGTGGGCAAATATGAGAATGTGGAACTGGACAATGAGACTTGTTTGTGCCTATGGTCCCACTTCTACCTTAGCAGAAGGTTCTACTAAGGTAGAAGGGGAGGAATTTTTTGAGGCTTTAGAAAAAGCAACTGACACAATGAAAAAGGAAAAGGTGGTCCTTGTTGGGGATCTAAATAGCATAGTAGGAAATGATTGTCAGACATACAAAAGTATTTTGGGAAAATTTGGAGAAAAGAGCAAAGCTAATAATAATGGCAAATATCTATTGGATTTCTGCTCAGGACATGCACTGGTTATTACTTACACCTTGTTCCAAAATAAAAATGTGCACAAATTCACATGGAGAGAAGAGGCAAGGAATAAGAAAAGTCTCATTAGCTATGTTATTGTTGATAGTGATGTTTTCTCCCTGGTGCAGGACACCAGAGTGTACAGAGGATTTGAAATTGGAAGTGATCACTATTTAGTCTTGAGCAGAATAAAATTGTATTTCATATTGAAAAGCATAACATGTAAGAAAGTTTTAAAGCGAATAAAAGTTGAGCAGCTCTCAGATGTGAACCGTGGACTAAAATATACAAAGATTATTGAAGAAAAAATGAAAGTGTTTGAGAACAGGAACCAAATCTTGGAGATTCAGTGGCAAGCCCTGAAGAAAATATTGATTGATTTAGCCAGAGAGCCATATGGTGAGATTATGTGCAAAGATAGAAAAATCAGAACTCCATGGTGGACACAGGAAGTTAAAGAGGCAGTGAAGGAAAAGAAGAAAGCATATCAAAAGTTCCTGGCAAATAAGTCAGCTTGTGCTCTTAGAGAATATAGATACAAATGCAAGAATGCTAAACACTGTGTAAAACTAGATAAACAAAAGTCATGGGAGGACTTTTGGCAAGAACATAGAAAATAAATATCTAGAAGGTGGCAAAATATTCTGGAGGTTGTTGAAGAAGCTTAGGAATGAAGGAAAGAGTGCTGTAAAAGCAGTTAGAGATGATAAAGGTGACATGAAAATGGGAAAAAAAGATATCCTTGAAGTATGGAGTAATTACTTTGAAAATTTGCTAAATGAAACAAGCAGTGATGACAGCACAGTGATAAAAAAACACTGACCAGGCATGCAGTCAGGAATACATATCCATACATGAAGTAGAAAAAGCCATCAAAGGCTCGAAATGTGGAAAGGCAGCAGGAGTAGATGATATTCGACCAGAAATGCTGAAGTATGGTGGTATAAAAGTCTTACAGTGGCTGCACTGCATAGTTCAGAATGCCTGGACAGAGGGGCGAATTCCAGACGATTGGAGTAGAGCTCTCATAATACCCATATATAAAAAGAGAAATAAAACTGAATGTGAGAATTACAGAGGTGTATCCCTACTGAGTGTTCCTGGTAAGATATATGCAAGTATACTTGAGAAACGGTCGAGAAGAATTGTGGAAGAAAAGCTTGGTGAAGAACATGCTGGATTCAGGTCAAATAGAGACTGTCAGGATCAGATCTTCACTTTACGACAAATAGTGGAGAAATCATGGCAATATAACAAAGATCTATATTTAAGTTTTGTCGATTTGGAAGAGGCATATGACAAGGTGCCAAGAGAGAAGCTATTCAATACGCTACAGTTATATGGTGTCAATGGGGCATTATATCAAGCAATACTTAGTCTTTATTTGAGTTGTAAGTGCAGTTAGAATTGAAGGAAGTACAAGAAGATGGTTTAATGTTAAATCTGGTGTGAGACAAGGATGTACATTATCCCCTCTGTTATTTATTATCTATATGGATCACATTATGAAGGAAAGTGGTATTAAACATGATATCAAAATTGGAGATGTTAATGTCAGCTCTTTGCTTTATGCGGAATAAATCCGCTACAAGTCTGCAAGATTCTCTGACTAAATTGAATAGCTGTTGTAATAGATATGGTATGAAGGTCAGCAATAAAAAGACAAAGACAATGAAAATAGGCAGAATCATTGAAAATGTCAACTGTATTGTGAATGGAGAACCTGTTGAACAAGTAAAACATTTCAGCTACTAGGCACGATTTTTACTGAAGATGGTAAATTAAGTATAGAAATAGACAACAGAATCAGCAAAGCTGGTATGGTGGGAAGTCAATTGAATAAATTCATATGGAATGAGAGAGAAATTAATCAGAAAACTAAATTAGCTATATACAAGACAGTATTCAAATTCCAGTTTTAACCTATGGATCTGAGAGCTGGGTCAGAAGTAAAACACTTGACCAGAGACTATAGATCGCAGATATGAGAGTCCTGAGAAAGATTAGAGGTATGAACAGATGGCATCAATGGCAATATCATATTAAAAATGAAGATATTAGGAAAGAACTTGACATTGTCAGCATCCAGGAATGCGTTAGCAGAGCTAATCTCAGGTGGTATGGTCACTTAAACAGAATGGGCGAGGAAAGATTAGCAAAACAAGTGTTCTCTGCCAGGTTGGCAGGAAAACGACCCAGAGGAAGACCAAGATATAGGTGGATTGATATGTTACAAAGTGCCTTAGACAATAGAAACATAAGATCTGATAATGTTGGAGTCTTGATAAATAACAGACTGATTTGGAGGAAAATTGTATATAGGAAGTTAGTAATGATGTAAATTTTTCATGTAGTACTGTCATATCCTGTACACCCCTTGAGGGTACAGCGCAGGAATTTGATGATGATGGTGATAATAATAAACTTATCAGGAGAGGAAAAGAGATTTGTTTGCAAAGTATAAATAACAATAATACTGTTTTCTACATTTGGTAGGTCAGTAAATAACTATAGGAAGGGGATAATCCAATTAACTAATAATTTGATCAGGTGATGCATTTAGGCACTGTAGGAATACACGTGGGTTGGAGCAACATATCAACTTGTAAAATTTGTTGTGTTTGTTATATTTATTTATTTATGTTTTATTTAATTTTCGCTTCATTTTCTGAAAATTTTCTTTTATTTACTGAGGATCAATATGTATTTTACACAGTAATAGGCCACATAATATCTGATCGTTATTGAAATTAACCACACGTTTGCAAATCTTTTATTCATTTCTTTTTTGTCTTATCAATAATAAATATTTTACATATGCTGGTATTTTGTTGTAGATTAACAACTTCTTATAATACATAGAGGTATTCTTTTTTTTATTCTGAAATAGATACATTTTTATTATGTTTATTGTTTCCAAATACTGCAATGAAAATGTTCCTATACTACTGTGAAAAACAATCCAACCTCAACAGAAGATTTCAGATTGCAGAAGCATGAAAAACAAATAGCTTTGTTTATCTAAACATTGTATAGCGACATTTATGGTCTGTATTATATTTAGCAACAATTAGTGTAATTAGAGACAACTGGAATGACACTCATAATGGAAAAACACTCCCCCTCCCACAGACTGTGCTACATGCATGCAAGCAAAAGAGATTTATTGTAGTACTAAACATTGCAGCTAACTAAACATTGTCCTAATAACCTCTTTCATATTTTCAGTTCCAGGAAATACATATAACAATTGTTTATAATGCAATCATTGGATTAAATTAGTTTGAATTACATTCGAGATATTCAATATTATCCAGAAACTTCAGAAATTCTAATTTTACAAATAAAATACTACCAAAAAAGTTACAACTAACATGCCATATAAACTTCGAGTAAATGCAACCTCCTGATGCAGAAGTGCACATTATCCAAAGAATGCTTAAGAGCCCATTTTCAATTGTTCAAAGTATGCATAACCAAATATATTGCGGAAAAACCAATACTTCAATAATTTTTATGTTTCAGCTCTTTCTGAAATAGTGTTTTATAGTGATACAGAAAGATAAAATAAAAATCAATTAATGCTGTATATGTATACAATGCATAGAAATGAAAGATTGTTTTACTATTCAGTAATTTTCTTCTATAAACAAGACTTCATTTGCAATTTCAGCAGAAATAAAGCTAAATGTGTGTGTATAATTCAGGCTGAGATGATCATAGTGATTCTGTTGTTGTTCTTCAGTTAATGTGTGTGTACATTAATTTATTAATATAAAATTTTGTCCTTTGTAATAATCTGCAATGTCACTGTTTTCTGACGTGACAGTTGCATTTTGAATGCCATTCACTGAAAATACTGATAACATTTTTTAAATTTGATTTAAAGAAGTTAGATCATCCAGGCTCACACCAGCAGATCTTAAAGACAAAGTCAGAGTGCTCAAAAGAGAAAGTGATTTGTATTATGCTGGCTATATTACAGCTATACAAGCTCCAGATGTGTAAGCATTTTTCAATACTGGAATATAAAATATATTTAAATATTAGAAAAAAATGTATAACATTATCTTTCCAAAACAGTTCAACATTTTTACAGAGCTATCTGCATCTTGTAACATTATTTTATATTTGTGATAGTTAAGTATAACTATGACTTACATATAGTTGATGTTCTGTTAGTATTACAATTATAAAATTTTAAAATATAGCTTATTTCAGCATGAATAGCATATAAGTTTGGGGCGGGCTGAATTTTCATTTCAGTTGGCAGCATGAAATGAATATTTCATTCTGTAAGCTGTTTTGAAGTTTAAAGGGTTTGTTCTTTTTTTAAATTGATTAAAAAGAGTTACAAGGAATATGTTATGTTATAATTTAAAATTAATTAAAAAGTAAATTAATGAATAGAGAAACATGAAGCACATCAGTTTGAGGTTATATTGTTGAGAATATAAAATAAGACAGCAGTTTTCCAAGTCTAGAGGGAGGGAGGGATAAAGAATGATCTATGGTCAGCTTTCCTGTTGACAATAATTAACAGAATAATAGTATACATGTTCTAGTTATATAAGCTCCTTATGGAATGGATTAGGTAAATCCTTCTGTACAGGCATATTTGCTATCTGTAGAGGAGGAGGAGAATGATACTCTTTTTTTTTAGGTACTTTTCACTATTTTCTAAATGCTATAGTTTTGTTTCTATTGGTAGGATTAAATTCTTCAAATCTGTCAATGCCCTTTTGAATGCCTTCATTGAGTAAAAGTGACAAGTAGATAATGTTCATCTTACAGTCAGTAATAAGTCATATTTTGGTCTAATATTCTACAAAAGAAATTTTCAGTCACTTACTCACCAGTATGCCTCTTGGTATGTATTGTGTGTTATTACATGCATACATGTGTTAAATTTCAGTATCTTCCAGGTGGAAGAAGAAGAAATGATTCCAGATCAGCCTCAACTACCAGAGCACAAATTCTTTTTTAGGGGGTACATGCTTTGTAAGAATACATTGAGTAGCCAACTCAGTTGCTCCCTTTTAGGATTTGAATACACATTTCAAATTTGCAATTCAGATACATATATAGTCATTATGGGATCACTTAAGGATCAAAGCTAGATAATGGTGAGAAGACCTTCACATTGCCTATAAGGAGTGCAGAGAACTGATTGAGGCTTCTGACCTAATATGAGTTCTCATGTGACTTCACATGATATGCCCTGTTAGTAGGCATCCTCTAGATACAAACAAATGAGGATGGACTGACTGGCAATTTGGGATGTAGCTGAACAAATTGTATTCACTGTTAGCTTAAACTAGTAAAAAGTAAATTCAGAGGTTGTTGGGGGAGAGGAATTGTCTGATGCTGTACATCAATGTATGCTTATTCACATACCTGAAAAAAAATGAAAATGCACTGCAGCAACATAAACAGATTTTGAATAAGGTCTTCATTCTTGTTAAAGAGTCAAGAGGTCATAACTTGAGAATGTTTAAGTAAAAAACTCTATGGTGATGAGGTAGAAAGCTTGCATTCTGTGATCATTGGTAACACTGGCACTTGAATTCTTGTTACTGACATATGTACTTCTCTCTCTTTCTCTCTGTCTAACTCTTTTAAATTCATCAGACTAATTTTTCCAATGGAGGATCAGTGTTTGGTCTTCCAAGTTAATCAACATCTTAATAGCATGAGCAAATGGCTGGATTATTACCACTGATGTTGAAATAGGACTGTACTTATTATTTTAACTATTTTATAATTGTAATCATTAGTTATGAATCTAATTTCTTTTCAGTTTGGCTTTTAATAAGTGATTATTGAAACTTGTTATCATGGCTGTATATGCAGGGATTTTTGTAATATCATATGGTTCTGCTGAGTAAAAGTAATGAAAGTTTTGTGAAGGTACCACTTTTCATGATTTTGGTTTTCTGTAGATTATAAAAGATATGATATTGTCTGTTAGTACAAGGACTGCAAAATTGATTCTAGGAAGTTGGCTGTTTAAGTGCATTTAAAAAATATCCACTTCTTGGGACTGTGGAAATAGATGTAGGCATAATTAGCATAACATATCCAACAGTAGGATTTTACAATTGCAAAATTTAAAACGTACAGACCTGGTAGTTTGCTTTGATATTACACACGTCTCTTCACTAACATTTCACAAAAAAAAAAAAAAAAAAAAAAAAAAAAAAAAACCTTAGGTATTTATGAGTAAAATTCTGAAGATGTTATTATTTGTCATATTCAGATTAATGTACTCATTACCTCATAAAGCATATGGATCGAAGACAAGATTCCTTGCTAATTTCTTCATGAAAGCTTTTGAACTCAACTTTGATTCTAAATGTTACTTCAAAAATATGAAATTGCATTTCTTAAATCTTATGTTTAGCAACAAAGTGCCATTTCATGAGTTGTTTGGAAAAACTTGACCTATTGCATGTGCCAAGTGTAGGTAAAAGAGTAAGAAGTATTAAGAAGAAATTTATTGTTATGTATTTTGAATAGTTGAAGTTGGAAGTTTTTAAAAGAACAGAGAGAGAAGGCTTTTCCAGAGACTAGAGGTAGATGAAATGAAAGAAGAGAAGGAGAAGTTGGTTCAGTAGATTTGAATGTAGAGGATAAATGAATGTTGACCATAGCTGCATTTTTTCTTATAAGTTTGGAAGAAAATGGAGGGATGTTAGTGGCCAGTTCAGCAGAGATTGACCATGAAAGTACCTGTAGAGGAGGTATAAGGGAGAGAGAGAGACTGGAGTGACTCTGTTAGAGAGGGTCATCACTTAATCAGATTGCCCTCTTCTTAATAACATCAAACATGCTAATGAGGCTTTGGATCCACCACCCCAAATGGTTGAGCAGTATTCCATGTCTGGACGAATTTGGAATTTATATGGTATAGTAGTTGTGTGGGTGAAAAGTAGTATTTTCTATGAAAAAGAAAACAAGAGTTTTTATGGCAACAGCTTCTGAAGCTATGACTGAGATGTGTTTGTTCCAGGAAAGGCAGTCAGTTCAAGAAGAAAAATCTGATCATGATTTCATATTTAAGCATTATCAAACATAAGGGGATATTAAACAAAAGTCTATTTAAGTAGTATCAAAGTTTGTAAGGTTATCCTTACTTTATTGAAGAATATGAAGAGACTAGAATTTAGAGCATATGTTATGGAGGATCTTGAAGCTTATAGTGAGTAGACACACTACAGGATTTGTCAAATGAGTGGGAAAACTGGAATGTGCTGTCTGCTGTGGATTTGAAGAGCAGGTCATTTATGTATGAGAGGAAGAGAATGGGTAAAAGTATTTTCAACATAATCTCCCTTAAGACTAATACATTTATTCCAGCGATGCTCCAGCGCCATTATCCCATCCCTGTAGTGGGAGTCCTGGGGTACTTCTGCATTGATGGGGAAATCTGCAGTTAGAAAACTATCCCATGACCTGTAGTGAGCACCCAGAGAGGAAGCTGGTGAACCAGTTGCAAAAGGTGAAAGGCAGACCCAATCATATGCCTTGAGAGCAACTACATGAGATTCTCCATATACCTTTCCATGTTTGGAGTCTAGAGGTGGATGATGATGATTCAAGATCATCATCCACCTCTGTGGATCAAGACTAACTGAATCCATATTGTTGGTCACTAATCAGCTGTTGGGCCTCCAGGTGGTGTAGAAGTTGGCTGTTGATAACTTTCATAGCATTAAGTGATGACCCTCTCTGCTGTTTTTGAGAGAGAGAGAGTGGAAGTTTGAGCAGTTGGATAGTAGTTTTGTTTGCCAGCTGAGTAGGTAGGATTAAAGAGGGGATACAAGATAGATATTAATTCCAGAGAAAAAAAGGTTTTTTTAGCCTTAAAAAAAAAAACCTCCAAAACCCTCAATGAGAAATGACTGGAGATTATGGGCCAGAGAGAGAGAGAGATGTGGAAAAATATGGAAGAGATCACCATCCAGCAGTGGATGGATAAAGATTGATGATGATAATGAGGTGGTATACCATCAGGATCAGATGCCTTGTTTATATCCAAGTTATTCAAGATTCTTCTGATGGAAGTGAGGTCAGGCAGAAGTTGTAACCAATGGCCTTGACTAGGGGTGAGAAGGCTCAACTGCAGTTAGAACAAGAGGCAAGTTAGTGACATTAGCCCTTTTCAGAATCAGATTTTTTTTTTTTTTTCACTGCCTTGGAACACTTATTGGAGGACCAAGCTTGGATGCAATTCAGGAATTTTGAGTGGAGTCAGAGATGAAGACCTTCCCAGTTATAAATATTTCTATTATTCATTCCAAGCAGGCATTTGGGTCAAGTGAACTGAAGCAGTAATCAGACCACAGAAAGGAGAAGTAGTATTCATCACAAGAGTGCCAATCTGGCACTCTTGTGATGTTACAGGACATGCAACTGAGAATGGCTAGAGTGTGAGTTGTTCTAAAGTGAAACTTGGATCGAGTGTGGTCTGAGTTACCAAGAGGAGAACTGACAGTCATGGTATATTAGATAGGTAGTCTATCTTCCTGATAGAAAGATAGACTATTTGTATCAGGTCATTGTTAATGGCACATAACCTCAGCATCCCTGCTTGCTTGATCAGCCATTTTGAGTTGTGGACATATTAAAGTCCCCAAGGAAGGTGATCATCTCACTAAATTTGGATATTTTGACTGCAGAAAATCAAGCTTTAGATATAGATATTCAAAGACGCTAGAGTGTTTATCTGAATTTCAGTAATGATAGACACAGCAATTGAATGCAGCATGGTAGGGGAAATTTTCAGCCAGATCCATTTAAACAAGGAGATGTGGGTTGAAGATTCTGCATTCTCTGACATGGGATGTCAGTTCTGATGAATGCAGAAATGCTTCCCTTCTGGCATGAGGAAGTGTGCAAGGTTGCAGTTGAGGCGGACAGTAGTTGTTACATTCACCAACTGAGGTTCTGTTAAGAATATTAAGTTTAGTTTTGATCACTGGAGGTGTTGGTGTACATTGTATATTGCTTTGAGACTATGAATGTTCATGGAGTGGATATGGAAACTTCTTTTTTTTTTGTGAGGATTATTAATGTTCGGGTATTTTTTGATGGATTTTTATTGTTTTAATGTTTTTTTTTTTTAGATTTTTTTTTCATAGGTTTTTCACTATTTGTATTATAACCATATTTCAATTTTCCTCCCATGAAGGAAAACTAATTCAAGTTTTCCTTCATGGGAGAAAGAGTTAAATAAAGAATAGGGAGCATGCAGTGGGATGACACAGTCATCCCACTGCATGATTCTCCCCTATTCTTTATTTAACATGTCAAAAGACACAGTCTTTCTTTCCACACAGAAGGAACCCAATCTCCTGATCACATGTGGCTTCAACCGTCTCCTCATGCATAACCACCAAACTTGGACTCCCTCATGCATAACTGGCAGAGCAAATGCAGCAAGATTTAACACTAGCTGATCAGAAACATCCATATTTGATACTATCGTGTTCAGGCCTGCAAAACTATTTTACTGCTGTGTCCTCGAATGGGAGAGAGTCCCATTCCGTATAGTGTATTTGTCATGTCCTTGAAAAGTATCGCCCTGCACACTGCATGTGAGAAGAGAGGGGAGGAAGAAAATAATGGAGCCCTTGCTCTGAAGACCAGGCATGAGTATGCCACTTTAGGCCTCCAATACAAAATAATGTAAAGTTAATTTTCAAGTGGACTGTCTTAATATGAAATTTAATTTGATGCTGATTTCAAATTATCCATTATCCTGAATATGGAATTAATTTTTATTTTTCTATTTTAATAAGGTGGAGTGTCCCAGAAGTAGGGATATTAATATATAGAAAGTTTAATTTTTTGCTATACAGAGAAGATGTTTCTACACAACTTGCATATGAACCTGCCTAGCTGAGAAGGAAATTCTTGGAAAAACCTAGGTTCAAATTCCTTGTAAGCATAAAGACTTAGCAACAAAAGAAGAGTTGGCCATCCGCATGTGAGGATAGGAGTTTTTGGATTAGGTTCATTTGATCTTTCTTGGCCAAGTAACTGTGCTTGATATATAATTAATTAATGTTAAGAGAGCAAACAATCCACAGCCTGCTGTTTGTTGGTTGCATATATTGTATATCTGGTGTCATGGAAGAAAATCCCTCTTCCCCTCTGTTTGAGACTAATTAACCTACCTTTGGTTGAAAAGACATGTTGCTTGCATTCTTAGATGGGAATCAAATCTGGGACTTTCCAGCCAAAGTGCATCATTTATGATCCCTACAGAAATGCTAAAAATGTTTATTTATTCTTTAGTTGTAACAGATAAATTAACATTATTATTTGTAGGCGAGAATTTTTTGTTGCCATTTTTATATTTTGTTTATAATCTTACTTTCAGGTATGGCATCACTTTAGATGGAGAAAGAGGTAATAGACCTCACATATTCTCTAGAGAAGAAATTCTAAATCATGCGGTGAGTAAATAAATAACTACCATTTTAATATTAATGTATAAGCTGTATGTAATAGAGAGAATTGTGGAGAGTGGTTTTGGCTTGTTCTTTATATGTTACAGATCTTTTACTAAGATTTTACTCTTCACAAATATCTCATTTGTGAAGAGTATTGTTATATATTGAGTAATGATTTTCATTTCATCCATTCATGGAGTAGTTATTACTAACACCATGTTTCAACATAAAGATGGACACAAGTTCATGTGGAGAGAAGACACAAGGAATGAAAAGCGTCATTGATAATGTTATTGTTGATAGTGATATCTTCATGCTGGTTCATGATACAAAGTGTACAGGGAATTTCAAATTGGAAGTGACAATCACTTAGTTTTAAGTAAGATAAAATTGGATATTTCTTTGAAAGGAATGTTATGTAAAAAATTTTTAAAAAGAATTAACGTTGGGGAGCTTTTACTGGTAAACTATAGACTCAGCTATCCAAACATTATTGAAGAAAGAATGAAACAGTTTGAAAACAAGAACCAAACCTTGGAGTCTCAGTAGCAAACTCTGAAGAAAACATTGATTGATTCATGCAGTGAAGTTGTCTGCAAGGATAGAAAAATAATAACACCATGGTGGACACAAGAAGTTAAAGAAGTAGTCCTGGGGTGGGGAAAGCATACAAAAAGTTCTTATCAGATAAGTCAGCAGATGCCCAAAAAGAATACAGAGAAAACTGTAAAAGAGCTAAGCTATGTATGAAAGTAGCTAAACAAAATTCACAGGAAGACTTTAGTAAGAATATAGAAGGTAAATATCAGGAAGGTGACAAAATATTCTGGAGACTATTCAAAAGGCTTAGAAAGGAAGGAAAGAGTACTATAAAAGTAGTCAAAGATGATAAAGGTGTCATGAAATTGTAGATAAGGATATTCTAGATAAATGTGAGATTATAGGAATTTTTCTACTAGGTGTTCCCAGGTAAGATTTATGCAAGCATACTTGAAAAGAGGCTGAGAAAAATTGTGGAAGGGAAGCTTGGTGAAGAACAAGCTTGATTCAGGCCAAATAGAGGTTGTCAAAAACTGATTTTCACTTTAAAAATAGCTGAGAAATCATGGGAATACGACAAGGATCTGTACTTAAATTTTGTATATCTGGAAAAGGCATACGACAAGGTGCCAGAGAAGAAAAATGCTTTTCAAGATACTACAATTATATGAGGTGAATGGAACATTATACAGCGCAAAACACAGTCCATATTTAAGTTGTCAGTCAGCAGTTAGAATTGAAAGAAATACAGGAAGATGGTTTGATGTAAAATCAGGTGTGAGATAAGATGCACATTATCACCACTCTTATTCATCATCTATATGGATCACATTATGAAAGAAAGTGGCATTATACCTGATATCAAAATTGGAGATATCAAACTTAGCTCTTTGTTTTATGCAGATTATGTTGTACTCCTAAACACATCCAGTGTAAGTCTCCAGTATTCTGTAACTAATTTGAATAACAGCTGTAAAAAAATTGGCTTGAAAATCAGCAATAAAAAGACCAAAAGTATGAAAATAGGCAGGAGTGTAGAAAACTTCAGCTGCATTCTGAATAGAGAGGCTGTAGAACAAGCAAAATATTTCAGCTATTTAGGCAGTGTTTAGTGCAGATGGTAAATTAAATTTGGAAATAGACAACAGAATAAGCAAAGCTGATATGGTGGTGAGCCAGTTGAATAAATTTATGTGGAATAAGAGAGAAATTAGCTGAAACACTAAACTAGCAGTATACAAGACACTGTTTGAAGTAAATTTAAGTTATGGATATGAGAGTTGGGTCAGAAATTAGCACATGATCAAAGATTGGAGGGCCACTGATATGGGAGCTCTGAGAGAGAGATCAGAGGAGTAAACAGATGGCATCAATGGCAGAATCAATTAAAAATGAAGACATTAGGAAGGAATTTTACACAAGTCAGAAACCGTGCTCTAGAGACCAAACATGGAACTTTTTTAAGCCACTTCGAGCCTCGATGAATGGATCTCATAGCGGGAATTAAACTTCTTCTCTCACCAGAGATAGTTGCACACATGCATGTCCATAACAGGAGTTTAATCTACAGTCTGTTTCTTGGGGAGCAGATATGCTAACCATTTCAGGCTAGCAAATGCAAAATATTAGTATTTTGCATTGCAACAAATGCCAATATTTTCTTAGAAAGAGACTGTATTAAAAAAAAAAAAAACAGGAAAATATTGCATTGCATTTCGAAGGTAATGACTGTTTTGTTTACTGAATTCTATCTCTGCTTTGTCATTTAACCTTCCACTTTTCTTGGGAGTTGAACTAGATCAAATAACATTTACATTAAAACCTTGAGGAAAGCTGGTAATATAAAAAGAGCTGTATTCTCTATTTATCTGATAATTTTTAATTTTATCTAAAATTATCAGATAAAACTTAACTGCATATGGACTTATTTGTCTTATTTACAAACATGAGAGTAATGAGAAAAATGAAGTTTATGAAACAGTTTATCCTGCAGTGGAGAATGGAATGCTTCTAAAAATAATTTATTGTTTATGTCCTATTGTAGAGTTAACCTGATATCAAAACATCACTTATAGTGTAAAAATTCTTTAAACTTTTATGCTAAACATAATCAGGCATCTTAAATTGTACGAACCAGTATCTTATTCTATAGAATGATTTGTTGTGTGTGTGTGTATGTGTTTTGCATGAAGTGTATTAATATTATTTGTAGTTTAGTAATTATATTGAAAAAAAAAGAGAAGTTGAATCATAAAATATTATGGATTTCAGATTTTGGAAGTAAAACCGCAGTCAGTTCTTCAGTTGCGAGAAGGCACTAGGGTATGTGCATACTGGAGTCAAAAGTGTAGATGTCTTTATCCTGGAACTGTAGCTAAATGTAATTATATTTTAAATCTGTATAATTATATAAAATCTATATAATAAATATTAAAAACATACAAAAAAGGTTTTTCAAGTGAGTACCATCAATCAAGTAATCATTCACCAAGTAAGCATTTCTAATGTTATTTCAGTTGGTTACTGTAGGAATTATGTAATTCAAAATGAGAATATAGCTTCCTGTGAACTGTATTATGCTCTCAGGCCAATTTATATTATGTGTGTATTATGTATGTTTGTCTATCCTATCCTATTCTTTTCATCCATCTAGGACGTGTTGAGCCCCCTTCTAAGGAGGGGTTACTGACATATTAATGCATCCGATTCGCCATTCCTCTGCTGCATCCCCTAAGGGCGATATTCATGACTGTAATCGTGTGTTCAAGGTGTTCACGGGACCGGTTCACCTGCTTGCTGAAAGTTTATTTTTCACTTGGTTAGAGTATAATAAATTTAGTTTAATCCTTTATCCAAGTGTGTGCAAACAAAGTTTGCACCTGAAAGTATCTTCAGGACTGGGGGTAAGGTGGTACAACACCAGGGCAACTCGTTGCAAAGGTGGAGCAAGATACCAACACTCCTATCTCAGTATCTCCTATAACGCAAAACACATCTCCTTGCGGATATGTCTAATGTTATGCATTAAGTGAAGGGCCACTACCAGACTAGTTTCGACCTTTATTGAGGTCTCTTCAGTGGGAGCCAGGCCCAAGTTGGGATACTAGGCAGAAGCATTATCAGCAGGTCATCTCTACCTATAGGAGTTGCCAAATGGTGTGCCACCCTTTTTTAATAAATTACTCTGGATTTAGAGAAAGATGAAAGTTTATTTTTCACTTGGTTAGAGTATAATAAATTTAGTTTAATCCTTTATCCAAGTGTGTGCAAACAAAGTTTGCGCCTGGAAGTATCTTCAGGACTGGGGTAAGGTGGTACAACACCAGGGCAACTCGTTACATATGAGGATATGTCTAATGTTATGCATTAAGGGCCCTTCCCTTAATGCATAACATTAGGCATATCTGCAAGGAGATGCATTTTGCATTATAGGAGATACTGAGATAGGAGTGTTGGTATCTTGCTCCACCTTTGCAACGAGTTTCCCTGGTGTTGTACCACCTTACCCCAGTCCTGAAGATACTTTCAGGCGCAAACTTTGTTTGCACACACTTGGATAAAGGATTAAACTAAATTTATTATCACCTGCTTGCAGCATGAAAAACCCCAGATATGCTGAGGAAAAAACCCTGGTGTCCATGCCCAAGACTGGCTAACTTGACTATGGCTGAGGAAGATCCTTAAGCTCCTCACATCATTGACAGGAATCGAACCTAGAACACTCCATCCCCAGGCATATGGTTGCGAAGTGCATAACCACTAGGCTAACCGCGTGGACGTATTTTGTCATGTCCTTATTATGAAAGGATATCAAATTATATATTAGGTAATAACGTAAACTTAATCATGTGGTGCTGTCATAGTAATCTGAACACCCCTTGTGGTACATACCAGGAAATTGATGATGATGATGATGATTTATTAGGTTATACTTGATGGTTTGTTAAAGTGCTTGATAACCTATTATTCCATTCAGTTGTGTTTTTAGCACTTCATTAAACCAAATGCTTTTTTTTAAAAATAACTTCTGCAATTTTAAAAAAAAAAAATTATAGAAGTTAGAAATTACATAAAGCAGGATATTTATTATGATATTTTCATAATATGATGACTGAAACCATCTGGTGTTTTGAAACCAAGCTGCCCAGACAAATACAACATTATTCCGTCCATAATTGGACATCATCAGATGCAGTATCGTCTCTCAGTTGCTCAGTGATTTGCCAGATAATCCTGTTGTGTGCTTTTCTGGAGGCTTTAACTCTCTAAAATCAGTCACTCCAGACACACCATCCATCCATCTCATTGATAGTCATCCTTCCTCTTTTTCCAGGAACTTTACCTTCTGTTACTGTTTTGAGGTCTTCCTTCCATCCTTTCAATGTGTCCAAAGTATTTCAACTTTCATCTGTCACTATCCTTAAGGAGCCTTAAAGTTCTACTGATCCTTTCTAGCACTCATCTGCCTGTCTGCCTTTCAGTATATGATATCCTCAACAGCCTTCTGTAACACCACATCTCTAAAGCAGCAATCTTTTTCCCATCAGACTTCTTTAGGTTCATAGTCTCACATCCATAAGCTGCTGTTGAGAAAAAAACTACACCTAGAATCCTCAGCTTTGTTCCTGTGGAGATAGATCCATTCTTCCAGATTTTAGACAAATCTCTGACTGTTGTTTTAGCAATTCCTAATCTTCTTCTTCTGATGTGTTCTGAATAGCAATTCTTCACATTAATAATGGATCCCCAAGTACCTGAATTTGCTGACTTCCCCAATTCTTTCTCCATTAAGGTACACTTGTTTCTCAGGAGCTTCCATGTCTGTATTTCCTTTGAGAACCATAATCTTTGTCTTGCTAGGATTGAGCCGAAGTCCTTTGTTCTTACTGATCTCATTAACTTTGTCAAGAATTTGTCCCAGTTACTTCTTGTCATTATAAAGGAGCACTGTATCATCAGAGTACCTCAGATTACCAGTCAATCTACCACCTGTCCTAATTCCTGTCCTAAGCTCATCCAATGCTACATGCATGATGTCCTCAGTAAGGATACTAAACAGGTGTGAGGAGAAAGTAGGCATCCTTGCCTAACTCCCTTTCCAACCTGAAGCTAATCAGTTAATCCAACATCTGTTTTTACCATGCTTCTTGCTCATACAAGTTACCTATCAACCTGATAGTATGTTAAGGAAAACCCATTATTTTCATTACTTGTCACAGTTTCAAATGCTGAACACAGTCAAAAGCTATAGAGCAGTCTATGAAACACATTATCATAGAGAGTCTAAATTCTTTATACTTTTCTATGATCTGTTTGAGGCAAAGGATCTGATCTCTGGTACCATTATCTTTCCTAAAACATGCTTGTTCCTCAGATTATCTACTTCAACTTTGGCCTCAGTCCTATTTAAAATGGTCTTTAATAAAACTTTGCTTAATTAGAGATTAAATTAATGAGAGATTAAACTAATAATTATATATAGTTGTTGCAATCCTTCATATCCTGTTCTGTGTAGTAGTATGAGAGTTTTCTACATGGACGACAGAATCATGGCCTAAAGACTAACTTCTTTCAGTCTCTAGGCCATGATTCTGTCTCCCATATCCTTGTAATCAATCTATGAAACACTCTTTTCCTTCCACTAACTCTGCTGGGATTCCATTTGCACCTGGGGCCTTAATGTTGTTAAGCTGTTTAACTGCTCTTTCAGCCTCATGCCTAAGTGAAGACAGTTCCAAATCAAAACTTTCCTAGTGAGGGGCTTCTCCAAATTTTCCTTATCCTCTCTGCTATATAACATTATTAGCAGAATTTATTCAGTTCAATTTTTTAAAATGTAGATAATGCTGTCTTAATGTTGTTTTTTTCATCATTAAAACTTCATCAAAATTTGTCTGTGGAAATTTAAAAATATCACAGTATTTTAATGAGCAAGTTTTCAGTATATAACTAGAGTTTCTGTCTATCTTTGCAATCATAGACTATATCAAAAAAATACTAGTTGATTACTACCATCACTGGCAAGAGCATCATGATTGGTTGCAACTACAATTACAGGAGATATCCAACATTAATCCTTGTAGTGGTTGAGGTATGGTGCTTTGCTGCTGTGAATAGGATATTCAAATATCCATTCTTAGCAGACCCAGAAATGATGTTCTTCAAACTTTAAAAAAATAAAAAGATTTTTCAAAGGAATTATAATAAACTAAATAATGACAAAAGTGATGCTTGCTAGTGATGATGATTTTACTGGTGCATTACTTCATTTGTCTGTTATAATTTAGTCTTTTGCATATCATTCTAAACATTCCCCCCCCCCCCCCTTAAATTTGACTAGAAGAGCCATTTGTTCAAAACAAAATTTAAGAATTGAATATATGAAGGTGGTGGTTCAGAAATAAGGGTACTGCATTACATATGAAAACGTTACTTTCAGGATTGAATAGGTGAAAGGCATTAGCACTGTGAGTGAGCTAAGGATTAGATAATTTGGAATCATTGCTATGGAGACCAAATGTGGAACTTTCCTAAGCCTCATATATGTAGTATGCCATACATGAGTGTCATTAAAGCCACACACCATCAATTGCAAGATGTCAGGCCGACTGGAAATATATTCCCTTATATAGAGCTGTGTAGCATGATTTCATTTTGTTTCTGCACTGGCAGAAATTCATCCCCTTGCAAAAAAAAATTCAAAGCAGTGCCACCAGCAAAGAGGACTGTGGCAACATTGGCCACAGTCCTCTTCTCTTTGCTGAATCTTACACTGCTAAACACAAATACAGATGGTTACCATGCTACACCCGAGAGGTTCTGCACTGCCCATAGTCCTGATCTTGCATCCAGCGATTTCCATCTATTTGGACCACTGAAAAGACATCTGGTTGTCATGCAATTTGCAACTAATAGTGATGTGCAGCATGCTCTCAGTTCTACGTTAATAACACTAGATGTCAATTTCTTCTATGATTTGATGTTGATGGGACAAATGGATAAACTTTTTGTCAGTATGTAGAAAAGCAGGAATCAGAATCATGTTATTCATTTGTGTGCACCTATCAGAATAAAGCTCTTCACTTGGATGTCATCTCATTTAAACATAACTAGCTGAAGCAAGTTATCTGGTCTTATACAGAGGTAGTAGGGGGATTTCCCTTTCTGGTAACTCAGGCTTTTTCCTTCAAAACAAATTGTTTGAGAATACATTCTCTGCATTCACAGCAGCCTGTGCAGATAGGATTTAACAGTCATATCATAGCATTAGTTGGATTTATATGAAACTACATTAGTTTCCATGAATGTATTATGCAGAAATATCACAACAAAACTTATTTTACCTTACGATGGAATCATAGCATCACATTTTTTAAAGCAAATAAACAAAACTAGTTTATTATATTATATGGATAGATATATATATAAACTTCAAAAATCAACTCAGAAATTTTATACTATGCCACAATGAATAGCTAGACATGCCACAAGTTTGGTCACATGGTAGAAGAAACTTAATTGCTCAATGAGATCATCACCAACTTGCTTATTGGAAGCATGAAGCAATTTTCCACAACAATACTCTGGCTACTTCTTTACTATTTGTGTACCTCCACAGTGCAGTCATGAGGATGCCATAGCATACACCTTTTCAGTTGGAAATACTTGGAATATAAGCTTTTTTTAGCTGGAGATTGAGCAAGTTGATGTTATATAGCAAGATTTTCCTTTAAGGAATTTTTTTTTTTCATTCAAATAACTTGTGCAATTAACAGATATGTATGGATAAGAAGGTTTTGTGCCTCTATATATGGCATTGGTCAGACCATATATGAACTGTAGTGCTCAGATTTGGTCTCCTGGAAGTGATATAGAAACACTAGAGAGGATCCAAAGATGAATGACTAAAGTGATGTTAGGACTCTGGAGTGTTGGTTATGAAGAGTGTTTGAGGGAATGTGGATTACAGAGGTTGGAAAATAGGAGGAAATGAGATATGATAGAGACCTTTGAGTTAGTTAAGGTAATTTATCAGACTAATACAGAAGGAATTATAAAAACAGTGGATGTTAAGATGGGAAGAATGAGAGGCCATCCCTGAAGTTGTATGAAGATGTGGTGAAGAAGGGTGTGAGGAGTAGATTTTTTGTATGGAGAGTTGTTGCTGAGTGCAATATATGTGCAATGCAATATAAGCCAATAGATGAGTGCAATATAAGCCACCTGGATCATCTTGTCTGGAAAAAATTAATTCCTATTGCTGAACATCCTGCAATTTATATTGGGAACTTTAATATTCACCATGAATAGTGGAAATATGCTCGAAAAAAACGAATATGGTGAAAAACTTGTTGAATGGATCGAACTAAATAATCTTCATTTAGTCTTTTATGCCAAAGACAAAGGCACTTTTAGATCTGTGGTCTGGAAAAGAGACTATAACCCTGATTTATGTCTTGTGAGCAAAAATAATTCAGGTCACCCTATGCAAAATTTGAGAAAGTCTTAACTGACTTTTCTCATAGTCAACATAGACAGGTATTAATTGACATTGGTATTTCTATTCCACTTGTCAGATCAATGCCTTTTCCACAGTGGAATTTTAAAAAGGCTGACTGGAATAAATACATAAATGAACTTGATGAATGTATTCGCTGGATATCTCCAATAAGTAGTCATTTTAATCGATTTATCGGCATAGTCCTGCTTGCTGCCAAGAAAATTATTCCTAGAGGTATTAGGCATAACTATATACATGGTTGGAGCGAAGAATGCAAATTACTTTTTAATGAATATCAGATGGGGTGCTTAAGGGTCAAAGATGTATAACTGAGAGCAGACCTCCACATAGCCTTTAAAGGAATGCAGAGAACTGACCAGGGCTTCTGACCTAATGTCCCATCCTCACCTCCTCGTGGTGTACCCTGTTGGGTATCTACCTGGATACTGAATGAACGAAGATGCGCTGGCAATTTGGGATTTAGCCGACCAAATTGTATTCTTATTGGTTAAACCAAAATATAAAATGATGGTACATCATGACAAAATTTCATGCCGGCCGGGGCATCGCCTGGTTAAACAAGGCCCCCTTGTTTTCGCCAGGGAACCAGGGCGAACAGGGAAAAGTCAGCTACTGGAACAAATCTGAAAACACACCCCAACTCAACATTACCAGAGTTATAGATCGGTACTATCAACATAAGAAGCCTGAATGGCAAATAAATGGAGCTAGCTGAGGAATTGGATAAGTACCAGATCGATATAATAAGGATGACTGAAACAAAAAAAGGCAAAAACTGGTGAGATCTTTCTGAGCAATAAATACAAAATGTTACATTCAGGCAATGACAATCAAGGAAAAACAGGAGTAGCCATGGTATTCAACACTAAATACGAGGTTAATCTTCGTGAATGGCAGGTAATTTCAATTAGAATGATGTGGGCAAATATCAGAATGGGGAACTAGACAATGAAGGACTATTTGTGCCTATGGTCCCACAGAAGGTTCTATAAGGTAGAAGTGGAGGAATTTTTTGAGACTTTAGAAAAAGCAACTGACACAATGAAAAAGGAAAAGTTGGCCCTTGTTGGGGATCTAAATAGCAGAGTAGGAAATGATTGTGAGACATACAAAAATATTTTGGGAAAATTTAGAGAAAAGAGCAAAGCTAATAATAATGGCAAATATCTGTTGGATTTCTGCTCAGAACAAGGATTGGTTATTAATAACACCATGTTCCAACATAAAAATGTGCACAAATTCACATGGAGAGAAGAGGCAAGGAATAAGAAAAGTCTCATTTACTATGTTATTGTTGATAGTGATGTTTTCTCCCTGGTGCAGGACACCAGAGTGTACAGAGGATTTGAAATTGGAAGTGATCACTATTTAGTCTTGAGCAGGATAAAACCGAATTTCATATTGAAGAGAATAACATGTAAGAAAGAAAACCCTGATTGATTCAGCTAGAGAGGCATGTGGTGAAGTTCTCTTCAAGGATAGAAAAATTAGAACTCCATGCTGGACACAGGAAGTTAAAGAGGCAGTGAAGGAAAAGAAGAAAGCATATCAAAAGTTCCTGGCAAATAAGTCAGCTTGTGCTCTTGGAGAATACAGAGACAAATGTGAGAAAGCTAGTGTGTAAAAGCTAAACAAAAGTCATGTGAGCACTTTGGCAAGAACATAGAAAATAAATATCAAGAAGGTGGCAAGATATTCTGGAGGTTGTTGAAGAAGCTTAGGAATAGAGGAAAGAGCACTGTAAAAGGAGTTAGAGATGATAAAGGTGACATGAAAACAGGAGGAAAAGATATCCTTGAAGTATGGAGTAATTGCTTTGAAAAAATTGTTAAATGAAACAAGCAGTGATAGCACAGTGGTAAAAAAAACACTCAACAGGCATACAGTCAGGAATACATATCCATATTTGAAGTAGAAAAAGCCATCAAACGCTTGAAATGTGGAAAGGTAGCAGGACTAGATGATATTCGACCAGACATGCTGAAGTATGGTGGTATAAAAATCTTACAGTGGCTGCACTGCATAGTTCAGAGAGCCTGGACAGAGGGACGAATTCCCGATGATTGGAGTAGAGCTCTAATAGTAGCCATATATAAAAAGGGAAATAAAACTGAATGTGAGAATTACAGAGGTATTTCCCTACTGTGTATTCCTGGCAAGATTTATGCAAGTATACTTGATTGAGAAACGGTTGAGAAGAATTGTGGAAGAAAAGATTGGTGAAGAACAAGCCAGGATTCAGGCCAAATAGAGGCTGTCAGGATCAGATATTCACTTTACGACAAATAGTTGAGAAAGCATGGGAATATAACAAAGATCTGTATTTAAGTTTTGTCAATCTGGAAAAGGCATATGACAAGGTGCCAAGAGAGAAGCTATTCAATACACTACAGTTATATGATGTCAATTGGGCATTATATCGAGCAATACTTCGTCTTTATTCGAGTTGTAAATCAGCAGTTAGAATTGAAGGAAGTACAGGAAGCTGGTTTAATGTTAAATCTGGTGTGAGACAAGGATGTACATTATCCCCTCTGTTATTTATTATCTATATGGATCACATTATGAAGGAAAGTGCTATTAAACATATCAGAATTTGATATGTTAATGTGAGCTCTTTGCTTTATGAGGACGATGTTATACGTCTACATAAATCTGCTACAAGTTTGCAAGATTCCCTGACTAAATTGAATAACTGTTATAATAGATATGGTATTAAAGTCAGCATTAAAAAGACAAAGACAATGAAAATAGGTAGAATTGTTGAAAATGTCAACTATGTTGTGAATGGGGAACTTGTGGAACAAGTAAAACATTTCAGAAATACATCGCCCACCGATTAAGAGATCCTTCGACACTTCTGCACATCTCAGAAAAAGGAGAATCCATTCTGATAATAGAGTAATCAGTCTGTATTGTGGAATGAGTTGTTTATTATTACCAGTCGGAAAATTTACCCAGAGGAAGACCAAGATATAGGTGGATTGATATGGTACAAAGTACCTTAGACAATAGAAATATGAGATCTGATAATGTTGGAGTCTTGACAAGTAATAGACTGATTTGGAGGAAAATTGTAGATAGGAAGTTAGTAACGACGTAAATTTTTCATCTAGTACTATCATATCCTATACACCCCTTGAGGGTACATGTCAGGAATTCGATGATGATGATTACTTAACTATACTTGATGAATATTTTAATAGATGGAGACTCCTTTTAAATAGGAGCAAAACAGACTTGTTTTCATCTAAATAATAATGGCAAATGTATAACTAAAACTGAACAACATTTGAACATTGAACAATTGAACATTGAATTGAACAACACTATACTTCCATATAATAAATTCCCTAAGCACTTGGGAGTCACACTTGACCATTCTCTCACTTTCAGGCAACATCTTTCAAACTTGGCATACAAACTAAGGACACGTAATAATATTCTACAGAGACTCTGTGGCACTTCCTGGGGTTCAAGAGCCTCTACTCTTCGGACAACAGCCCTTGCTTTGGTATTCTCAAGTGCTGAATATTGTGCTACTGTGTGGCTAAATAGCCCTCACACAAAGATTATTGATTCTCAATTGAATAATATCTTAAGATTAATTACAGGCTCTATTAGATCAACTCCAGCATATTGGTTACCTCTTTTAGCAGGCATTATTCCTACAAAACTACATAGATTGAATTCTTTAGTCTGTGAATTTCAAAAAATTGCTGGTAATCCAAACCTACCTATTCATCAGAATCTCCCAACTCTTAACGTCAATAGATTGAAATCTCACCATCCATCACTACAAGCAGCAGAAGAACTAGTTCTAAATAATTTTAATCCCTTCGAAGTTGGAGGAAACATGGAAAGAAAATACAAAAGAACATTTGCATAACATCTTTAAAGGTGATCAAATCATTACAGGATCAGATCTACCTTGCAAAACCTGGACAATACTAAATAGGATTCAGACAAACCATGGCCAGTGTGGAGATACTCTCTATAAATGGAACAGACGATCATCTCCACTATGTGACTGTGGTGCTCCATGACAGGCTATGCAACATATTGTAAAAGAATGCACCCTTCGTGCTTATCAGAATGACTGGAATGACTTTTTTACAATCAGCTCCTGAAACTGTGACCTCGATTACAAATTTAGATCTGAATTTATAATGATATATATGTTTTTTTCTTATTATAACATGTTAAGACTTTTACTTTTAACTTTTATTTATTTTATTTTTATTTTAATTTTCCAACTCCTTGGATTAGATCTATGTTTTCCTTCAAAGTTTTTAACTCAAAATATTTTAAATTCTTCAATTCTGTTAATATATAATGACATCATGATTCTCTTTTTTAACATCATGTTTTTGCCATGAGCTATGTATGTATGAGTGCAATACATTGCTGGAGTGACTCCTGTTGACTCCAATGGAGGTTACCAAAATAATAAAAATAGCTAATAATAGTTTCATCAGTATTTCATCAAAATTATTTAATATAATTTTGCTATTGATGCCATCTACTCACTCCTCCTATTTTCTAGAACTCTCATGTCTGTGTTCTCCAGTCATGATGAATAGTTTTATTTTTAACCCAGATCTCATATCCATAGATTAAAACTAATTTGAACACTCTCTTGTATATAGCTATAGTGTTAGACTAATTTCTCTCTTATTCTGTATAAATTTATTCAGTTGACTCTCATCATACGAGGTATGTTTATTCTACTGTCTGTTTCCATATTTATTTTGGCATCACTAAAAATGCCTACCTGAATAATTGAGATGTTTTACTTGTTCTTTAGGTAGCCATACAGCTGTTGTTTTCAGTGTTCCTGCCTATGCTCATAGGCTTTGCTTTTTATTGCTTGGTTTCTTGCCAAACTTCTTGTTACAGCAGTATCTCAGTTTGGTGTAAGAATCCAGCAGACCTGTATAACATCATCTGCATAAAGTAAGAGAGTGGAGATAGTGCATGCTTTGTCTCACACTTGATTTTACATCAAACCATCTTTGTGTACCTCTTTCAATTTTAATTGCAGACTTACATAAAGATTATGTATTACACTCTTTTGGTACCTTCTCATATGCCTTTTTCTGATATACACAACTTAAATACAAATACTTTTTATATTCCCATGATTTCTCAACTGTCAGTCTTAAAATGAAAATCTGATCTTGACAACCACTATTTGTCCTGAATCAATCCAGTTTGTTCTTCTCCAAGCTTTTCTTCTAGAATTTTTCTTGATATCTTCTCAAGTATGCTTACATTAATCATACCTGGAACACTTTGGGAAATTCCTCTGATTTTCATACTTAGTTTAGTTTTATTTTCCTTTTTTATAGAATTTTTCTTGGTATCTTCTCAAGTATGATTACATTAATCATACCTGGAACACTTTGGGAAATTCCTCTGATTTTCATACTTAGTTTAGTTTTATTTTCCTTTTTTATAGATGAATACTATGAGAGCTGTAGGGCCCTTTGAGAGGAATTTTATCAGGGGGTATAAAGTTTCTTTTGGGACCCTTACCTTCTCCATTAGTCGTTGTTTTTATGGCTCCCATGCCCAGGTAAGATGTACCTCCCCTCCTCCCCTCTCAGATGTCCTGGAGCTGTACTCCAGTCATCTGGAATTTGACTTTCTTGCCAGGCTTTCTGAATTGAACAGCAGAGATATTTGAATAATTCTGGTTGAATGTTATTTTTTCCAGCTGCTTTTCCAGTGAAATGTGAAAAGGCAGTTGGAAAAAATTTGAACGGAATTTCTGCCTCATTCAACAGGAAATGCTATTGATTGCATTTCCTGTTCAATATTTTCTACCACCATTCTATTACTTTTAGTTTCAATTAAAAATCTTTCTAAGTAATCATGCTGGACATCTAGAATGTCTTTGGTTTTCATGTCACCTTTATCATCTCTGATTTATTGTAGTACTCTTTCTTCCATTTCTAAGTTTTTTCAATTACCTCCAGAACATTTTGTCACCTGCCTGATATTGCTGATTTTTCACCAAAGTTTTTCTATGACCTTTTATTTAGCTATATCGCACATTGGTTTGCTTTATTATATTTTTATTTTTTGTTCCTGTATGAATGTCAGAGTACATGCTGACTTATTATTATTATTATTATTATTATTATTATTATTATTATTATTATTATTATGTGACACCTCCAGGGAGTTCAAAGACTCATCGAGGGAGAGTGTGCCAACAGCATCAAACGATTGACCTTCATTTTCTAGGAACTTTCAGTACATTTCTTCTCTTCTTTACCTACCTCTTTAATTTCCTAGTCCACCATTAAGTCTGATTTTTTTCTCCTTGCAAACAACTTCACTACATGCCTCTCTGACTCAGTCTGTCAGTATTTTTTTTTCAGAATCTACTACTGAGTCTCCAAGGTTTGATTTGATTCTTTTTAAGACTTTCTTACACTCCCTGCCACATAATATTCAATTTTATCCTGCTCAAAACTAAAAACCTCTTGTGTTCTGAACCAGCATAATGACATGAACAATAACATAATAATTGAGACCTCTTGTTTATTATTTCTTTTCTCCATACAAATTTGTTCACATTTAGATGCTGGAACAGAGCAGGCATTGGTAATATCTAGTCCATGTCTTGGAAGAAATCCAGCATTTACTTGCCATTATTATTAGCTTTGAACTTTTCTCCAAATTTTTCGAAAACATTTCTATGTCTGATATTTTACTCTCCTATTTAGATTTCCATCAAGGACAAACTTTTCTGCTTTCTTTGTGTCAGCTGCTTTTTCTGTATCTCAAAAATTCCTCTACTTCTTCCTTAGTGGAACTTTTTCGTAGGACTATGTGTAAAAAATAAGCTTCATTGTTCAATTCACCATTTTAATCTTTGTCCACATCACTGTACTTAAAACTGCTTGCCATTCATGATTATCCTTTCCACAGAATCTATGTGAAACTCACATGTGCATGCACACACACACACAAAACTTTAGAGAGAGAGAGAGAGAGAGCAACTAAATACAGTTTAACATCAAATGGTGAATTGTATAAAATTTAAAATAAAAATAATTTTTTATATACAAATTCTTGATAGATCAAAAATTGTGTTAATTTCTTAATACATACTATTAAGAAAATTGACATTTAGTACAGTTTCACTGGATGTAGTGTCCTGTTATAGGTTATACTTGTGATAACATGGTATGATATTTACACTATGTTGCCAAAGGTCTGGACCCCCCCCCCCCCCCCCATAGCTCTACATTGCTTTTACTGTATGATGCAGATACATCCACAATATAAGCATAGGCATTTGGGCACTAGCAGTATAGATTGCCATCATGATGAGTGGACCAAAAAGAGTTGGGTCCATTCAAACGTGGTATGATAGTCACAGCCCATTTGGTCTGAGAGATTTCTGTCTCATTGTATATGCCCTCGGTCTACTGTCAGTGACAGCAAGGTTATCATAAAGTGGAAATGTGATGGAACCCCCCCCATGAATTGGTAGGCCCAAGAACTTGACAAACAGGACCAGTGAACTCTCAATCATGTTGTCACAATAAATCATCGGTCAGCCCTGGGAACTATTGCATATGACTTCCATGTGAACTCTGGAATGGATGCTACTGACAGAACTATTCTCTAGGAAGTGTTTGCATTTGAATTTCATGGTTGTGATGCAGCTCATAAGCTCTTGGTTACACCTGCCAATGCCCATCATCATCTGGAATGGTGCAACAACACTGTCATTGGATTTTGGATCAATGGAAGAGGGTCCTGTGTAACAATGAATCATAGTACATGCTCTGGCAATCCAACAAACCTGTCTGGACTTGGTGGATGTCTGGTGAATAATACTTACAGGAATATCTTCATATTGACCGAGAATGGAGGCAGCAGCATAATGGTTGTTTTTGCTGGTTTGAACTGGGGCCCATTGGTTTCTGTGTCTGGATATTTAAACATTGATGCCTACCATGACATTTTGGACAATTTCATTTTTCCCACACTGTGGCAACAGTTTGGAATAGGCCCTTTCCTGTATCAGCACAATAATGCACCTGCTCACAAAGCAAGGGTCCCTAGCTCCATGGTTGAAGACATGGAGATGGAAGAACTAAACTGGCCAGACCTGCTCGCCCAACTAACACTTGTCAGCCATTTGCCATACTATGAGAGGAATGGAAATGAATTCCAGCAGCAGTTTACCAGAACTTAGTGGAGCTTGCCCCAAAGGGTAATGAGAGGCAGTGCAAGGAGGCCCAACCTCATACTGACAGCAATGCTATAGTGATGGGAAATACAAACAGTTGCTGTCCAAACACTTTTAGCAACATTAAAAATACTGAAAAATAATGAAATTAAATGAAAAGAACTTCAAATCAATTTAATCAGTTCTTCCAAAATGGCTACTCAAAAAATTTACTAAAGAAACTTTTATTTTCTAATGAACCATCCCTTGATGACCCAGAAATTAATTACAAAGGCACGGTATCCATACCATACATTGGCAACAAATCAAGAAACATAGCCCAAATATTAAAATCAATCAAGATCAAAATGATCTTCAAACCATTTAACACATTATGAAGTTTCCTATGTTCTCCTAAAGACAGAGGTCTATTTTTTAAACATCCTGAAATATATAAGATTCTATATTCTTGTGGAAAGATGTACATAGGTGAAACTGGGAGAAGTTTTGAAATCTGTAAAATAGACCATGTAAGTGATGCTGAAAACAAAAAGGAAGAAAAATGTGAACTTGCAGTGCCCATCCTCAAAGAACATCACATGGTAAATTAGCATCCTCCATTCCTTATTTAGAAGAGAATTAAACTTTTTGAACAAAAAAAAAAGTCCTCCAAGGTCATTTGTTCAAAAGGCACACTAAATAGAAATCAAGGAATGATCCTTCACAATATTTTGAAGTTATTAATTAACACGTGTAACATTAAAGACCTCTCCTATGCCAGCAATCACATACAGAGTTCACACAACAATGTAGAGACTGCACATAACATGCTTAATAATATGCGTGATTAAATTATCCTTCCAGTCTTTTCAATTTATATAACAACTGCTGTTGGGAAATGTTTAGATTTTGTCAGTTTTTTTACTTATGTTAAATAACCTCCTGAAGATGCTATCAGGCCATATACAGTAAATAGCAAAACATCTTAAGGAAATACATTTAGTATTAATAAAAAACATCTATGAATTACATCCTGATTATTTATTATCATGATAATGATGATGCCTAAACTGTATATAGTCTGATCTCTTTACTTCTTTAATATCAGCCCCTTTTTTTTTTTTTTTTTTTTTTTTTTTTTTTTTTTTTTTTCAAGAGAAGTTTTTTTATCTTTCACTGTAATAGCTTTCACTTACATGGGTATATGTTCCTGATAGTCATCTTGTCTCATCAAATAATAGGTGGGTTCTCTTTCTGGAATGGAGGAGGAGGGGATTAAAAATAAATAGTACACAGGTGAAATAACAATGACAAACCCTTTCTGCAAATATGGAGGAAAAAACAGAGAAAGGCAGAAAACTTGTCTTCAGGGCATAACACATTATGACAGTAGCATATTGTGAACTTAAGTCCAAGTAACGTAAAGAAACCAAGAAAAATTGTTTATTGTATGCAAACTTTGTGCGCCCTCATCTTGAAACAAGATAAGGATGTATAACGGATAAAAGATTTTTTATCCACCAAAAACCAGAGTTCTGTTTTACTTATTTATAATCCTCTTTTCAATTATTTTTACTTTTTACAGCATCTAGTTCAATTCCCAATCCAGAGAAGACATTGTATGTTGAATTTGATGATGGTGACTCCGGTCGCATTTTACTTGAAGATATTCGCTTGCTTTCCTCTGAAACTTCAGCTGTCTGTAAGTAGCAAGATTTAAAATGAATTTAGATAAATTCTCTTTCAATCTTTTATTTTAAGAGGGAATCTTATCACTAGCATAAAAATGAGTGGTATTGATCAACTGTAAAAGAATGCTTTACTGTTAAGTTTCTAAGTGAAAAACATTTGTCTAAGTTGCACATTTCAAAATGTAAGCATTATATAATGTAACTTTCTAGAGGCTCTCTTAAACATACATTATATAATGTATGTTTAAGAGAGCCTCTAGAGTTCAGTTAGTATTGATGATGTCCTTTAGTTGGCAAGGCCTGGATTTGAATCCCATCTAGAATGCAAAGAACCTTTATCAGGGATTTCAAGTGAAGGCAAGTTAGCTGGTCTCATATGGAGGTAGTAGAGTTTTCCCTTCCTAGAAACTCAAGTTTTCATCCTGGATGAAAACTTGACAAATGTGAACAAATGACAAATGTGAACATGCACACATACAATTTACAGACAGTGACAATACAGATAAGATTAACTGCCCTATCATAAGCAGGAATTAGGTTTCTAAGATGCCAAGTTATTTAGCTGTGATAGACAATTGAGCTTAACACAATAAAGAATATTAGGTGGGATCAGTGGTGTATAGGCCCAGGCCTAGAGCGGCAAATTTTGAGGGGCAGCAGAAATTTCTGGGCTCTCATTTTTGTAATTATATTTATATTACAAATTTAAGATATAAATAGGTTATGCATGTAAATCAGCATGTTCATTAAATATGGGAGGGGAGGCACTTTCTGCAGTCCTAGAGGCAGGAAATACCTAAATACCCACTGGGTGGGATGGTATGTTTAAGTGACGCTAATATGGAATAATTAAAAAATAAACTAAAAATCAAGGGAGAATGAGTTTTATCATTACTTCTGGTATTTCATCTCTGGAATGTATATCTTGATTGAATTTAATTATTAACTATAAAATTTTATTTTAAGACTTCTGCCTTATTTTCTTGAGTAAGAAATAAAAGAGAAAGGAATAGATATTCTGAAGATCAGTTACATATTTAGAACTAATGTTTTTTGGAGAGTATCACATAAGAAGTTTTTTTTTTTTTGGTTTATTAGCTGAAATAGGAAAATCAAATGGATAATTTGCTGACAACCACAAATTGAAAGGGAACAGAAAATTATTTTCACACTGGTTCTTTCACAAACAGTCAAACCAAAGCACTGAAGATTTAAAAAAAAAAGATAAGAAAAGTATGCTTTGTGTATCACGTGTTTATAAAATAATTGCAGGAGTTTAAGATAGTGTAGCTTCTGGATGTAGATGCTGAAGAGACCCTAAGTCTTTGGAACTATTATGAGTATACTCATGATTACCATAACTAATTAGCATAATGAATTCAGATTTCCATTGTTGACTGCTTTATTGGCCAGAATACTTATCAATACAACAGAGAAAAGTATCATAACATACTTTTATGATCCTTTATAGGTGCACCAGCAGTATCCAAAATGCACCTAGCAAGTGATCATAGGAACTTCCCCACTGTTGATAACTGCCTCCTATCATTGCTTTCAGGTTCAGTATTATTTTGAGATATTCCATCCCCCCCCCCCCCACACACACACCATGGTACACCCAAGATTTCAGGTTGTCCCATAATCAGAAATCAACAGATCAGATTTGTCAAATGTCCTAAGTCTTTGGAACTATTATGAGTATACTCATGATTACCATAACTAATTAGCATAATGAATTCAGATTTCCATTGTTGACTGCTTTATTGGCCAGAATACTTATCAATACAACAGAGAAAAGTATCATAACATACTTTTATGATCCTTTATAGGTGCACCAGCAGTATCCAAAATGCACCTAGCAAGTGATCATAGGAACTTCCCCACTGTTGATAACTGCCTCCTATCATTGCTTTCAGGTTCAGTATTATTTTGAGATATTCCATCCCCCCCCCCACACACACACCATGGTACACCCAAGATTTCAGGTTGTCCCATAATCAGAAATCAACAGATCAGATTTGTCAAATGTGCCATCGCAAATAGAATTGAAGGAAATAATTCTACTAGGAATGTTCTTCTAAAATTCTCCTCTCATTCTGATCATCATATTTTAGAACTTGATTTGATGCAAAAATCTTGCAACCTGTTTGCAAAGCTGTTACAACTGCTTTATTACACGTGGCTACATAACAGGAGGACACTATTTTGCTCTGACAGTGCATGTTTGGCTGTTGTGCACTGTTGTTTCTTCTTTCATATCATTTATTACAGACAAAAACTTGTTGCCTCAAATTTTCTTGCTCAATTGGACCTCTTGAATGAAGTAGGATATGTCACACAACTATATTAAACATTTCACATGAATTTCTTTATTGATTAAATGTATAAGAGGGAAAAAAATTCTAATCTAATTCAGTCTAAATTCCAAATGTATAAGGGGAGAAAGGGGAGAAAAACTCAGTATAATCTCTGACATAAACTACACTGCCATTAAGTAATATAGTTTTGCTATATATTTTGATAATATTATGTTAACATTAGTTAACATAAGTGGAATTTTAACCTGCAGTGTAGTAGTTGGAGAGTGAATATACTAACCACTCAGCCAACCAGGCCAGCTATTTATGTTTGGACACGTTCCTTTCAGATATACTGTACATATTATCTCTCCTTCTGGTATCTCAAACCATAACCAATACAGTAATCAAACCAGAGAAAGAAGGATTAGAAGAAATTAGAAGTCATTCATTTTGATTTCATTGTAGTGCCATAGAGAACTGCTGAATGTTACAACTCTCTGCTCTTGATCCATGCACTGGATTTGACTAAATAGCTGAAATTAGGTCCTTTATTCCCTGATTCATCCAGAGACCCTAGCTGCTCTCCAGGCCTGGTTCTCTGGTAGATGTGCCAGGGCATTCAAAATTTAAAATTTGACATTTCAACTTAAGTCAAAAACCCCTCAGTTTGCACTTGTCTATGCTGCAGCCTGTAATGTCTGTGGAAAGTCATTAAGATGGTGCAACTTCTAACCTTCCATGTTTTTGCCTCTTTCACATCCAGATGGTACCTTTGTAACATCAAAGGATAAGGTGACAGAGAGGACACCAACACCTCCTGGTGTTGGTGTCTTCTCTCTGTCTCTCATGCAGACAATTAGGGTGGGACACCTCCCAGTATACCAAGAACAGCTCATTGCTTACTCACAACAGCTCTACCTAAAAGACATTAGAAGAATCCTTAATAGCGATACAGGTTTCCTTTTCCATATCCCCCCATCCCTATCAAACCACCAGTTGTGCTAATATGCTCTCCAGATTTCCTGTATCTGGCATCTACTTTGCAGCATGGAAGTGAATCTATATTCAACCCATTTCAAGCAGGAGAGATAAATTAACCATCAAACTATCATCACATTGCCCTTGCTTCAGTCATCTCCAAAACAATGGAATACATCATCAACAAGACTGTAGAGGATCCAACAATTAATTAGCAATCACTAATTATGCTGCTCTCATTTCATGGGAGATCTCTTTGCACTGGAAAAATTCATGTGATTACTTTTCATACTTCCAGGATAATTTATTGGATCTAGCATAGAGGCATCCTTTGCCAAATTACCATCTCTCTCTCTCTCGTTTTGTCATTTGTACTTAACAGTTGGATCACCAGTTTTCTTTCTGATCATTTACTGTGTGTTATGATGGATAATTTACTCTCTTTGTAGTAGCCCAAGTCTCTGTACACTCTTCCTCTATACATTGACCTTCTTTCAGGAAATTCAAATCCTATGTATTAAACCTAGCAGGTGTACAAGGGTTATTCGATAAGTCTGTGCAAAAATGAAGAAAACATATTTTTTGGGACAAACATTTTTTATTTTTGAACATAGTCTCCTTTGAGGTCTATACACTTAGTCCAACAATGCTAGAGTTTTTTGATCCCGTCCATATAATATGATTTGTCCAACTCTTCAAAATACACAGTTGTTTCGACAATCACCTCATCTTTTGATGAAAATCTCTTTCCTGCCAGCCATTTTTTCATATTTGGAAACAGATAGTAGTCCGAGGAAGCCAAATCTGGAGAGTAAGGGGGATGCGAAAGGACTTCGTGGCATAAATGGTATCCCCCCCCCCCAATCAAACCACCAATTGTGCTAATAATCTGTGCTCTCCAGATTTCCTGTATCTGGCATCTATTTGTGACCGCAAATTTAACGCAGTCACAATTGCAGAAGAGTGAGCAGGTGCGTTGTCGTGGTGAAAAAGAATCTTCTTTTTCGCCAAGTGTGGTCGTTTTTCCTTTATTTCATTATTTAAACGATTCAGCAAAGATGCATAATACACTCCGGTAATTGTTTTGCCCTTTTCCAAGAAGTCTATGAAGATTATGCCACGATCATCCCAGAAGACGGCAGCCATAACCTTTCCTGCTTCAAACAGCTTCAAGCTGTCCTTACAACAGTTCACACATTGGTGCAGATTCCCTGCTTGCAACCCATTGTTTTGACTATTCCTTGGTCTCAGACTGGTAGTGATGAATCCATGTTTCGTCCACTGTTATGAAACGATGCAAAAATTCTTCTGGATTCCGTTTAAACAGCTTCAAGCTGTCCTTGCAACAGTTCACACATTGATGCTTTTGATCCAGTGTGAGCAAACGCAGCACCAATCTTGCAGATAGTTTTCTCACATGTACATGTTCATGTAAAATATTATGTATACTGTCATTTGAGATGCCCGCAGCCTTAGCAATTTCACGTGCCTTCACTCTTCTATCACCCATCACCATATCATGGATTTTTTCAATAATTTCTGAAGTAGTGACCTCAACAGGGCATTCAGAACATTCAGCATCACTTGTGCTCATATGGCCACTTCGAAAGTCACTAAGCCACTTATAAACCGTTCTAATCGAAGATGCAGACTCACCATAATGTTTATCAAGCTTAGCTTTGGTTTCTGAGCAGTTTTGCCTTTCAAAAAGTAATGTTTAATCACTACATGAAATTCTTTCTCATCCATTTTTCGCAAATCATGGTACTTGATCAATTCAAATGAACTCCAAACACAGAGTAATAGATCTATCTGACTGAAACTTAGTGTGTGATCCTCCAACAGTTGCCAGCAACTAAAAATAACCTCGGTATGTACTGGTGGCGCCATCTCTTAGACTTTTCACAGACTTATCAAACAGCCCTCGTAGAATTCCTTCCCCCCCCCCCCAGCTGGGTTACAGTATAAATTATACATAACAAAAAGTTATATTCTTAATTTTATCCTTTTTCCAAGTGTGAGAATGTGAAGAAATTTCACAACAGACTAGAATGCAGATGACTTCATATCAAATTGCCCTGATTACCTATAATGCACAGCATATTTCCTTTCAGATGAGTATATTGCCATACATTATATTAAGAGTCACTACCCAGTCCAATTTCAGTCTTTATTTCATGACCTTCACATGCTTGCTTAGATAAGAAATAAAAATAAAAAGATAATTTCTTGTATAATTTAGTAGGTTCATCTGGTGATGGAGCACTCCATTCCTCTTCATCATTTTTACAAACTTTGTAGGGCTTAAAAAGATCCAAGCTTCAAGATCTTTCATAACTGATGTCTTAAGCGCTAATTTCCTTGTCATTCTCTAATAATACGAGAACAACCTAATGAGCTTCGTTGCTAACAAGACACAGTCTCCTGTCTTATCTTTTGTTCAACTCACTTCTCATTACCTTTAATAACGTCCATATTTCCAGAATTAGTTTTCTCTTCTTGAAGTTAAGTTCATCTCCTGCAGCCCTTTTTGTCATAGACACATCACATCTATAGTTTCATCAACCTTCAAAAAAAATGTAATCTCCTCTCCCATTTGAGACACTACTTTTTTGCATGCTCAACTCCTAATGCTATATAAGGTCTGGACCTATCCAGCTTTTGAGTTCTGTTCTTACGGTTGGGATGGTGCATCAAAATCCTCCCTAAAAATGCTTCATTCTAATCTAGAAGAGAATGATCTGCTTAATGAATGATCCCTCTGTCATATACTTACTCTTATTACTTTCTTATAGAAAATGTTTTTTCTACCTTATGCTTTTGAATGTAGGTATTTTCTTGGGCACTGCTCTACCAAACTGACCATCACTATTCTTTCTCTTTCCTCATGGATGCCAACCAGAAGCTAACTATGCCTTTATATGCATAGTTAGCTTCTGGTTGGCATCCATGAAAAGTTTTGTTTAAGGCTTGATCAGACATTCTCATCTTCCTTGTCATTTCTCCATCTGCCTATGCATGCCACTTTTATAAGTTTTGCAATTTCTTGTGTGGGTGATGTTGATATTTAAAAAAAAAAAATTACAAAATCATACTTTTGACCCTTTTCATTTCAAAGGTGTCTTTATGCATATGTTGCTCAGTTATACCATGTCAGAGAGTTTCCGACTTAGTCTATTCTTTTATATATATATATATATATATACTCTGGCTAAAAATTTCTTTACCACATTCTATCAAATTCTTTGTTGTTGCTATTACTCTCTAATGCCACTAATCATTCTTAATTTCCTTTCTCTGATTGCAGATTTTCGCCTCTTCCCTATTCAACTTTTCTAGCAGCTGGCTTTCCTTTACCAATTTCACTTATCCTGCAAGTGAAGATTTCAAAGCACTTGCTGTCACTAGTGAGAACTTGCAGAAATTGTTTATTTGCCTACCTATATACCAGATAATTTCCTAACTTCTCTCCAATAGGTTTACAATGTGATTCATATTAAAATAAACAAAAAAAAGGGGACGGGGAGATGATTCACTTTCTAGTGATCTTTTGTCAGTGCTATTGGTCATAATCTTTGTTCAATCTTTCTCCTGCTGTTTTGCACTCAGATGGTTCTGTTGCAACATTAATCTATGGAAAAATCCAAGAAGCTCCTAGCTTATTACTTTTCCTTCAACATTTCAAACATGCAACATTTAATCTTTTTATTTTTGTCAGAAAAAATCAGAAGATTCTTATCCAAAGTGGATACCAAAAAGTCTCCTAGCCCTCAACATTCCCTCAATTGTTCTGAAAGTTTGTGTTGTGGAGTTCTGGAGTGCAAACCTTCAGAATGGCATAGAATGCCCTCAACATAAACAGACTCCTGTTTTATGTCAACTTTCCCCCATATCCTGTTCTATAGTATCATCCTGCAGCTTGAAATTATGTTCAATCTGTCCTAAAGGACAACTCTTTTACCATCAAATTGCTGTCAAATTTCTTTCACTGTAGTTCTTTCAGAAGTAATGGAGAAACCTATTAACAATCAGTTGCTTACTACCTTGGAGACTTTTCAACTAATAAATAATTGGCAGTATGAATTTTGTCAATCATCAGATCTCTTCTTTCTTATGTCACTCACCTGTGGATAAATAACATGAAAAGTTTGTGGTAACCACAAGTGTGGTTACTCTTGGATATATCCAAAGCATGTGATTGTTTGGCACAAGGACCAGTTCATACTTCTGCAATCATATTTCTGCAACTGTGTCACCAGCTTTCTCTCTGGTTGCATGTTATGTGTGGTAGTGTATAGATCTTTATCATTAAGATCTGCAGGCTACCTTATTTTTTCTCATTTGACAAACCTTGCACTCTACAAATCATAAATGATTTGTAGAGTGCTGTAATTACAAACTTATTATACCAATATTTCAACTTCTACAGTCCTGAATTTGATCTTCATGCCATCCTTCATTGTGAGTTTCGGTAACTTTTTTAATTTCATTACAAGAAAAACTCAGTCCTGGCTTATTTATCACAAAATATATTTATGCATATTTCCTGTCATTTTCTCAGTGTGCAGAATATTTTCCTGTCTTTTAGTAAAAGTAACATTACTATCTCTGAACAGCTATTAACGCTCGTCCAATCACAAATCTGTATAACCATTGAATAATGTTATTATATTTGGAGTCATGTCTCTAATTAATAAACCTAACTGTCCCCTTTTCACCAATACAAAAGAGGGCAAAAAATTAAACTTGTCAAGAAATTGTATTCTTGTTTAATCCCTTTTCTAAGTGGAAATAAACAAAGTTTGCACATGAAATATCTTCACAACTGGGCTACTTGTACATAGAGACTAATGTCTTAGTATCCTATAATGCACAGCGCACACACATCCTTTTAGAAGGGCCACCACCCAGACCAATTTCAACCTTTATTGAGATCTTATCAGTGGGAGCTAGACCCAGAAGAGATACCAATGTTGAAGTAATGTAGAAGTCATATATTTCCCATATTCACAATTAATGCAAAGTCATTCACATTATTCACAATTAATGTGTAGTCATTAGCCTCTATATACAAGTAGCCTAGTCGTAAAGATATTTCATATGCAAGCTTTCTTTGCTTACACATGGATAAAGAATTAAACAAGAGTATATTTCTTGGCAAGTTTATTGTAATTTATAACCAAGTGAAACAACTTTCTACAGAAGAGGGTGGTTAGTTATTAATGATCTTTTCACCAGTTCACTCCCTTTCACACATTTAGTTTCTGATGATTGCATTTTCTACAAATACTGCCATGCTCACTCATCATCAGATTATGTAATTCCACAACTCTCCTGTAAATCTGTTAAAACATTCACTGGCTGTTCTTTCCTCAGCTCATTCTTTCTGCTGCTATCTTTTGAAACAGTTCTATCATATATTTCCTAGAATAAGAATTTTTGAGGAGAAAGAGTTGCTTCTTTCTCCTCAACTTTTTTTACCTGTCCACAATGCTAATATTTTATAGTCCTTTCCTTCATGCTTACACAGTGATCAAAATACATTATGAAAAATTATGAAGACAATTACCATGTTAGAGCAAAACTTTAGTTTAATATAAATCAAAATGAACACTCGACGTTTCGACCTTCAAATCAAGGTCATCATCTGGAGCATACACATATATACAAAGAAACAAGCTGCACTACAATCTACATGGTTTGCTAAAGTTACTGACCAACTGTTACAATAATTATTGGCCTGACCTCTGGTGAAAAAAAAAACTTTACTACATCAAAGCTAGAGTTCTATTATTATTATTATTATTATCTATTAGGTTACAAAATGAAATTGGGCTATATCTCTATATATATATATATAAAATATAGATATATATATAAAACTATGTAAGTATACATATAAATTCCAACCAACTGGTATGGAATAGTTTCCAATAAAAGCTGAAAATTGCTTAAAGTCCTGAAGTCAGGGTATGCTGGAAACTAAATAGGCTGAATATGTGCCATATTCAGCCTACTTATTATAGTTGGATTATAGGATCAACATCCATCAGATGAATCAACTAGTCTCCAATAACAGCACCTATCAGCTTGTAAAATAATCCAACTAACAGAATAAAGAAAAAAACTGAGAAATTGCTTAAGTCTGTCACTTCTTGGCCATCAAGCACTGTTAAAAAACTTATTACCCCATTATGCCCATTCTCCCAGAATATATGGTGTTCCTAAAGTACACAAACAAAACGTTCCACTTTAGCCGATAGTTGAAGGAATAGATAGTCCTAATTATCACCTAGCCAAGAAATTAGCATCAACATGCAAGAAGTTGGTAGGTCATTCCCCCCTCCCATATAAAGAACACACAACACTTTATAAACAAAATTAAAAACATAACGCTCAGCAAAGATGATTTATCAGTTTTGACGTTTCTGCCCTTTTCACAAATGTCCCAATCAGTGACACAGTTCTTCTCTTATAGACATTTCCTTCGAACATCACAGCCCTCTTTGTCCGTGTACTATGTTCTGGTTACTTCGTGTGGCAAAATAAATTTTACCTACAAATAGAAGGTACGGCCATGCCCCCCCCCCCCCCCAATTGCCAACTTTTATATAGAAGCTATTGTGCAAAGTGCTCTTGATTCATTTAATCTAAAACCTACAGTGTGGCTTAGATACGTTGATGATGTTTTTGTTATCTGACCACACGGTCAGCAAACTTTAAACACATTCCTTAGCCACCTGAACAAACAACATGAGCACATACAATTTACTATTGAAATTGAAAATCAGAACTCGCTCCCGTTCCTGGATATACTGGTCACATGTCTTCCCTCAGGCAGTCTGTGCTTCACGGTTTACTGCAAACCAACACATACTGGCCAATATATACATGCTAACTCATATCACCACCCTTCACAAAAATTTGGAGTCATTAACACCCTTAGAAACAGAGCTATAACAATTTGCTCTAATGAATAAGCTCTTAAACAAGAATTTAAAATTATTAGCAATACATTTATAAATAATGGTTATAACAAAAATACTATTAATAAAGTTCTTCATAAAACTTCATCAAAAAAGAATATAGATTACAGTAAAACCATAATTATCCCACGTTAAAGGGCTATCAGAAAAAAGCAATAGAATCCTACACTATTATAATCTTAATACCACTTTTAAACCACCTATAAAATTAAGAAACATATTCAACTCCTCTAAGGATCCTCTCCTCCCATTGGCACATCCTGAAGTTTATTGCATCTGCTGCACCTGTAACTTACCTTATATTGGTGAAACTGGACGTACAATCCCTATATGTAAAAAGAACACAAAAGACACATTAATATAACAATTTGGTGAAGCAAGCCTCTCAGATCATGCTCTCAACACCCTACACTAAATTGATTGGAAAAGTACCTGCTCTTTACATCATACAAAAACCTGGTATGAACAAAAATTTAAAGAAGCCTGTGAAATTCTGATTAACCACCCTAATCTCAACAATAATGGTAGCATAAAAATTCCAAGAATTTGGATGGCACTTGTTCAGCCTACTTAGTTTCCAGCACACCCTGACTTTAGGACTTTAAGCAATTTTCAGTTTTTATTGTAAACTATTCCCCACCAGTTCGTTGGAAGTTATATGTATACTTACATAGTTTTATCTAGCTTGGACCTATCCTCTACAGAGTATATGTCGACGCCAATACCAATGGTTTCCCACTCAATATGACAACATCTGTTATTAAACTTATTCCAAAGAAAGGAGGCATGACGAAATTAGGAAACTGGAGACCCATCTCCATCATAAACACCGACTGTAAAATAATATCAAAAGCCATTGCCAACAAACTTAAACCCGCTCTGAATGAAATAATAAATAGGCATCAGAGCTATTCCATCCCTGGACGATCTATCCACGAAAACTTACACCTCATAAGGGATCTCATAGGTATAACCAACAACAACAGTGAAACAATGGGTCTTGTAACACTAGACCAAGAAAAAGCTTTCAACCACATTGAACACCTATATCTATTCAGCTGCTTGAAAGCCTTCGGCTTTGGCTCAGGCATCATTCATTCATTCTATTAAGATGTTGTATGCCAAAGCACACTTTTGCATTAAAATAAACAACAGACTTACCATAACTGTACTATACAGCAGAGATATTAAAGGCTGTCCACTTTCCAGTCCTCTTTACACAATTGGCATTGAACCCTTTTTGTGTAGATTAAGCATGCTGCTTAGAGCATCCGATCCTAAACTTTTCTATCAAACCATAACCCTGACAGCATATGCTGATGATGTTACAATTATAGCCTGCAAAGAAGAGGATTTCCATAACATACAAACAGCATACGAACAATACCAAGCAGCCTCAGGAGCCAAACTAAACACACATAAAACCAGACTGTGGTGTGGCAAATGGAAAAACCGAACCAATTCCCCAATGTCTAGTCACTGGTCCACAGAGGGAAACAAATACCTGGAGATTTATCTAGGAAACATGCCCTCCTATGTGGATAAGAACTTGGAAACACTAAATAAACGTTTCAAGCAAGTACTAGGAAAGTTGGCAGCAATACGAGCCTCTACCTACACAAGAGGGAGAACAATAATTGCTAACCAAATAGCACCAGTGCCCTTTGCATACACTAAAGATTCTCACATCACCAGTGCAATTCATCAAACAAATAAAGTCAACCATCTATCGATTCATATGGAACAAAGCAAACTGGCTTTCCTACTCCAAGCTATGTACTTCTCTCAAAGATGGAGGACAAAACTTGACCTCCATTGACAACAGGATAACAACGTTCTGCACTCGATTTCTCCTTAATACCCTACAACAGGAAATAGCACACAAATGCACCTCTGAATATATTTTCACTTCTGCCACTAGAGGTCTCGCTCTCTCCACAACCTTAAGAATGACAACAGCACACGTGCCAGTGAATCTAACAAACTTCTACAAAGATGCCCTTCGAAGATGGAAGAAGCTAAACCTCCAGCACACAGTGAAAACAGCATCCCTTCCTGAAATCCTCATGGAACCCATCTTCCACAACATGATAGTAAGAAACCCGATCACTCAGAAAGAGATTTTCTTTCTTCCATGGAGCTGGTGAGGTGTGAGGATCTTGGGTGACATTCTTTCTCTGAGCCTCACCTGTCACTTTCCAAAATCGCTCGAAAACCTGGAATACGGGGAATCAGGCTGAGCAGATGCACACTGTAAAGGCCACTTTTCAAGCCACTATACCTGATAGCATAATGGAAGAGGGGCTTAGCCCTCCTAACTCAGAAGATCCGGTGCCTATCATTCTGATAAAAAACTAATAATTCATGGAAGAAACTTACACCCAGCAACACCAACAAAACCTACAGCACTCTAATACAGCAGTCGAACCAAAGCAGTTTATTGGAAAATCCTGCATCATCCCACCAAACACTATTTCAGTGGGACCTACCATATCGCACAAGAGCCATCAAACCCGATGCAGATATTCAGTGGAGAATGTGGCACAATGTATTACCCACTCCAACTATATTATGAAAATTTAACTCAGATGTCTCAGATAACTGCCTGTTCTGCTAGCGATTAGGAACAGTCTGGCATATCTACTTGGAATGCCCAGTCAACACCCAATTAATCAGTTTGTCTCGGGAAACGGCAGCTCTCACCTGTGGTAGTCTTCATACAGAAGAGGAGTATTTCAATCTCATCCATGTAGAGTCAAATAATCATTCATTCTGCAATTACTCTTCATCATTGCAAAAGCAGTGATGAAGAGGTAATATACAGCTTCTACCTCAGACATATAAGACCAGACAGCACAGCAACTTCACAGAGAGAGGCAGCTGACCAACTCCTTGCAGCCTTCAAACAAAAGATGAGAAGTCAGATCCTACACGAGCATCACCACCACAGACAATACAACACTTTAGATCTTTTCCACCAAGACTGGAATCCACGGAATCAACTCCTGACTGAGCAGGGCGGCTGCATCATAGTCCACTTCCAGCATAGACGTGAAATCATCCAAAGAAAGGGGAAAGAAAGATTTTTGTGCTTAACAGTGCAAATATTAATCAGCTCTCACTCTCATGTAAATGGATAATATTGTCCTACAAGTAACTGTTATGTTCTTCCACATACATGTCAGATTTTATGTTCTTATAAAGTATCATGTCAAAATAACTGTTAATGGCTTAAATTAAAAAAAAAAGAAAAAAAAATGTAATTTACCCTATAACTGATATTTCGATGTAACATACCTCAACAAGAGTGTGAGCATGTAACCTCTCTGCCTGACTGCAGAGAACCAAAAAAAAAAAAATATATATATATATATAAACATGTTGCTCTCCAGCCCAATTTAATTTTATAATCTAAAGATAATAATAATAATAATAGGACTCTAGCTTTGATGTAGTAAAGTTGTTGTTTTTTTCACTAGAGGTCAGGCCAATAATTGTTGTAACAGTTGGTCAGTAACTTTAGCAAACCATGTAGATTGTAGTGCAGCTTGTTTCTTTGTATATATATATGTATGCTCCAGATGATGACCTTGATTTGATATCGAAACGTCGAGTGTTCATTTTGATTTATATTAAACTAAAGTTTTGCTCTAACACGGTAGTTGTCTCCAAATTTTTCGTAATGTAATATTTTATAGATTGAGCAATCGCTTATGTACGTCAAGAACCCTAAAAAAATAATTTCTGTTATCACACACCTGCTTAAACCAAGTTAAGCAAATATAAAGTACCCATGAACTATTTCAGCAAACAAGATTTTTATCTGACCTTTGCTATACCTGATAACATTTCATATTAAGTGAGTTATCTTCTTAAATGATTGTGAATACAAATTAACTTGATTATGTTAGTGTACATAAAATTCAAGTTAGTATACAAATAAGAATGGAAACTAATTTCCATCTTCCAAACACATTACTCCAGTAATTAGGCTGTCATAAAATGTTTTCAGTTTAAATAATAACATTATCTAGGGAGTGGAAAAGACTTTTCATTAGATTAAGGTTTAGACATCATTAAAAGAAAAAAAATTTTTTTTCACTCATTTAATTTGGATACTTTCAGCAAATAATAATGGACACTTCAGTTCAGAAAAAAATAAAAGTGCAACTGATGATAGCCAAGGATACAACCAACAAAGATCTCTTTACAGGAATGAAGGCTGTTTAGATAAGCCGAAGATAAAGAAAAGCAAAAGAGTATCAAAAACAAAAGAAAAGAGTAAGTGTTACTTAAACATGAATATATACTTTCAGACTAGTTATTGAAAAATTATGTGACCAACATATGAAATTTGTTATATTAAAGACTTCATTCTCACATCCTACCGGCTGCACCAGTTTGTTATATTATTAATGTGTGAGATGGTTCTACTTGAATATGTGCGAGCCTGATCTGCTCCATGTATGTTATTCCCCACTTATGTCCAGTCTATATTTTAAGACAGTCAAATATAACAATATATTTAATTTTAATTTTTTTTGGTTAGAATGTTCCAATTTTTTATCCATGATAGTGCATTGACTTCAGGATCAACATGTTGTATTCTAAAGAAGGAAGCTCAATTGTAAAAAAAATTAAACTATTTACTTGGGTCAAAGCTGTATAACTGAGAGGAGACCTCCACATAGCCTTTAAAGGAATGCGGAGAACCGACCAGGGCTTCTGACCTAATGTCCAATCCTCACCTTCTCGTGGTGCACCCTGTTGGGTATCTACTTTGATACTGAACGAACGAGGATGGGCTGGCAATTTGGGATTTAGCCGACCAAATTGTATTCTTATTGGTTAAACCAAAATAAAAAATGATGGTACAACATGACAAAATTTCATGCCGGCTGGGGCGTCGCCCGGTTAAACAAGGCCCCCGTTGTTTTCGCCAGGGAACCAGGGCGAACAGCGAAAAGTCAGCTACTGGAACAAATCTGAAAACAAACCCCAACTCAGCATCACCAGAGTTAAAGATCGGTACTATCAACGTAAGAAGCCTGAATGGCAAAGAAATGGAGCTAGCTGAGGAATTAGATAAGTACCAGATCGACATAATAGGGGTGACTGAAACAAAAAAGACCAAAACTGGTGAGATCTTTCTGAGCAATAAATACAAAATGTTATATTCAGGCAATGACAATCAAGGAAAAGAAGGAGTAGCCATAGTATTCAACACAAAATACGAGGCTAATCTTCTTGAATGGCAGTCAGTCTCAAGTAGAGTAATGTGGGCAAATATGAGAATGGGGAACTGGACAATGAGACTTATTTGTGCCTATGGTCCCACAGAAGGTTCTACTAAGGTAGAAGTGGAGGAATTTTTTGAGGCTTTAGAAAAAGCAACTGACACAATGAAAAAGGAAAAGTTGGTCCTTGTTGGGGATCTAAATAGTAGAGTAGGAAATGATTGTGAGACATACAAAAATATTTTGGGAAAATTTGGAGAAAAGAGCAAAGCTAATAATAATGGCAAATATCTGTTGGATTTCTGCTCAGGACATGGACTGGTTATTACTAACACCATGTTCCAACATAAAAATGTGCACAAATTCACATGGAGAGAAGAGGCTAGGAATAAGAAAAGTCTCATTGACTATGTTATTGTTGATAGTGATGTTTTCTCCCTGGTGCAGGACACCAGAGTGTACAGAGGATTTGAAATTCGAAGTGATCACTATTTAGTCTTGAGCAGGATAAAATTGAATTTCATATTGAAAAGAATAACATGTAAGAAAGTTTTAAAGCGAATAAAAGTTGAGCAGCTCTCAGATGTGAACTGTAGACTAAAATACAGAAAGATTATTGAAAAGAAAATGAAAGAGTTTGAGAACAGGAATCAAACCTTGGAGATTCAGTGGCAAACTCTGAAAGAAACATTGATTGATTCTGCCAGAGAGGCATGTGGTGAGGTTGTGTGCAAGGATAAAAAAATCAGAACTCCCTGGTGGACACAGGAAGTTAAAGAGGCAGTGAAGGAAAAGAAGAAAGCATATCAAAAGTTTCTGGCAAATAAGTCAGCTTTTACTCTTACAGAATACAGAGACAAATGTAAGAAAGCTAAACAGTGTGTAAAACTAGCTAAACAAAAGTCATGGGAGGACTTTGGCAAGAATATAGAAAATAAATATCAAGAAGGTGGCAAAATATTCTGGAGGTTGTTGAAGAAGCTTAGGAATGGAGGAAAGAGTGCTGTAAAAGGAATTAGAGATGATAAAGGTGAAATGAAAACAGGAGAAAAAGATATCCTTGAAGTATGGAGTAATTACTTTGAAAAACTGCTAAATGAAACAAGCAGTGATGACAGCACAGTGATAAAAAACACTGACCAGGCATGCAGTCAGGAATACATATCCATACTTGAAGTAGAAAAAGCCATCAAAGGCTTGAAATGTGGAAAGGCAGCAGGAGTAGATGATATTCGACCAGAAATGCTGAAGTATGGTGGTATAAATGTCTTACCAGTGGCTGCACTGCATAGTTCAGAAAGCCTGGACAGAGGGACGAATTCTTGATGATTGGAGTAGAGCTCTCATAGTACCAATGTATAAAAAGGGAAATAAAACTGAATGTGAGAATTACAGAGGTATTTCCCTACTGAGTGTTCCTGGCAAGATCTATGCAAGTATACTTGAGAAACGGTTGAGAAGAATTGTGGAAGAAAAGCTTGGTGAAGAACAAGCTGGATTCAGGCCAAATAGAGGCTGTCAGGATCAGATCTTCACTTTACGACAAATAGTCGAGAAAGCATGGGAATATAACAAAGATCTGTATTTAAGTTTTGTCGATTTGGAAAAGGCATATGACAAGGTGCCAAGAGAGAAGCTATTCAATACACTGCAGTTATATGGTGTCAATGGGGCATTATATCAAGCAATACTTAGTCTTTACTTGAGTTGTGAGTCAGCAGTTAGAATTGAAGGAAGTACAGGAAGATGGTTTAATGTTAAATCTGGTGTGAGACAAGGATGTACATTATCCCCTCTGTTATTCATTATCTATATGGATCACATTATGAAGGAATGTGGTATTAAACCTGATATCAAAATTGGAGATGTTAATGTCAGCTCTTTGCTTTATGCAGATGATGTTATACTTCTAAATAAATCCACTACAAGTCTGCAAGATTCTCTGACTAAATTGAATAGCTGTTGTAATAGATATGGTATGAAGGTCAGCAATAAAAAGACAAAGACAATGAAAATAGGCAGAATCGTTGAAAATGTCAACTGTGTTGTGAATGGAGAACCTGTGGAACAAGTAAAACATTTCAGCTACTTAGGCACAATTTTTAGTGAAGATGGTAAACTAAATATAGAAATAGACAATAGAATCAGCAAAGCTGGTATCGTGGGAAGTCAATTGAATAAATTCATATGGAATAAGAAAGAAATTAGTCGGAACACTAAATTAGCTATATACAAGACTGTGTTCAAACCAATTTTAACTTATGGATCTGAGAGCTGGGTCAGAAGTAAAACACTTGACCAAAGACTAGAGACCGCAGATATGAGAGTCCTGAGAAAGATTAGAGGCATGAACAGATGGCATCAATGGCAATATCATATTAAAAATGAGGATATTAGGAAAGAACTTGACATTGTCAGCATCCAGGAATGCGTTAGCAGAGCTAATCTCAGATGGTATGGTCACTTAAATAGAATGGGAGAGGAAAGATTAGCAAAACAAGTGTTCTCTGCCAGGTTGGCAGGAAAATGACCCAGAGGAAGACCAAGATATAGGTGGATTGATACGGTACAAAGTGCCTTAGGCGATAGAAATATAAGATCTGATAATGTTGGAGTCTTGACAAGTAACAGACTGATTTGGAGGAAAATTGTAGATAGGAAGTTAGTAATGATGTAATTTTTTCATGTACTACTGTCATATCCTGTACACCCCTTGAGGGTACATGGCAGGAATTTGATGATGATGATGATGATGATGATTATATACAAAAAACAATACATACAAAAATAATCAAATGGCCATTTTAAAAATAACTTAAATGAGCTCAGTTTTCTCTCATACTCTATTCAATATTGAGAGACAAAACAAAATATTTCTACAAAAACAAACTGAAAATAGCATTCAGTTAAACATTCTGTAGTCTCACTTGGCCATATAGCAACTATTTTGCAGTTTCCCAGGCAAATGCATTTCCAATTCTAGAACATTCATCCCAAATTCTGAATTGCTCCTTGAAATATATATCACTTGCCTTTAATTGAGCACCGAATATTTTCACATACAAAGTCTTGATATGTTAGAATGTACTTATATTATTAGCTTCACGGTCCATATCCTTGGAAAGTAATTCCAAAATGGATATAAAAAAACCTCTTTAGCTCTGCTTCCTTGTTTGCCTGCTCTTTACTTTCTAGCATTCCTGTTACCAAATGACAGCTGTTCTAAAAACAACTAATGCATGTCTGTTACCGAGATTCAGAGCAAACCTCGAGTCACAAAATGGCCGCAGTTACTATCGTTGACATAGAAACATAAAAAAAAAAAATCAGCTAACGCCTTTTTATTCCCGTATATACAGGAGTAGGCGAGGCCATTTAGCCCTATCTAACTTTTGGAGACTGAGTGGGCAGTTCAATCTCCACTGGTACCCAATCAGAGACAGATGGCCCAAGGCTATCGCTAATTAAGCGGTTCGCAGTGAAGAGAGACGGCTTAAATGTGCCGCCATCTCGTGGTCTCTAACCCTAACACAATATATTTAATGTCTGAAATAATGTGGGTTCTACGGTCGATTTTCTTGAGTTTACAGGACGAAAAACCCGAGTTTCCGGGAGGAAAAACCTGCTTGCCCGTGCCAGAGATCGACTAACTCGGGAACTGGTCGAAAAAAGGCTTAGAAAAATTTCCTCTAGTCGCCGACTAGACTCGAAACCAAGACTTCCTTCGTGCGGCCTAGCGCGATGGTGTGCAAACGCCACATCCACTGAGCTACACAGGCTCTGACATAGAAACATTATGGATGGTAAACAACATTATTTGTAATATACATTCAACATTGTTGTGTTATTCTCTAAGGATTATAATATACGATAAGCAAGTTTACTTATAATTACAATTAAATTATTATTATTACTGCTTAACCACATGGCAGCTCCAATAATACTAAGCATATAATTACAATGCTAAATGACAAATCACATATATAACTTTAGATTATTTTATCATATATAAAAAACATATTTTTCATTAAATAAAACTCGCACCAAACATATATAAAAACTGTAAAAAACGAACATGATAAACAAAATATTTATGTGAGATTTTTGCAAATTCACTGGTATGTTACGAGATCTGACCTAACCCTGCTTGTGAGAACTCTTGCCTTAAATCAGTTAAATCTCCATTGATTCTTCCATTTATGCTCTGATGATATATATTAAAATTTCTCCTTGTCCTGATCCTCAGCACATCTTTGATAAAGTTTTTGCATATTATATGCCTGCCTTTGCAAAAAAAAAAAAAAAAAAAGTACAATTCTACATGCTGTAATCTGTATACCACATGAGATTTGTGACTAAATGTGGTATACCTTGTATACCACATTTAGTTTTGAACATTCTGATCTGAATCCATGGAAATACTAATCATGTAGGGAATTTATATCCATAGTATCATGTTGATTTCTTCTTTCTACATTATCATACAACCTGAAAACTTATGCTGCACTAGTAAAATGGAAGAGCTAAGAAAACCCCAATCTCAAAACCATATTGGATCATCATCAAATTCCTGATATGTACTCTTAGGGGAATGTACAGGATATTATGGTGGAACTACATGAAAGTTTTACATCATTACTAACTTCCAGTTGACAATATTCCTCCAATGTAATCTGTTATCTATTAGGACTTCAATATTATCAGATCTCATATTTCTGTCTTCTAAGCTACTTTTTGCTGTATCAATCCACCTACATCTTGGTCATCCTCTGAGTCTTTTTCCTGCCAACCTGGAAGTACATTTGTTTGGCTAATCTTTCCCCCTTCCATTCTGTTTAGGTTGAGATTAGCTCTACTAGCACATTCCCAAATGCTAACAGTGGCAAGTCCTTGCCTAATATTGTCATTTTTAATGTGATACTGCCATTGATGCCATCTGTTGACTCTCCTAATCTTTCTTAGAACTCTCATATCTGTGGTCTCCAGTCTTTGATCCAGTGTTTTATTTCTAACCAAGCTCTCAGATCCATCAATTAGAATTGGTTTGAGCCAGTAGCACACTCAGGATTTAATCTGGGGGGGACAGGTTGAGTAGATGATTTGAGAATACCCACTACGCATCGCATACGACCTATGACTGAGCATCCGCAATGATTGCTAATTCAAAAGTAGTATAGAAATAGAAGACACAGTACAACATAAATAAAAAAATTAATTTTAATTAGGAAAAGATTTCTGGAAATTTTTCTAGCGTTTTTTATTCCTTTTTCTTTGTGTGTGTGTGGGGGGGGGCAGGGTCCCTTGGTCCCTGCCTCTGGGTGCACCACTGGTTTGAGCACTGTCTTGTATATAACTAGATTAGTTCTTTGACTAATTTCTTTCTTACTCCATATAAATTTATTTCAGTTGACTGCCTATCATACTAGCTCTACTAATTCTGTTGTCTATTTCCATATACAATTTGTCATCTTCACTAAAATTATGCCTAAATAGCTGAAAGGATATGCTTGTTCTTTTGGTTCTCCATTCAGGATACAGTTGATGTCTTCAGTGTTTCTGCCTATTTTTATTCATACCAAATTTATTATAACAATCATTCAATTTAGTCAGGGAATCTTACTTGAACTGGATTTATTTAGAAGTATAACACCACCTGCATAAAGTAGAGAGCTGAGATGAACATTACCAATTTTGATATCAGCTTTAATACCACTTTCCTTCATAATGTGATCCAGGTAGATAAGAAATTACAGTGAAGATAACATATTTCACATGTTATCTTCACTGTAACATTTTGTATTTTTTAACAGCGTTTTCCATGCTGTCATATACTTTGGCACTTTGTCATATACATTTTCCAATTCTACGAAATTTAAATACAGATCCTTGTTATATTCCCATAATTTCTCAACTACTTGTCTTAACATGAAAATCTGAATCCTGACAACTTTTGTTTTACCTGAACCCCACTTGCTCGTCTACAAGTTTCTCCTCCACAAGTTTTCTGAGCCATTTCTCTAGTATATTTGCCAGGAGATACTCATACTCAAAATCTTTCCAGGAATACTCAGCAGGGAAATTCCTCTGTAATTCTTCCATTCAGTTTTATTTTTATTTTTTACAGATGGGTACTATAAGTGCTCGACTTCAATCACGAGAAATTTGATCTTCTGACCAGGCATTCTGAATTATACAGCATAGCATCGTAAAACATTTATACCTCCATATTTGAGCATTTCTGGTTATATATCAATCTACTCCATATGCCTTTCCACATTTCAGGTTTTGGATAGGTTTTTCTACTTCAAGTACTTATATATATATATATATATATATATATATATATATATATATATATATATATATATATATATATATATATATATATATATATATATATATATATAGTGTTCATGTTCATGAATAGTGTTGATGTATTTCAGCCCACAGTTCACATCTGAAAGCTGCTCAACTTTGATTCATTTTAAGACCTACTTACCCTTTTCCTGCTCGAAACTAATTGGTAATCATTTCCAATTTCAAATCCTCTGTATATTCTTGTGTCTTGAACCAGTGGGAAAACATTGTGAACAATAACATATTCAATGAGACTTTTCTTATTCCTTTCATCTTCTCTCCACATGAATTTGTACACACTTTTATGTGGGAACATGGTGTTAGTAAGTAATAATTATTCCATGTCCTGAGCAAAAATCTAGTGTGTATACTTTCCATTATTATTAAATTTGTTCTTTCCTCCAAATTTTCCAAAAGCAGTTCTGTATGTCTGGTAATCATTTCTACTTTCTTCAACAAGGACCAACTTTTTGTTTTTGTTGTGTCAATCCCATTCTTTAATGCTTCAAAAAAATTCCTCTGTTTCTTCCTTAGTAGAACTTTCTGTGGGTGTATACATAAATAAGTCTCATTTTCCAGTTTCCCATTCTGATATTTGCCCACATAACGTTACTTGATATTGCCTGCCATTCAAGAATGTAATCCTCATATTATTATTATTATTATTATTATTAAGGGAGACCTCCAGTGAGTCAGGAACTCATCGATGGAAGCCATACTATTCAAACCAGCTGTCATGCATGTTCTTCAATTCATTCACACTACTTGCACACACAACATTCAATGCAAATCCATTCTAATCTCACACTACTCTATGAGAGAAAAATATACCCTAATCCCCTTCTTGACAGCATTCATTCTCAACTTTCATGGATACCCTCAAATTCTATCCCCATCCTCCATAAAACGAAAAATTCATTCCATCTACTGAAATCCTGTATAACCCTTTCAGAAAAAGATTGTAAGTCTGAATCATATCACTCCTCTTTCTCCTGTTTGCTAGCGTCTGCAGCCTAGAAATTCTCAGTCTGTCTGTCTTCATAATCTGTATTCCACAATCCTGATATCATTTTTGACACTTTCCTTTGCACCCTCTCCACTGTATCAGAATCACCACAGAAACCAGGAGGCCAGCCCTGTGCATAATAGTCCAAGTGAGGTCTTATCATGGCCTTCTAAAGAGGCAAAAATGAGTTCCTTATCATTGCATGTCAAGGTTCATTTCAACACTACTGTTATTCTCTGAGCTGTATTGACAATTTTTGCTATATGACCCTTGAACTTCAACTTCCTGTCTACTAAAACTCCAAAATCCCTAGCCTCATCAGTTTCTTCAAGCATAATCCCACCAATATAATACAACATTGAATATCTAATCACACCAAAGTGTATGACTTTATATTTACTGACATTGAAGTGACATCCATTTTCCTATGCCCACAGTTCCAGCCTATTCAAATCATTCTACAAGTACTGCATTCCTGATTACACTATCTGTCTTTGCATCATCAGCAAATCTTTCCCAATGTCATTAATGTACAGATTGAATAACAGTGGACCAAGGATTGATCCTTGTGGTACACTGCTTTTTACCTTAAATCTCACAGACTCATGTCCCCCGTATACCACTTTTTGATATCTATCAGTCAACTATCCTCGTATCCATGCTAATATTTTATAATGTAATCCCATATTCTCCAATTTATGCAACAGTCTATCATGCTGTATTCTATCAAAAGCCTTAGTAAAATCCAAAAGTATCATGGTGTATCCACTGTATTCTCAGTCTGTCTTCATTAACACTTGTCTAGTTCAATGGTAACATTATTATAGAATGTTAGCAAGTTGCTAAAACATGACCTCCCCTTAGTAAGCCCATGTTGTTCATTGCAAAGTAGAAATTTACTGTCAACCCATTTCTGAATGCGAGATCTAACCAACCTTTTCAAAATCTTCATCATTACTCCTGAGATTTAATGTGGAATGCTATAGCTACTACTCCTTTTCCTTGATTGTTATTGCCTGAATATAACCTTTTGTATTTGTTGCTTAGAAAGATCTCACCTGTTTTTGTATTTTTTTTGTTTCGGTCACACCTATTATGTCAATGTGCTACTTATCTAATTCTTCTACTAGCTCCATTTGTTTTTCATTAATTCCTCTTATGTTGAGAGTATCAATCTTGAACTCCTCTGATGTCAAGTTGGGATGTGTTCCAGAATTTGTTCTGATAGCTAACCAGATGTGATTATTATTTTTTATGCTAATTTTTGATCACCAGTAAAGTATGACAGAGTCATTTGCCACCTAATGTTTTTAAATATTTAAAAAAAAAAAAAATTCCAACATTTATGATAGTGAGATTTGAATTTTTAACCTATCAGAGACAAAGGGAGATCTCTTACTTTCTACTCTACAGAGACTGGCATTTATTAATTAGTGCGCTGTTATTGAATAAAATACTCTAAAACAGTGAAGCTTTGTTACTGATACTTAATTTTTTTAATGTAATATTTCATTTTTCATTAATCATCCATTTAATCATTTAAATTATGCTTGCATTTCACTTTGTCTTGCAAAGTGAAATACATTTGCATTTCAGCTAAATAAAATATTGTTTTTAAAAAAAACCATGTCATTATAAAACTCTGTATTCAAAACAAGTTTTTTTCATATAGCAAAAAATTGTCAGAACCTTAATTGTATAAGTTAAACTTATGGGTTCTGTGTATGTATTGTGATTGTCTTTATGTTAAATAAGATGGTGTTTAATTTAACATGATCACCCCCCCCCTCCTCCTCCACCCAAATAAAAAAATTACTGAATGCGGGAATGTGATATGCAAAAGTTACTTTGGATAGTAGCCATATGCTTCATCATCAGTATTTTAAAAGGCATGATTCATATCATGCTTTTTTTAAATAGTGAAAATTAATATTTATGAAACTTAATATATCTGATATGTGACACTCAAAAAATATAATAAAGTTAGTATATATTATTTTACTACTTTTATGATTGCTTTGTTATTTATTTAGCTTTTTCTTTCCTTAGAAATGGTGAGCAGTGCTTCAGACAGTGAAGTTTCAACAAAAATGGCTCCCTTAGTTGTCCCTGTTACTTTGCATTCTGAATTAACTTCTACAACTTGTAGCAGTAGCTTCTTAAAGAATCACCATGCACGCTCTCCTTGTAAGTCTCCTAGAAGAACTGAAGAAGGTGTTTATCTCAGCATCAATAAAGGAAAAGACAAGACTTCAAAAAAAAAATCTAAAAGAAGGGGAGAATCAAAAAATAAATCAAAAAAAAATACAGAGAAAATTCAAAATATGGGAAATGATCATATATCACTGAAGTCAAAAAAGCATAAAAAACGTAAAGAAGAACATAAACATCGTCATCATCATCATCACCATCGTTGTCATCATCATCATCATCACAAAAAACATAAACACAGTAAGAAGAACAGCACTGATACTCAGGAACATCACCGGCATGGTTCCATTTCCACCCAAAATATATCATCTGAAATACTTGTTAAGAGTAGCACTTCTTTGAATGATGATTCAGGAAAGGAATTATCATTGCCTCTTAACACTACATCTGTATGTGAACTACAAATTTCATCTACTAATCCTGCCAACATTATATTAGAATTGCAACCTCAGGAAACAGGTTCTCATGCAAGTTCTGAAAAGAAAAGAACAGAAGTGATACCTTTTCTTCAGCCTTATCCTATTGCTGATAGATCTGCTCAACAAAAAGTTTTGAATGGCACTGTGAGCGAAGTATACTCACCATCATGTAATATGGAAGAGGAATGCAATAGTGCTTCCATAAAGCAAACACACACTGTTTTGAACAGTGCCTCACAGGTACGTTCTTTAAAAAGTGCATTTCAGTAAGTTGGTAGTTATTTTGACAATTAAAATTAAAAAAACCTGCAATTAACATGGTAATCACCTTATTTAGAATGTTTATAATTAAGTTATTTGTTCATTATAAACATAAAGCAAATTATTGATGATTATAAACATTCCTTGAATGTTTAAAACAAAACAGGCACAAGATTACTTGCACTGCAAATGAATCAAAATGAATATAAATGTAAGTATATACCATTCACACAAAGCATATGCACACACACACACGCGCGCGCACGCGTGCACACACAAGGGAAGGAAAATGGCACTCTTGCAGCAAGCTAATTTCAATTTTAATTTTTTTCTTCAAGGTTTCAATTTCACACGGAATTGTTATGTAGAAATTACCAACCCCTTCCTACAGTAAATCACAAACATTCCCCCTCTTCCCTGAATCTTTTCCCTTAGTTGATATGTCTCAAACCAGATATATTTTATTTAGAGAAAAGAACTTGGTGTATCTGCCTTAGAAGCACTTCTAAGGCAGATACACCAAGCTGACATGACATAGCCCTACACTTATCCCAAAATGTTCCGAATAACACAGTCGAAACTGCTCGCACCCCGTTAACATTCTCTCCCAGCACTGTTTCCCATAAATCCCTTCCTTTTCCCAAAGAAGCACCCTTAAATATAATATATATATATATATATATATTATTTTAAAAAAACCCAGGTTTTTCTAATTTAATCTTCCCACCTTGCCTCAATCCCCCCCCCACCAGTTTCCTATCCCCTTTATTGGCCTAACAGCAGAAGTATGGAGAATGAAGAAATCCTAACATTCAAACAAGGTATGTGCAAAATTTCTTCCTCTATTAGTCTGCATATATTTACCTCTAAAATACACTTATAATGCCCTAAAAATTCTTGAGTAAAAAGCCAATGTATTTAAAATAAGGGACACTCCTAAATGAAAACAGGCTAAAATAGCCGTATAAATAATAGTTTTTTAAGAGGAGTAACATGGGAATTTTCCCAGAAATAATACCTATTACTAATGCATGACTGACCTTTCAAAGCCATGTTGCACCTCATACATCCACTCATTCTTAAATTCTCTTTTTTCACTTATTTTCCCTGTACTTTTACTGCAACTCTTGAGATTCTGATTGATCTATAATATGCTACTGCAGTCTTGGAACTTCCCTTATACAAAGGAATTATTTTGCCTTCTTTCCACTCTCTTGGAATTCTACCAAAGCTGAGACTTAAATTAAAAAGCCTAATCAGAGGCATTGCCAGTTCCCTTGTGCATTCTCATAAAATGCGAGCTGATATCCCATCTAATATTATGGCTATATTTACATTGAGATTCTGCAATATCCTAATAACCTCAAGTTCATTCACCTCTGTTCCCACATCTCTCTCTGTCACATATGTTACAGCAGTAACCTCACTTGTATGATATACCCTTGACTAATATAATTAATTATTAAATTTCTGCAAAAAGGAATGATGTAGAATTTGTGGATCTGTGGTCTCTGTTCGATAGAGAGAAGGATTTGTACAATGCAGATGAACTGCATCTGAATGGTTTTGGTGTTAGATATTTGGAGAAAGCTTTGTTCACCAAGCATGCTGACGTGCAAATTGAGGGAAACTTAAGCAATTTGGGTGGAAGCAAGTGATTTTGTGTGAAGGCATCCATGAAGCAAGTGAGTATGAGAATGACCAAGTGAGGAATCTTGTCTTTCAAGCTAAAATATTGTATAAGGTAGTCGATTCAAAAAGTAAAGGTGGTTGGGGGAATAAAGGGATGTTGCCGTTTCTATATATACTCTCTGGCCAAAAAGAAACCGAACTTTTAATAGAAAACAAAACATAGGCCAATTATAATTATTCAAATCATTTATTTCAATCAATATACTCTCCCTCAGCTTCGATACAGTGTTTGGCAGCACAGTCAATTAATTTGTTAAATGAGTTTTTTATATCGGTTTTTGGGATACTGTTGAGGGTTGTGGTTACTGCCGCTTGAACGTTTCAATGGTGTCATATCGCTTTCCTTTCATTGGCAAATGAAGTCGGTAGAAGAGAAAGAAGTCACAGGGTGCTAAATCAGATGAATACAAATTAATTAATTAATTAATTAAGGCGAATGATCCATCACATAAACTTGATTTTTGCCCAAAAACTGTCTCGCTATGTTCGAATGATGAGATGGTGCATTGTTGTGCAAAAGTGACCCAGCTGCCTGCATCACGATATTCATGCCGTATGCGATGAATTCTCTCTATCAATCGCTTCAAAACTTCAAGATAAAACTCATCATTGACCATTTGGCCAGGTGGAACGAATTCTTTGTCGATAATGCCCTTGAAATCATAGAAACAAATCAGCATTGTCTTTACTTTTGACTTCTCCAAACGACTTTTTTTTTTGGATGTCCCTCTTCTGGTGGTCTCCACTCAGCACTCTGGCACTTGTTTCAGGCTCATACTCAAAACACCATGTTTCGTCATCAGTAACGATCATTTCAAGGAAGTTTGAGTCCTTACGAACAGTTTTAATGAGGTCCTTGCAGTGTTCAATTCGATAAATTTTTTGGTCGTCGGTCAATTTGTGGGGATCAAATCGCGAATTCAATTTATGAAGGCCCAAACTCTGAATAAAAATGTTATGCACAGTTGATTTTGGAATCCCCAATTCATCTGCAATCAATCTCACAGACTATTTCAGGTTTTCTTTGATGAAATCACACACTTTTTGGATGTTAACTTTGCTCAGTCAGTCCAGTTTTTAAACGGTCTGGCTTTTCGTCGTCCTCAGGCATCTCACGACCACTTTGAAATCTCTTAAACCACTCGTAAACTTGAGTACGGGATAAACATTCACCACTGTATGCTTTTTGAAGCATCTGATGCATTTTGGTAAAACTTTTACCAAGTTTCTCGTAAACAGGCTTATACGTTGGTTATGCATTTCTAAATCACTTAGGGAATTGAAACAACGTAGATCCGAATATGAATTAAATTATACTTTAATAGATATTTCCGATATTTCGGCAATGTCACATTGCCATTTTCTAAAGGAACTTACAAAAAGGCAGGTGCACACAGGCACTAACAATACAGTAACTGAGAATGAAGATGTGAAGCTATCGTTCTCCTAGAAGTCCTGATGGTGCCCTCTGGCGGGCTAAGTAGGCGTTCTTGGCCGTTGGGCTGAAGGTCTGCGATGTATGCCTCCCAAATTTGGGGCAGTCGCATACAACCAAATTTGTTGAGGTTTGGAGAGTTTCTTAGGGCAGAGGCTGATTCCATAAATAATCTTTCGAATTTTTATTTGCTCCGGTGTATTATTGTTGCTTTCTTCCACCATATTCTGTGGCGAGTATCCAGAGCATGGTCTGCAAGACCAGAATGGCTATACTTGTAAAACCGGATGTAGTCCTTGTGTTCAGAAATTCTGATATTCACTGTCCTGCCTGTTTGGCCAAAGTACGACAGTTTACAACTGCAAGGGACCTGGTATACACCAGGTAGGTCTAGTTTTGTGTCAAACTTTTACCAAGTTTGACACAAAAGTCAATCGCAGCCCTCTGTTTGAAACTCATTTTCCCACCGTTCATCAAAATACACTGTCACTCTTGGCACTATAACTCAGCTTCTAATGAAACGAATGTCATAAATAGTTGACACAACACTAATGAAGGTTGCCACTTTTGACAACAAAAAGATACAAGAGGTGGCTTCACTAGTTTCTTCTATTTTCAAAAAGTTCGGTTTCTTTTTGGACAGAGGGTGTACTAATGCCAGAAGTATCAGGAACACGAGGGAGGAATTTCTGGCATTGGTTAGTTCAACCTTACCAAAAGTTATAGGCATTAGTGAGACTTGGCTAACAGCAGCAGATGTAGTTACAAGGATTGAATGTGAAGGGTTTAGTATTTTCAGGAAAGATAGAGAAGTTAGGTGGGTGGAGTGCTGTTGATAATAGCAGATGAATTATAACCAAAAAGAATAGAATGACAGGTGGGAGGGTAGCTGTTTATTTGAAGCAATCTGGTGTGAACCAGGGAGTTCCTTAGATGATCTGGAAGACATGCATCACCAAATTAGTACAGTGAATACAGGTCAAGTGATTATTATGGGGAACTTCAACTATGAAGATATAGACTGGAAGGAAGAATGTGATCACATGGCATGAAGGAAACAGAATTTATACACCTGCTAAGGGATAATTACTTACGGCAACATGTGATGGAGGGGACTAGGGGTGGGAGAGTATTGGACCTGGTCATAGGATCAGAAGAGTTATCCATAACCAAGGTGACAACATTGCCTCCAATTGGTGAAAGTGACCATGCCATCTTGACTGGGAGATTGTAAAACATGAAGAATATTCTATCAAGAAGGGATATTTGTAGAACTACAGGGCAGGTGATTATGACATGCTTAGGAAAAAGCTTAAATCTGTACTATGGCATAAAATACTGCAGGGTAAGGATGTTAGTAGTGCACGAGATATTGTTAAGGGTCACCTAGAGGAAGCAGTATTAAATTGTATACCTAGGGTAAGGGGTTTAATTGGGTAGGAGTTAGATGGATGAATAATATCATTAAACACAAGTTGCAGAAGAAGAAAATGCTGTGGAGGGTATGAAGAGAAAGGTGACCAGCAAACTCATGAACAGTACAAGGCTCAAGCAAGAAAGGTACGAGTATGACAAGGAAGACAAAATTAGAGATTATGAGAAGAATTTAGCTGAGCCGGTCAAAGGAAATCCCAAAGAATTCTTTTGTTATGTGGCAAGTAAGAGGAAGAATAACTATGGAAGATTAACCTTAATGAGTGATGATGATCCCGAGGGGACAGAAGCAGATAAAATAGTTGATTTACTGAGTTACCACTTGCAAGCATATATTATTCAAGTGAGGTTACTGCTTTAACCTTTGTGACAGACACTAACATGGGAAGAGAGGTGGATGAAATGGAGGTTCTTAGGATTTTGCGAGAATGTGCAAGGAAACTGGTAATGTCTTTGACTAAGCTGTTTAATTTAAGTTTCAGCTCTGGTAGAGTTCCAGGGGAGTGGAAAGAGGGCAAAATTATTCCTTTGCATAAGGGAGGTTCTAAGACTACAGTAATAAAGTATAGACCAATCAGTATTGTAGGTGTGGTGGTAAAAGTACTAGAAAAATTGGTAAAAAATAGAAATCAAGAATGGGTAGATAAAAATATGATACTGTATGAAGGTCAACATGGCTTTGTGAAGTGGTCGGTCATGCCATAATTTACTAACTTTTTATAATAGAGTAACAGCTAAGTTGGATAAAGAAAATGGCTGCGCGATGATTTTGCAAAGGCATTTGACAGAATACCACATGGAACACCGTTATGCAAATTAGAACAAATGGGGATGGATATGATACTAGTTAAGTGAATAAGAGGATGGCTGCTGGACAGATATCAAAAAGTTGTATATGGAGAGGCAGAATCAAGGGAAAATAGGTGACTAGTGGTGTGCCATAAGGTTCAGTGCTAGGACCATTGCTGTTTAATTTGTACCTAAATGATATAGGAAATATCCTGAAAGGAAATATTCAGTTGTTTGCTGATGATGAGAAATTAGGTAGATTAATAGGTGATGTGGAAAGCTTACAGGAAGATTTAAATAAGCTGTCAGTGTGGGCAAAAGTTAATGAGTGTCAGTTTAATGTTGAGAAATGTAAAGTTGTGCATTTTGGGATAAATAGATTACAAGCTGTGTATCACATGGATGGACTGTACTCCAGGAAATAGCTGAAGCTAGAGATTTAGGGGTGGTGGCAGACAGAGAGTTAAAGTTTAGAGGACATATTGCGAAGGTTGCTAAATTTGCCCATAAGATTACTTGGCTTGTGAAGAACACATTAACAAGTAGAAATAAGGAAGTTGTAATTCATCTTTATGAGGCCTTAATACACCCACATTTGGATTACTGTGCTCAAGTCTGGTCCCCTGGGTTTCTTGGGGATGAGAAATTGGTGGAGAGGATTCAGAGGTGAGTGACCAAGATGTGAGTGGCCTGTGGAACGTTCCCTATGAGGATGGATTGAAAATGTGTAGATTGCAGAAGCTGGTTGATAGGAGAAAAAGAGTAGCTATGATAGAACTATTTAAGTTGCTCAAAGGATTTTATAGGATAGATACAGGGGAAATGTTTCAGCACTTTGCTAGACGGACCACAACAAGGGGTCATCCCTGAAAGTTGAATAAATGTGTGGTCAGTAGGGGTGTGAGGACTAGATTTTTTGCTTAGGGAGTGGTGAATAAGTGGAATGGGTTGCCAGAGTCAGTTGTGAGTGCTTTTTCTGTGAAATGGGTTCAAGAAGAGGTATGATAGATTGTGTGAATAGATTGGATCTCCCACGGTGAGTCTTTGGACTCCATGGAGGTTCAGATATAGATAGAAATAATAATAATAATAATAATTTTTGCACCAGGGAAACATTATTTTGTTGTACTTTCATTAAATACTCCTGATCATAAAGTCTCCATACACAAATTTTCTCCTTACCTTGTTTGTCTCATTTCTTCACATGATCTCAGTTCTTACCTTGGTCCATCTGTTTCTTTCTCTTCTTAGCCTTGCTAATATCTTGTAATTTCTGCAACTTTTTTACTTCATGTCTTGTCCTTGAAGGGCAATATACAAGTGTGCATATTGCAAGCATCCTTATGTAGGTCCATTTCATTAACTGCATTTTCAATGTGCATCATTGAAAATGCATTTCCTGCATTTTCAATGATGCACATTAAACATGAATTCTGCCATTAACATTTTCCATTCTACCATTGATATTATCTACTCTACTAATACTTGCTTCTGGGTAGTGACTCTTCCCATAATGCATAGCATTATACATGTCCATAATTATATGTGCATTTAATTATGGGATACTAAGGCTATTGATGTGAAGTCATTAGCCTCTATATACAAGTAGCCCAGTCGTGAAGTGACTTTACATGCAAACTTTTGTTTGCTTACACTTGGATAAAGGATGAAACCAAAAATATAATTTTGTAGCATCTTTAATTTATAACACTTGCTTCGTTTTCACCACCCAACTGGCATTCACTCTCAAAACATTTAATACACACTTAACCACCAGTTTCGATCTCCTTCCATAAAGTCTTTAACTTTCACGATGAATACATTGCACACACACAACTGCACTGTACAAAATCATGTAAATCGGTTCACCCAAGAATGACATCTTTGTCGCCAGTGCTTGCAACGTATTGTGGCATAATAACAATATCTAATTTAAACAAAAAATACAAGTTTTTCTTAAAAACTAAATAACTCAGACAGTCATACACACTTATAAAACAAAAACTACAATGAGTTAACCTAATATTAATAATTAAATTAAGAATAACAATACAACACATATAGTGCACCACCTTGTGGCCATGAACATAAACAAAAAAATTAATATAAATAACCAAAATTTAAATATTGCATAATTTTCTATATTTATTGGTGCGAAAATAATAATGAAGCACTTTTAAATATACTTTGTACCATAATCTTTGTGCAGTTTATTTATGTATTTATTCATATAGACCCTTTTGTTCATTCACCATTCCTCATTTGTCCTGGAGGACTGGTTGAGCCCTCCTAATGAGGGATTAAGTATGCATTTATGACCATAAATCCATATGTATTCACGGACCGGTTTGCCTGTTTTGAGGAATGAATCTTTGTGCAGTGAGAATGTTGAATGAGCAGGGTGAAATGTTTCTACCAGAACATCATTGTAATGAACCAAAAATACCAGAGTAAAATGGAATGCTTGTCCTCTATCCTACAAGCATTCCATTTTACTCTGGTATTGTTGGTTCATTACAATGATGTTCTGGTGGAAACATTTCACTTTGTTCATTCATCATTCTCATTGCACAAAGATTTTCTCAAAAAAAAGTATAACAGAGAAGGAAGTTAATCTTCATGATATCCTAGTTGCCATCTCATGGTACCATTTGATTTCCCTCAAACCTTTTGACAATATTTCAAAGTGATTTCCAGATTAAAGTCCTGTTTTGGGGACACTTTCAAATTCTTCATCTTTTAATAATTGTCTAATCTGAGGTTCAATCAATCTACTATTGCTATTCATGAAACTTGGTCATGCACTGGTGGAAAATGAGCTTAATTAGGAGCTTGTATGTTATGTTGTCCTTACCTGGTGTAAGATCCTTTCAGGAAAATCATATTTTCCTGCCATATATTCTGTCCTGCTGTCCCATAAGGACAAAAAAAAGTTTTTTGTAAATCCTTCTTTATACTCAACACTAGTTCATTTACTTTTCATTGGCCACAGATATATCATAGTGTAAATGGGGGTGGGGTCTATTTTATTCTCTATATCTCTTTAAGCTATACTGCCTTCCACACTTGCCTTCTTATTCTTTGAATACCAGAAAATTTATTTGAAAAGCTGCACCACTGATGTCCATTTTCTAGTAATATGAAGTGGTAAGTGCGTCCAGTAGGTTTTCCCATTACATTCAAATTATCCCTAATTAATTAATATCTGCAATCGTGGTCTACTATCTATCCTTTACTATCCTTTCTCCTGGGTGCCCGCTAATAGGCTCTAATATTTTTTTCGGAACAGTGCATCAAAGAATTAAATATCAGGCAACATTCTATTAACATTTAAACAACACATTTATTTACCATAAAACAATTTACACTATTAATCCATTAAAGAAAAATTTCTTAGTTTAACTTTACATAAAACAATTATGTTAAAATGCCCTTTCAATTCATGAAAATTATGTCACATAAATAACCACTCTTCCAATATCGAATTACTATCCTAAGCATTTAACAAACAGTTACTTCTTTACTGTTATACACATAAGAATATCATTACATATAAAAGTTAGATCCTTCGATACTAAGATAATACTCTAGGCAAATGCACTACTAACAAACTGTTTCTCTCTAATTGTTACACACATAATCTTCTATTACTTGTTAAACATTAAATCCAACCATTAATGCTGTTCAAAATCAACAGCCTATCTTAACAGTCCACTATTAGAGTTCTCCTATAATTGGAAGAAAAAAATCTCCTACAAAATTGGAAGAAAAAAATCAAACTCACTTTAGGGCTGCTACCCACTGCATATTCTCATTCCCTGGCTTCGGATTGGAGTCCTGACCATTTTCTCCCATATCAGGTTTTTCTCTCCCTTCTTACGGCAGCGATAGATTTACTGACACTTCTGGGACACTGTCCTCGCAGCACTTCGGGTGAAGATTATCAGCTTAAGGAGTAGTTGCATGCGCGTTGGACTTAACGGAGCAATTTCTTCCCGCTCGAAAATTTTCTCCCCTCGGACAATAGCTCCCGGCGAAGATTCATCATCAAATGTCTGCTTTGCCTGGCGGATAGGCTCCCATCATCTTTCTTTCAGACCACTGGCATGACTTCTCCTGAAGTCGCGTCCTCGATGGCTTACATCCGATGGACAACCGCTTGGATACCGGTGACAGCCTATGGATAACCGAAGACTTGTGGATAACCGGCCAACGCCTTTTATTCACCTTCTTTCGGATCCCTGCACGAAGACATGGGACCCAGAATATTTCAGTGCGATCCCTTGTTCTTTCCTTGTCACTGACCCTTTCTTTGATCTTCTACACTCCTTTAATCCTATTTGTTTCGGGCAGTGGAAGTGCATCTGAAGTTTGTCGGTCAGTCTGACACTGACCTTGAGTGTTTACAGGTGGCATTCACAAAACACTTTCACATATCCTTATAAGGAGCAAATATACAAAGTTTTCTGGTGGCAAGGTATTGCCTTTTGTTCAATACATTCTAGAATTTTCTGTTTTAGGGCAGCAAGTAGAGACAATTCCCATAGGGATTATTTACATTAACAAACTGTTTTAAATATACATAGACATACAGGTTATTTTTATAACATCCTTACAGTGCTTGACTTCTGTAAAAATTGATGTAAGGCTTTCTGGCATTATTAAGCTACATCAAATTTTTACAATAGGTAGGCTTTATGTCTTATTACTTCCATCAACTCGAACATAGCATATTTTCTAGTTTCCTCATATCTATTGGATGTGCAAGAGATGCAGAAGCCTTAGCATTGCTATTATGCAACAAATGTGCTTTTAAGCATGTTTTTTTAAGATTCTACAACAGCTGCATAATGTGTTAGAATATATAGCTTGCATTTTTTAATTTAGTCTTCTCTGTAATTCTGATTGTCTTCTTTGCTTGCACAGGCTGTAAATTTACAGTTCGTTTCATATATTTTTCTGTAAGAATTCGTCACAGTCTGAATTTGTATGCTTTTTATGCTGACACTTTCTATTTATTAACATTAACCCTGCGGAGGTCGCTGCTGATCTGACAGATACAAACAAATTGTTTAATATAAATATTCTTACACATATCCAGTGTATAGCTTGGAGGTCATGAGTAGCTGCGCATGCATATAAAGGGTGTCCCAAAATTCACGCAAGATTTAAATTTAGCGCCATTTGTGCTGTAAAGTGTTGCCAACGAGAAAAAAAAGACAGTGTGACAGCTGACAGTTCAGGGTTATTAAAAATGGAGCACTACACGAAAGAACAACGCATTTTCATTGTTGAGCAATATTTTAAAAATAATGAAGGTTTGGCAGCTACAGTTCGCAATTTTCATACAAAATATGGTCGGAATAGTGATTTAACTTCATCAACTGTGAAAAGATTAATTAAAAAATTCAAGGAAACTGGATCAATTAGTGATCTTATACACTCTGGCCATCCTTCAACAAGTCGTTCAACAGAAAACATCGAAGCAGTTCGTGAGAGCTGAGAGTCCAGGAACATCAATTCGGCACCGTGGTCTTGAATTGGGCATTTCAAGAAGCTCTCTACAGTGTATTCTCACGAAATATTTGCATCTTTATGCTTACAAAGTTCAATTAACTCAAGAACTGAAGCCTACTGACCACACACAGCGAAGAGAGTTCGTTGAACGGATTATGGAACAACAACAAGTGGATGCTTATTTTTCGAACAAAATCATCTTCAGCGATGAGGTTCATTTTCATCTTGATGGCTTCGTTAATCGACAAAATTGTTGCATTTGGGGTTCAGAAAATCCACGAGTGATTGTTGAGAAACAAATGCATCCACAACGTGTCACTGTTTGGTGTGGATTTTGGGCTAGAGGCATCATCGGTCCATTCTTCTTCGAAAATGCGGCTGGTAAGGCAATAACAGTTAATGGTGCTTGCTATCGTGACATGATAATCCAGTTTTTTGTGCCTAAATCGCAAGATATGGATGTGGACGATATGTGGTTTCAACAAGACGCTGCCACATGCCATACAGCCCGAGAAACATTTCAATTACTGCATGAGTCATTTCCTGGTCGTGTAATTTCTCGTTTTGGTGATCAGAATTGGCCGCCCAGATCATGTGACTTAATGGCATTGGACTTTTTTCTTTGGGGTTTCTTGAAGTCTAAGGTTTATGCCAACAAGCCCACGACCACCCATGCCTTGAAGGAGGAAATTGAGCGCTGTATCAAAAAAATTCAGCCACATTTATGCAAAACGGTCATGGAAAATTTCAACAAAAGAGTGCGTATGTGCCAGCAAAGCCATGGAGGCCATTTACCCGATATGCTATTCCATGCATAACCCTATACTGTATACTTTATGAATCAATAAGAAATTACAATTTTTAATTAAAAACCTGTGTTTTCTATCAAAATTACTTCTTGCGTGAATTTTGGGACATCCTGTATTATGAGTGATATTCCACACACTGTTTATGCGGTCAGTTTTGGTTTAACATGCGTGTGATATTTCATAGTAAATTGTATCTGAGAGATACTGCGAACTCTGATGTCAATATAGTTGATTTTTTTTAATTTACCATTGAAAATGACTGGAAAAATATATCGATTGGATAATCCATCAGATGTTGAAGAGATTCAGCGATTTTGTTACTTGATATACCGAGAACTTGATATACTGTATACCACGAACTCCAATGTTAGTATAGTATTGGTTTAGTTTTTCTTTTTTTATTGTTTTTTTTTCCTTTGTTTCTTTGTTCAATAATTTCTAGATTGTAACTGAAAATAAATAAACCATCATGTATTATATTTGCAGCGTTTTTTTTTTTTATCGCATTTTAGTACATACTAGTAATGAATGTATCTCTCAGATACACGCAACCTACGCTGCAATCTTTTCAACCCCAATCTCTGCAGGGTTAATAAGGATTATATTAAAGTTATAGTCTTCTTTTATTAAAGTTATAAAATCTTTTTCTTCAGTTTTCTTCCTTTGATCTGCACTTGTGAGAAATGCATTTCATTCTTGTATAAAAATCAAGTGCTACTAATGCATAATTATTGTTCCTAATGCATAATTATGCATTACCACTCACTGCTCAAACTTAACAGGTTCAGTCAGGCACTTCAATTGACATTCTTTTGATCTGCAAATTATCTAGACAAAATAAGCTTTCTCTAGCTTATGATTAATTGATGTATCACTGCCTGAAAAAGGCATATGAAATTTAAACCCATGTCCCTTTCTCTGTCAGGTGGCATGCAGTAAATCGTTCATTCATAGAAGTCATTACCTTCAATTGCTTAATAGCTGTTTTATTAGTCATAATGAATGAGTTCAAATTATTTAAATGATATACCCGTGGTCAGTGTTTAAAGTACTTAAAGTAGTTCAAAGTGATTTTGGGGGAAAAAAAAAAAGCAGGATGCTTTTAAATATTAAAGGTATGTAAGATTATCACTTTAATATTTAGACTGTGGAATGGTTTAGGGCAGTGGTTTGTTATACTAATAATGGCAGCATTACAGTTATTTCTTTGGTGGTTTTGAAAACACTGTGGAGATCAACAGCCATGCTCTGTGTATTGTATTAAACAAGCATTTTGAGTGAACAATGAAATCAGATGTTTTGATGTGTTTTTATCCAAAAAGCATGTAGCTCGTTTCCATTTTCAGTGATATTAAATTCAAGTTGTATTGTGTCATGATAGAAATATCATTATTGTAATGTTTCAAGACTACTGTCATTTCAGAAGTGTAAAAGTTGATGTATGTTTGTGTGTCTTTAATTAGTAGTCCCACAAAACAGGTGAAGAGCACATGCAGAACACATTACATTTTTGTGTCATAACCTTAGTGCCAAATTCCAAAACAACCCATAGCTTATCATTAATTATCACTAATTTGTTAATTTATATTTCAAATGGCACAAAGAATAGAAGGACATTAGAGAAGAATATGTGTAAAAAAAAGTGATCAAGCAAAAAAAAAAAAAGGTTGGAAACTGCTGACATTTGCAGAAATATAAAGATATATTGTACCTATATCATCCTACCTCGTTTCAAGCACAAACTGGTTTACATCTGCATAAAAGGGAAGAGTAGTCTTTCATCATAATGGTCTTGATTACAAAGAAGACAGTTCATGGAAGAAAAAAGTTTTCAATTATATCTGCCTAGACTTCAAGGCAGTTTTTGTATGTGCATTAGAGCATTTGTCTTTTCATTCTGATAACATTATAAATACTGTTGCACATATCTTTGTAAATGATAAATACTAGGGTGGTCTGAAAAGGTGGCCTCGACCATAGAGGGCAACACTATTGGCAAGATTTTTTTTTCTTTCTAAGTTAGTACATCTGTCATAAGCATCCATGTGAAATTGAAAGTCATTCTATCAAGTAGTTTGCTTTATACAGCTATGTGAAGCAAAAGTGTTGTCTGTATCCCTTGAAATGGATAAATTGAGTACTGTGTGGTTATAAAATTCTTTGTAAAAGAAGGTTTAACACCAAAGAAATTCATTTCAAGTTCATAAAAGTTTATGGGCACTTTTCTCCTGGGCTGCCGAGTTTAAACCTGACCATACCAGCCTTGAAGATGATCCGCATGAAGGATGTCCAAAAAGTGTAACAACACCAGAAATCATTGATCAAGTGCACAATATGGTATTGGATGACCGGCAAGTCAAAGTGTGTGAAATTGCTGAGACTATAGGCATTTCAAAAGAACATGTAGGATATATTTTGCTTGAAGAATTGCAAATGAAAAAGCTTTGCACAAGATGGGTGCCACACTTGCTCACAGCAGATCAAAAACACACCCGCATGAATATCTCTGAACAGTGCTTGGAGCATTTTAACAAGAATAAAACTTATTTTGTGCATCGATTTGTTAGTATAGACCTTGGATTCATCATTACATGCCAGAATCCAAATAGCAGTCAAAACAGTGGACAGAAGCCAGTTGTTCAGTGCCAAAAAGTCGGTTCCATCAGCAGGAAAGGTCATGGCATTGGTGTTTTGGTATGCTAAAGGCATTTTGTTTATTAATTATCTTGAAAAGGGTAAAACAATAACCGGGGAATATTATTCCTGATCTTTTAACCAAACTAGCTGAAAAAATTCATGAGAAAACACCCAGTTTGCAGAAGAAAAAAATCATCTTTCATCAGGACAATGCACCTGCCCATAAAGGTGTTTTGGCAATGGGAAAAATTAAGGGATCTGCACTATGAATTGTTGGAACATCCACCCTATTCCCCAGATTTGTCTCCCTCTGACTGCTATCTCTTCCCCAAACTAAAACTCTTCTTCACTGGTCAGCGTTTTACTTCGAATCAAGAGGTGATTGCAGCTGTAGAGGGGTATTTTGCAGATCTTACTGAGAACCACTACAGGGATGGGATAATGGCATTGGAGCATCACTGGAATAAATGTATTAGTCTTAAGAGAGATTATGTTGAAAAATAAAAATAATTTTGAAATTATAAATGCGTTTTTTCATTGTTAGGCCGAGAACTTTTCAGACCACCCTCGTATGTGATAATGAAAGAAATAACTTGTTTCTCTGAGTTTCAGGTTATTTTTAAATGTTAATAATTTCCATTTTTGAATACTGTAAATATTATTTCTAATATGATGGAGCAAATACTTATGACTAGTAATTATCTTTCAGATATCAGTAAGTAATATGACTTGTGTTAAAGCAGAAAATATCTTTCCTCCAGGAGAAAAAATTAAATTTTCAAGTAAGTTTCTAAACAGCATTGATTTTGTTCTAAGGTAATAAAGATGATGGAAGTTTTTTCACTTGGCTGTGCTACCAATTATATATTTGGTTTAATCCTTTATCTAAGTGTAAGCAAACAAAGTTTGCACCTAAAATATTTTCAGGACTGGGGCAACTCATAACAAAGGTGGTATAACTTCTCACCACTTGCCTTAGTATCCCATAATGCAAAGCACATCTCCTTGCAGACATGTATAATGCTATGCATTAAGGGAAGGGTCACTATCCTGACCAGTTTCAATCTTTATTGAGGTCTCATTTATGGGAGCCAGACCCAGAGGTGGTGATATTAAAATGGAAGTAATGGAGAAGTCGTATTTCCATATACAAGTTGCCAAAAGTTGTCACACCTTATTATTAAAATTCTCTGGATTAGAGATAAGTTAATGGAAGTTTTTTCACTTGACTGTACTATCAATTATATATTTAGTTTAATCCTTTATCCAAGGGTAAGCAATCAATTGCACCTGAAGTATTTTCAGGACTGGGACGTGTCCAGAGATGTGCTTTGTATTATGGGATACTAAGGCAAGTGATGAGAAGTTATACCACCTTTTCCACTTGTTGCCCCAGTTCCAGGCGCAAACTTTGTTTGCTTACACTTGGATAAAGGATTAAACCAAATATATAATTGGTAGCACAGCCAAGTGAAAAAACTTCAGTCAACTTATCTCTAATCCAGAGAATTTTAATAATAAGGTGTGATGCCTTTTTGGCAACTTGTGTATGGAAATATGACTTCTCCATTACTTCCACCTTAGTATCACTACCTCTGGGTCTGGCTCCCACTGATGAGACCTCAATAAAGGTTGAAACTGGTCTGGGTAGTGACCCTTCCCTTAATGCATAGCATTATGCATGTCTGCAAGAAGATGTGCTTTGCATTATGGGATACTAAGGCACGTGATGAGAAGTTATACCACCTTTGCCATGAGTTGCTCCAGTCCTGAAAATACTTCAAGCACAAACTTTGTTTGCTTACACTTGGATAAAGGATTAAACCAAATATATAATTAAAAGTAATAAAGATATTTAACCTTATTAAATGCATACAATTTGTTTCTCTCTCTCTCTCTCTCTCTATCTCAGTCTTGCATGCACACACAACTTCAGGTTACCACAGTTTGGAATTTTTGAAATTATTATTGTTACTGAACTTTACAAAATATCGATTATTCTACATGCATTTTAGAAATTGAAAGTTGATATACTATGCTTTCATAACTGGCTGGTTCCATTATTGATAGTGTAATGCCATCCATTGTATCTGTGCTGCTTTTGGAATCTCAAAAATTATTATTATTACTTGACACCTCCAATCTGCAAGAAAGCTAATAAGTGGTACACTTTGGAGACCTCTCATGTTAAAGGTACATAAATAATGGTGACACATGACCAACTATTACTTGTAGAACACTTTCTAAGAGAATCACTTCTTGTTCACACCAATGCGAAACATTATGTTCAAACATGCGATATCCACAATGTCTACAGATATCTAAAACATTTTGCATAAACACATTCTTGAATGTGCTTTGTAACTATGTTTTATTTTCTCTTTTGAATTCATATAGAGCATTATATGCAAATATGCTAAATCAACATTCATATTTAGACAAGAATGAATGTTGCAGGACAACTAGATACATCAGTATTTCATTTTCAGAAATATGTTCTGAATTTGTTTTTAGTAATAAATAAGGATATAAGAGCTTGATTAAACCATTCATAAAAGAAACAGTTTCTTTAAAATTTAATACAATTTGGCACATGCAATTCTTATATGCAAGTTTAAATGTGACCAGATTAGTGTTGCTGGAGATATGTAATATTCAAGCATTGAACTTCAATATGTCATAATACTCTACAAATCTTTATGTGTTACATTGTAAAAGCTGATTCAGTTTAGTGCATAATGAAATATAAAAGAACATCTGAAGGATGATGTTTTTTAAAAATGATGCTGTTATCTTTTTCGCAAGGAGAAACTATCTCTATCATTTTTTCACTAGTGCAAATACATTATCCAATACTCTTGGAATTTGAATTTTGCTAATCTTCATCACTGAAATGCTGAAGTAGAATAGAATAGAAAAGAAAATTTTGTGAAATTTATGCAAAATTCTGATTGTCATAAACAAGGAAAGTATCTAAAGAATGAAAATTCAAATCTGACAAACACATCTGTTATCTTAGACTATTAATATAACAGCATGCATAAATTAAACAAAATCTTTGATTTTGGTTCTATTAAAATCAAAGAGAAAACACTTAGTAATGGAGGAAAGAGTAGTAAAAAAAATCAGATATCACAAAGGTGACAAGTAATATGTAAAAATGCAGGTAAGGATATTCTGGATGTCTGGAGCAAGCATTTTGTAAAATGATTTATAAAATTTACATATTTTTATTAACAAAACATAGAATGTAATTATGCACAAACAGTTTTTTGGAAAATTAGTGTGAAGCATGGAATTTCGTTTTGCAAGAAATAATTATGCTAAATTGGGGTTCAGAGTTAGTGTTTCCAACCATCAAAATCAGTTGCAAATGTTTATCAAATAAGGTTAACCTATAATGAGATTTTGACATGATGGGTGCTTGGTGGTAATTACTTAAAAACTTTGATCAAAATTGATCGGTCTTTTCCTCAAAACATCTATACTGAATTTACAAGTATAACCAAATATTTATCAACATTCACTGATTTAAACTTGTGATATGTTTGACTGATTAAAAAGCACATGACGCTCAAAACACTGTCAAATTGGCACTGTGACTGATTGGCATTGGTGGCAGCACACAGCAACGAGAGTACAATATGTTGCTCCTGCCACAACTACATATATGGGGCATCACATCAACACTACACTATTTAGCTCTAGGGATACTGAAACAGCAGTTTCATAATTCTGTCAGGAAATTTGTTTAACAATCATCCTTTATAATAAATTTAGTTTAATCCTTTATCCAAGTGTGTGCAAACAAAGTTTGCGCCTGAACGTATCTTTAGGACTGGGGTAAAGTGGTACAACACCGGGCGACTCCTTGCAAAGGTGGAGCAAGCTACCAACAATCCTATCTCAGTATCTCCCATAATGCAAAACACATCTCCTTGCAGAGATGTATAATGTTATGCATTAAGGGAAGGGCCACTACCCAGACTAGTTTCGACCTTTATTGAGGTCTCTCTTCAGTGGAAGCCAGGCCCAAGTGGAGATACCGAGGCAGAAGCATTAGCAAGGTCATCTCCTCCTGTATCTCCACTTGGGCCTGGCTCCCACTGAAGAGACCTCGATAAAGGTCGAAACTAGTCTGGGTAGTGGCCCTTCCCTTAATGCATAACATTATACATATCTGCAAGGAGATGTGTTTTGCATTATGGGAGATACTGAGATAGGATTATTGGTATCTTGCTCCACCTTTGCAAGGAGTCGCCCGGTGTTGTACCACTTTACCCCAGTCCTGAAGATACTTTCAGGCGCAAACTTTGTTTGCACACACTTGGATAAAGGATTAAACTAAATTTATTATATTTGGACCAAGTGAAAAATAAACTTTCAACATCTTTCTCTAAATCCAGAGTAATTTAATAAAAAGGTGGCACACCGTTTGGCAGCTCCTATAGGAGGAGATGACCTTGCTAATCTTCTGCCTCGGTATCTCCACTTGGGCCTGTCTTCCACTGAAGAGACCTCAATAAAGGTCGAAACTAGTCTGGGTAGTGGCCCTTCCCTTAATGCATAACATTATACATATCTGCAAGGAGATGTGTTTTGCATTATGGGAGATACTGAGATAGGATTGTTGGTAGCTTGCTCCACCTTTTCAAGGAGTCGCCCGGTGTTGTACCACTTTACCCCAGTCCTGAAGATACTTTCAGGCGCAAACTCTGTTTGCACACACTTGAATAAAGGATTAAACTAAATATGTTATATTCGGACCAAGTGAAAAATAAACTTTCAACAAAATCATCCTTTAGTTTGTGATCATACAGTAATAGGCAAGTGCCAGATAAGGCCTTCAGCCATAGTTTGCCAACTCCTGTTCTAGATGATTAATTTGTGCACTGTATGGCTCACAAATTGCAGTTGGGATGGGATTTTTTAATGCATAAATGCAATATAATTACAGAAGTGTTATAGTTGTTAGTTCACTAATAGTGAATTTCCTTTGGAACAACATTGTGTTTACGGTGCTTTCATCTGCACTTCTCAGTAGTTTATTATAGTGAGTGAGTTTGTTCTAACAGTGTTAGAACATAGTAAGAATCGACTGTATAAAGGCTGATAGTTTTTGTGTGGCCTCCAATAAGAGAAGAATGTGAGCCTGCTTTAGTTCATCCATTCCCTAGATATAATTCAGGCAGGATAACAAGCTCAAACTATCTCTCCACGTTTAAGCAATAGAGTTGTTAAGTATGAGTACTATTTATGCCATTCTCTCCATGCTAATAAATAAAGCAGATGCTATTGTGAAATCTGTTTTGCATGTAATTGTTTGTAATTTTAGCAATTTTGAATTACTAATTACAAATTGTAATTCTTAATGATAATAAATATTTTTTTTAAGCAGAAATGTTTACCTACACAGTTTTTGTTTACATTTCTTTTCAGACTGTATATTGTCTCAGCAAACATGGCAATGGTATGGAAAAAGTATTCGTACCACTGGGTCAAAGGGAAAATCTAAACGGGAATATTATAAAGCAGTTATCAGGGGAAAAGAAATAATAGAGGTATGCTGGCATCCCCATGTGCACAGTAGTAATCATTGTAATCCTATAATTTCAGTGAAGTACAGTTTATTTTCATTATAATAAACCTGGAATATACTGGACCAATGGACAGTTGGTTATAGTGAAAGATTTACAATAGTGAATATTTTTTTAAATAAAATTAATGCTATTCATCTTAGTGAGTTTTCTATAATGATATTTGCTATAGTGAGAATTGACTGTACAACTTAGTCTTTATTGCAATGTAATTTAATACATATTTATTTTGAATAACATTTATGTTTATGTGGGGGGGGGGATTATCTTTCTGACAATCATTTCCTTGATCTCTCTGATTCTTTTGCTTATTAATGAAACTAGGGAGATCAAGAAATTGATTGTCAGAAAGATATATAAGTAAATGAGTACAGAATACTAAATAAAGGTTACTAAGTTTCATTAATCGGTGTTGATGAAACAGACTTAGCATTCTTTTCATCAACCCTGTTTTTATTGGGTGTTTTTATGTTATATAACTGAAATTAGATATAATGTCCTCAAGCAAGAAAGAAATGTCTTGGGGAATATGTACCGTATATTATGGTAGTGGAAAATATGTGAAGCTGCATGGAGTACTGTGTAAAAAAAGTATAAGCAGGTAAATGACAACTTAAATCAAGGTATGCCTCAGATCTAAAAACTTATAGCTCTAACATGAAATGGCAATTAGATGCTTGATTATAAGGTTTCCTAATTCTTTATTCTATAATAAACTCTGTTATGGATATTATTAATTTGGAGTTTTATTTGTTTTTATAACTGTTTGCTGTTTTCATAGAAGTGGAAGAATTTTTTTCAAGCATTAAGAGAAAAGCAACATATATAATAAAAGAAAAAGTTAGTCCTTATTAGAAATCTAACAAATAAACTAGGAAATTGGGCATAGACATAAACTTTTGCAAATATAGAAGAAAAGAGCAGGATAAGGCCAACACCTGCCTAGATTGCTAGATTTTTTCTTGTCGTTTGGATGGTTATTTATTTACAAACAGTGAATGTTCCCACAGAAAAATACAGAAATTTGGATGAAAAGAACACACAGAACAAGAAATCCCTTATTGATTAATCATGATGTCTTTCAAGATCGCTTTTCAGGGCATTTGAAGCAGGAAGTGACCAGCACCACTACCTAGTTGAGCAAGAAGAATATCCCATTGAAAAGAAAAATTCATACTCAAGTTTTGAAAAGAACATATCAAACAAATGTCGGGTGCACTCAAATATGCAAATATTGATGGTGGTTAAAGTGAAACAGTTTGAAGACAAGAACCAAGCCATAGATACCAAGTAGCAAAACTGAAAAAATGGCTGACTCATCCAGGGAAGCACATGGTAAAGTTATCAAAAAAAAGGGGGGAGGGGGGCAAATAAAAACTCCATGGTGGAGATAGGAAATTAAAACAATCCATGAAAAGAAGGAGTGATACAAAAAAATTCAGCTAATAAGTCAGCATATGCTCATTGAGAATATAGAATAAAATATAACAAAGTTAGGTAATAAAAGTAGCTAAACAAATACACAGAAAGATTGTGGAGAGGTTATAGAAGATATGGTTAGTAAAATGTTTTGATTTTACCATCCATACCTTTTCTCCTTTCTAAGAAAAGCTTAGAAATAGAGAAAAGAGTACAACAAAAGGAATTGAAAATTATAAAAACTGAAGAAAAGGATACTTCATGTCTCTAGAGTAATTACTTTTAACAATTATTATTATTATTATTACGTGACCCCTCCAGGAAGTCGAAAGACTCATTGACTGAGACAGTGGCATAGCTAGGGGGGGGCAGTCCGCCCTGGGTGGCACTTTTCACATGAGACACAAATTTTTTTTTGACGATTCTTTTATTTATGTTAACTTAGTACTTTTATTACTTAATTAATAATTAGTTTTTAACAACTATACTTACAACTAAAGTAAACATAAGCATGGTGTTTTAATTTATTTTCCTATACGTCGTTTTGACTTTTTGTAGTATTTTTGGTGTGTATTGAGAGGGGTGGCAAACTCAGGAACTGCTCCGGACGACAAAAAAGCTCTAGCTACACCACTGGAGGGAGAGCGCCTACTCTACAACTCTCTGTCTCCATCATCTACACCAACGCCATCTACCGCCCACCACCACCACTAGTATTTTCACAGACATCCATGCCCACTGCAGGATTCGAACTTGCAGCCTTTTGGCAGGAGAGTGGATATGCTAACCATTATATAATCATAAAATATAACAAATATATTTTAATGATTAAGGTAGAAAATGACATCAGAAATCTGAAATGCTAAAATATGGCTATATAGAAATCTTGGAGTGATTACACTGCTGCTTTGAATTCACAAGATTGGATTTCATATTGGAGTAGAGCTCTGGTACCAGTGTATAAAAAAAGGGAATAAAACTACATATGAGACAGAGGACTGTTCCAAGAAAGATTTACACAAACATACTTAAGAAAAGGAAAATTGGTGAAAAGCTGGATTTAGACCAAGCTAGACAAAAATCCAACAATAGAAATCCAACAAACAGATTAAAGAAAAATTTGTTTAATTAAAAATGCAACATAATCGATTCAAGAATGCTCATACCACTTCATAACTGCCCACCATTTACACGTATTTTTTTAATGTGAATCCCTCCTAAAAAAAGTTTTAAACTTGATGGTACTTTTTTTTTAATTACTGTGGGTAGGTGAAGGACTATGTAATCTGGAAATTCTACTCTAGACTTTTTTGAGCCTCAAGTAAGCATAGTGGCAGTATGACACTAATAACAAAAATTATCATCCACCTAAAAATTTTCCACAAACCATGCCACTGTGAAATTCATGATCAGCTATGAGTTCGAGAATTAGTCCTCTCTTCACTCAGCCCACCAGACCGGTATGGTTGAGGTACGTGAAGCTATAACCTCACTTAGGCTAACACTTAATAGTAGAGATAATTCCACACATAAATGGGTAAAATTAATAAAATTATTAACTGAACAAACAAACCAAACAAGAAAACTCACCACTCAATAAACCAGACTTCTGATGATTTTTATGTTATTATTGCTTAATGTTGTACTCAAAAAAAGTTTTCTTTTTAAAAAAAATTAATTCTACTTATTTTACTTGATGCAATAAATTTTGTAAATGAATTGACAGCACTGCCATACACTCCCCTAGTCGATTTATGCATATAAAAGAAACCTTAACAGCAAATGCTAAACTCATTCTCCCAAGAATAAAAGTATTCCATTGTTAGATATACTTTAGTAACCATCTATCAGATGATACATAATCATTGACTATTTGAAAAAAATCAATACATACAGGCATTAGATTCCTACACCACTACTCCATTAGTGGTCGCATAACTCTGGTATTATAAAAAAACATTCCAACAAAGCTTTTGTATATGTTTCAGTTACAGTTTGAATTGTTTCTAATGATTTAGTTGAGTGATTGTGTGTTTGACACCATTATAATTTGTGCTCTAAAATACTGAGTAGAAAACCAGCAGAATATTACTAAGTTCAATAAATTGATTACACATTTTTTTCTCTTGATGTTTTATACCATGATGCACTATTATGAATTCCAGAAAAGCAAAAACTGCATGTAATACACTATTCACCAGAGAATTGGGGGGAGGGAGGAATATATATATATATATATATATATATATAGTTTTATGAAAAAATTGAATGAGTAGAACCAAGATTTAAGTAAAAAGGTTTTAATATAAAAACACTACTAGTTTTGGCCTGTAACAGCCTTCTTCAGGTGACATTATAAAAGAAAGAAAAAACACTAAACATTGAAGGTTAAAAAACTATGAACAACATAAACAGTCTCTATACATAATTAGCATGAAAACGTTGTAGTTGTATTTGAAGCTGTTCTTTCGTTTGTTGCATTGTTGGGAGAGTGCGTGCTTGCAGCCTCACGTGAATGCCAGTACTTAATTACAGCTGAATGACTATCTGGGAGGTTGTAGCTCAAGTTGTTATTTAGATGAACAGGATTGAAGATGATTTCTCTCAATTCCACGATTTTTCTCTCTAGTTCATCACTGCAACGGAAGATGTTAGTAGATTTTTTCCCAGCAGACTTTGTGACTTTGGTTTTCATCATTAGGATAAGCCGAGAAAAGGATATGACTTGATAATGCACTCGCTCGCTGTCTCTTGTAAGTAATGTCCCTCATATATTCTTCCATACACAATTCGACAGATATGTCTGTCTGCCGAAAATAAGGAATATCACAATCACACAATATTTTATATACGCCAGGGTATTTGAGTTGATGATGAAGGTTTTGGGTGGCTAATTAAGAAACGGATCTTTGGAAGTGGAGTGAACAATGTTCTGATATTGTATTTTCTTAGAACTTTTGCTAATTTATGTGAAACAGTACTTATGTAAGGAATAGATATATTGCCTTTGAATCTATTTGTTTCTTCTGAGTGATGTCTAGGAGGATTAAGAAGGAATTTTTCAATGATTTTCTTGGAATATCCATTAACTTCGAAAGAAGTTTTCAGATGGTGTATTTCTGTAAGAAGTTCATTTGGGTCATCAAGAAGAGAACGGGCTCTATGTCCCAATGTGGAAATTATTCCAAGCTCATGAGGAGGGAAATGATGGGACTGACTGTGCAGATATCTGTTGGTATGTGTGGGCTTTCTATATATCGATATTTTGAGTTTACCAGAAGAGCAAGTCAGTTTGACATCAAGAAAATTACCAGAATAAAATGCTTGAATTACTAAATAATGATACCTACTCAATACGCGAGAGAGATCCAACTTGTGAACTTCAAAATCGTACAAACGACTTATTAAAAACAACAACTGAATTATCCCGAAATGTTCGTTTATCTCTATGCTCTCTCTATCCGTTAATTCCTCGCATATATGGTGTTCCTAAAATCCATAAAGAGAACATACCATTATGCCCAATTGTAGAAGGTATCGATTCTCCTACGTACAATCTTTCAAAATATCTTGCCAAATACCTAAAAAGTTTTTCAGGCAAGTCACCATCCTTTATCAAGAACACTACAGAATTTGTTACATACATCAAGGATATTACAGTTAATGAAGATGACATCATGGCTAGCTTGGATATAACTTCTTTGTTCACTAATGTCCCAACAGATGAAGTTCTAACATTACTCAAGGACAAGTTATCCAAAAAAATGTTAGCCTTGCTTACACATTGCATCAGGTCCGGTTACTTCAAATTTCAAGATAATATATACAAACAAAATCATGGATTGGCTGTGGTTAATCCTTTATCCCATGTACTCGCAAATATTTACTTAGAGGATTTTGAAACCAAGGCTATCTCTTCCTTTATTTTAACACCTAAAGTTTGGAAATGTTATGTGGATGATGTCTTCATTGTTTGGAGCAATGGACATGAATCCCTTATGGTTTTCCTCGAACATCTCAATAGCCGACATCAAAGTATTAAGTTTACTGCCGAGCTCGAAACGGATAATTTTCCCTGCCTTTTCTTGATGTCAAACTGACTCGCTCTTCTGGTAAACTCAAAATATCGATATATAGAAAGCCCATACATACCAACAGATATCTGCACAGTCAGTCCCATCATTTCCCTCCTCATGAGCTTGGAATAATTTCCACATTGGGACATAGAGCCCGTTCTCTTCTTGATGACCCAAATGAACTTCTTACAGAAATACACCATCTGAAAACTTCTTTCGAAGTTAATGGATATTCCAAGAAAATCATTGAAAAATTCCTTCTTAATCCTCCTAGACATCACTCAGAAGAAACAAATAGATTCAAAGGCAATATATCTATTCCTTACATAAGTACTGTTTCACATAAATTAGCAAAAGTTCTAAGAAAATACAATATCAGAACATTGTTCACTCCACTTCCAAAGATCCGTTTCTTAATTAGCCACCCAAAACCTTGTCATCATCAACTCAAATACCCTGGCGTATATAAAATATTGTGTGATTGTGATATTCCTTATTTTGGGCAGACCGACAAATCTGTCAAATTGCGTATGAAAGAACACATGAGGGACATTACTTACAAGAGACAGCGAGTGAGTGCATTATCAAGTCATATCCTTTTCTCGGCTAATCCTAATGATGAAAACCAAAGTCACAAAGTCTGCTGGGAAAAATCTACTAACATCTTCCATTGCAATGATGAACTAGAGAGAAAAATCGTGGAATCTAGAGAAATCATCTTCAATCCTGTTCATCTAAATAACAACTTGAGCTACACCTCCCAGATAGTCATTCAGCTGTAATCATGTACTGGCATTCACGTGAGGCTGCAAGCACGCACTCCCAACAATACACGAAAGAACAGCTTCAAATACAACTACAACGTTTTCATGCTAATTATGTATAGAAACTGTTTATGTTGTTCATAGTCTTTTAACCTTCAATGTTTAGTGTTTTTTCTTTCTTTTATAATGTCACCTGAAGAAGGCTGTTACAGGCCAAAACTAGTAGTGTTTTTATATTAAAACCTTTTTACTTAAATCTCGGTTCTACTCATTCAATTTTTTCATAAAACTATTTATGTTAACCGAGTTAATGATCATTCTGTCATATATATATATCATCATCATCATCATCATCATCATCAAATTCCTGCCATGTACCCACAAGGGGTGTACAGGATATGATAGTACTACATGAAAAATTATATCATTACTAACTTCCTATCTACAATTTTCCTACAAATCAGTCTGTTACTTGTCAAGACTCCAACATTATCAGATCTTATATTTCTATCGTCTAAGGCACTTTGAACCGTATCAATCCACCTATATCTTGGTCTTCCTCTGGGTCGTTTTGCTGCCAACCTGGCAGAGAACACTTGTTTTGCTAATCTTTCCTTGTCCATTCTGTTTAGGTGACCATACCACCTGAGATTAGCTCTGCTAACGCATTCCTGGATGCTGACAATGTCAAGTTCTTTCCTAATATCTTCATTTTTAATATGATATTGCCATTGATGCCATCTGTTCATGCCTATAATCTTTCTCAGGACTCTCATATCTGCGGTCTCTAGTCTTTGGTCAAGTGTTTTACTTCTGACCCAGCTCTCAGATCCATAAGTTAAAACTGGTTTGAACACTGTCTTGTATACAGCTAATTTAGTGTTCTGACTAATTTCTCTCTTATTCCATATGAATTTATTCAATTGACTTCCCACCATACCAGCTTTGCTGATTCTGTTGTCTATTTCTATATTTAATTTACCATCTTCAGTAAAAATCATGCCTAAGTAGCTGAAATGTTTTACTTGTTCCACAGGTTCTCCATTCACAACACAGTTGACATTTTCAATGATTCTGCCTATTTTCATTGTCTTTGTCTTTTTATTGCTGACCTTCATACCATATCTATTATTACAACAGCTATTCAATTTAGTCAGAGAATCTTGCAGACTTGTAGCAGATTTATTTAGAAGTATAACATCATCTGCATAAAGCAAAGAGCTGACATTAACATCTCCAATTTTGATATCATGTTTAATATCACTTTCCTTCATAATGTGATCCATATAGATAATGAATAACAGAGGGGATAATGTACATCCTTGTCTCACACCAGATTTAACATTAAACCATCTTCCTGTACTTCCTTCAATTCTAACTGCTGACTTACAACTCAAATAAAGACCAAGTATTGCTTGATATAATGCCCCATTGACACCATATAACTGCAGCGTATTGAATAGCTTCTCTCTTGGCACCTTATCATATGCCTTTTCCAAATCAACAAAGCTTAAATACAGATCTTTGTTATATTCCCATGCTTTCTCGACTATTTGTCGTAAAGTGAAGATATGACCCTGACAGCCTCTATTTGGCCTGACTCCAGCTTTTCTTCCACAATTCTTCTCAAATGTTTCTCAATCAAGTATACTTGCATAGATCTTGCCAGGACCACTTAGTAGGGAAACACCTCAGTAATTCTCACATTCAGTTTTATTTCCCTTTTTATATATGGGTACTATGAGAGCTCTACTCCAATCATCGGGAATTCGTCCCTCTGTCCAGGCTTTCTGAACTATGCAGTGCAGCCACTGTAAGACTCTTATACCACCATACTTCAGCATTTCTGGTCGAATATCATCTACTCCTGCTGCCTTTCCACATTTCAAGCCTTTGATGGCTTTTTCTACTTCAAGTATGGATACGTATTCCTGCCTGCATGCCTGGTCAGTGTTTTTACCACTGTGCTATCATCACTGCTTGTTTCATTTAGCAGTTTTTCAAAGTAATTACTCCATACTTTAAGGATATCTTTTATTCCAGTTTTCATTTCACCTTTATCATCTCTAATTCCTTTTACAGCACTCTTTCCTCCATTCCTAAGCTTCTTCAACAACCTCCAGAATATTTTGCCACCTTCTTGATATTTATTTTCTATATTCTTGCCAAAGTCCTCCCATGACTTTTGTTTAGCTAGTTTTACACACTGTTTAGCTTTCTTACATTTGTCTCTGTATTCTCTAAGAGCACAAGCTGACTTATTTGACAGGAACTTTTGATATGCTTTCTTCTTTTCCTTCACTGCCTCTTTAACTTCCTGTGTCCACCAGGGAGTTCTGATTTTTCTATCCTTGCAGACAACCTCACCACATGCCTCTCTGGCTGAATCAATCAGTGTTTTCTTGAAGGCTTGCCACTGAATCTCCAAGGTTTGGTTCCTGTTCTCAAACTCTTTCATTTTTTCTTCAATAATCTTTGTGTATTTTAGTCTACAGTTCACATCTGAGAGCTGCTCAACTTTTATTCGCTTTAAAACTTTCTTACATGTTATTATTTTCAATATGAAATTCAATTTTATCCTGCTCAAGACTAAATAGTGATCACTTCCAATTTTAAATTCTCTGTACACTCTGGTGTCCTGCACCAGGGAGAAAACATCACTATCAACAATAACATAGTCAATGAGACTTTTCTTATTCCTAGCCTCTTCTCTCCATGTGAATTTGTGCACATTTTTATGTTGGAACATGGTGTTAGTAATAACCAGTCCATGTCCTGAGCAGAAATTCAACAGATATTTGTCATTATTATTAGCTTTGCTCTTTTCTCCAAATTTTCCCAAAATATTTTTGTATGTCTCATAATCATTTCCTACTCTGCTATTTAGATCCCCAACAAGGACCAACTTTTCATTTTTCATTGTGTCAGTTGCTTTTTCTAAAGCATCAAAAAATTCCTCCACTTCTACCTTCTGTGGGACTATAGGCACAAATAAGTCTCATTGTCCAGTTCCCCATTCTCATATTTGCCCACATTACTCTACTTGAGACTGACTGCCATTCAAGAAGATTAGCCTTGTATTTTGTGTTTGAATACCATGGCTACTCCTTCTTTTCCTTGATTGTCATTGCCTGAATATAACATTTTGTATTTATTGCTCAGAAAGATCTCACCAGTTTTGGTCTTTTTTGTTTCAGTCACCCCTATTATGTCGCTCTGGTACTTATCTAATTCCTCAGCTAGCTCCATTTCTTTGGCATTCAGGCTTCTTACGTTGATAGTACCGATTTTTAACTCTGGTGATGTTGAGTTGGGGTTTGTTTTCAGATTTGTTCCAGTAGCTGACTTTTCGCTGTTCGCCCTGGTTCCCTGGCGAAAACAACGTGGGGCCTTGTTTAACCGGGCGACGCCCCAGCCGGCATGAAATTTTGTCATGTTGTACCATCATTTTTTATTTTGGTTTAACCAATAAGAATACAATTTGGTCAGCTAAATCCCAAATTGCCAGCCCATCCTCGTTCGTTGAGTATCCAAGTAGATACCTAACAGGGTGCACCACGAGAAGGTGAGGATTGGACATTAGGTCAGAAGCCCTGGTCGGTTCTCCGCATTCCTTAAAGGCTATGTGGAGGTCTGCTCTCAGTTATACTGCTTTGACCCTTATGCACCCCTATATATAAAAACTGAATTTATAGCTACTGACTGCATCGTACAAAAGGAAGAGGCAGGTTCTCTCTTTTGTAGGTATCTTAACTACGAATCCTAAATTTCCTCCTTCCCAACTAATGCAGAGCTATTTGCATTCCATATATTAAAGAAAAAATTTACATTTTAAATTCCATCAGCTTGCATCCTTTTACTGTTCATTCAAGGACCTACCTCTAACATACTTCACAGAAACAGAGAGAGCAAGAGCAGCAGCAATCTTTCAATAAGAGCCTCAACATTATATTGTAATATTATGACAAATCAAACTTAGTAGATTATGCATTGGATAACAAACAAAAAATCAAATGGAAAGAAATCATACTGATCTACAGATGTAAATCTTTCCTTTTCCTGGAGGCAGCTGAAGCACTTAGTTACTCTTCTAATCCAAACAAGTTCTGATGTGCAAAGCATATTCATCAATAAGACCTGTAGGCTGCATAGTTTGAATTTGTGTTTTGCCACACTTTGTAGTTTTTGTATATATACTGTAATTGTGATTTTGTTTTCCTGAAGATGAAATACTAGAAGTTTGTTCTATTCTTTTAAATTATATTTAAGTTTAAGTTATATTCTTTTATTCAAGTGCACATGGGTGTGTGTGTTCTCCATTAAACCAACAGTATGAACTAATCAACACTTAAGCTTTGGAATACAGCTTCTAATGAATAAATTTTATTTTATAGATAGGAGAATTTGTGGCTTTCTTTTCTGTTGCTAGACCAGAGCTTCCTTATATAGGGTGTGCTGAAGCAATGTGGCAAAGTATTGGAGGGAAAATGATGATAAAAGTGAAGTGGTTTTATCATCAGGAAGAAATTACTGTTGGTCAACAGTTAAGCAATTTCAAGGTAATAACTTGGTTTTCAAAATTTTATGAAAAATACATATTCCAATATGCAGTTTTTAATACAGAATTGTATTTGTTTATTTTGGGATTGTAAACAAAATAGGAATATTTAAATAAATAAATAAACAAACTTGTTCCAGATTTGGTACAGCAAAACATAGAGTCATCCCAGATAATTCTACTGTTTTCATTGTCATTATCCTATACATATACTATAATGCGGTCTGCGCAGTTAGCCTAGTGGCTTTGCACTTCACAACCATATGCCTGGGGAAGGAGTGTCCTAGGTTCGATTCCCATCGACGACGTGAGGAGCTTAAGGATCTTCCTCAGCCATTGCCAAGTTAGCTGGTCTTGGGCGTGGACAGCAGGGTTTTTTTCTGCCAGTTTATCTGGGGGTTTTCATCCCGCAAGCAGGTAAACCGGACCCGTGAACACACACAGGCTACAGTCATAGAAGTACGGCAACGGGAAACCACCTTGCGTCATTATCTCCCTAGTAAGCAGCTGCAACCCTCTCAAAGAGTGGAAGCCACAGGATCAGATCAGATACTATAATACACTATTAGATGGGGGAAGGATGGGATCTCACCATGCCTTGTAAACAACAAGGCATGGTGAGATCTAAAGGTAAGATGAAGTATCAGAAATGAAAGCTTCTGAAAAGGGTAACTAAATCAGCAGAGCAGCAAAAATTTTAACATCCAGTTCTCTTCAATTCAGTCTTGATCTTGAAAAAAAAATAAAGAATTCTGTGTTTGTCTAATCTGAAGTCCTCTGTGATTTTTATTCATAACTGAATAAATTAATGGCATGACCACATAAAAGACTTCAATTCTACTTTCTTATAAGCTGTGGTGTTCTTCTCAATAAGCAAAAGAGCATTAGACAACAAAAAACCAGCAAACTACATCTTATAAGGTTTTAAAAAATGCTAATAGACTCTAACATAAAATGTAAGAGTTTGCCTGTTTGTAGGACAGGAGCCTGCTTAGGAGAAATCCATTTGAAAGAGCATTATAAGAACATTAAGAAAAGAAGCGCTTGCAAATCAGGTTTGGCATTTTGTGCAACAAAGAGAAATGCGATACATAAGAGTTCAACACTTTTGCAAATTTAAAGACGTCTCAGATGATGAGATGTCACTGCAGTATAACAAGAATCAAAGTCTCATACTAAACCAGTTATAGTCATTTGTTACAGGACATTTAAAAATTCATTAAACTAGTTTATATGTTGCACAATATATAAACCATCTCAAGTACGAAGCAGGTGCGTGATACAAGACACTTCTTATCTGTTATTGTAAATTAACAGTAGATTCAATCTTTTATGTTTTAAAAAAAAACAACATAAGAATGATTAATCAAAAACTCCAGTATTTGATTAATTGATCTTGTGTTAACATCCATCCTTTCAGTTATTCCTAAAGATGCATACTATTTTGCAAAAAACTAGAATAAATAAAATTATTTTATATGGTAATACTGCTAATTTAATAAATTATAACAAAGGCTTTTTAATCCAGACATTATATTCAAAACCACATACATCAGGAAATTTGTTTTAATATTTTTTACCTTCCACAACATTCTCAGTTATTGGTTGTCATGATAAATTTCATGGTCCAGAAGTTCCTTTAAAATTTTTTTCACCATTTTATTGTGAATTTTATTTGAAGTGTTATTATTATTATTATTAAAATTGAATAGATAGCCAATTTTCCAGACTGGCTGTCTTATTTCAGCTGCTTTATTTTAAAAGGATGGTATGAGACAGTCAGTCTCATATTGTCAGCATTCAGTTTCACCTGAATGCATGAGACTGAGTCAATACTAAACATGCATTGCTGTTTGACCGTATTGCCTTAATTAAACAGTTGTTCAAAGCATACACAAACATGTCTATATGTTGTCCACTCAAAATATTTTGACCACCGTGCTAGTTCTCCCTCCTGTTACTAGAATTGCCACTAAGCAGTATGACATGAATTCTTTAGACCTTTAAATGTTGCAGGAGGTATGTTGTACCTTGACATCATGATTACTTCCCATAGATCTGTGAGCTTTCTGGGTGAAAGATTGAAATGCGAGATCTTTTGATCTACATAATCCCAGAGATGTTCTATGGGATTCTGATCTTTTGAGATTTGCAGTCATGGTAACCCCTGGAAGTGCTTGCTGAAAACTGTCGTGTTCAACAAGCACTCCAAGTATCATTTGAGAATGGATCTCTGAATGGTGCCATCCAAGTGTTACCTTGGCTATCAAATTCACTAGATATAAATTCCTAGAACATCTGGGCTTATGTGAATTGGCCACTCTTGGACAGTACTTGCTATGTTGTACACCATATTATTTCCTGATGGAACACAACTGTGTTGTTTTCCATCAGGAAATTGGTGTACATGATTAACCACAATTGATCAAGTACTTTGTATTTACAATCTATGGATATTGAGCACCAAGAGATTCCTAGGAAAACATCTCTCCATACCATAATGCTTCTGCCTCTTTTCTGTTTCTACTGGAAATTCCTCTGTCTGGGTTTCACCTAATTCTTAACCTAATGTCCACATAGCTGGAAATGAAATTCATATGAAAAGGCAACTTTTTTTTTTAATTGCTTTGATTTAATTTGATTTACATCTCTCAAATGCAAACTATAGACATAATTATTGAAGATTAGGAGTAGACATGCATCTCTTAACTGGGCAGCTATTTCAGAGGTGCATAAGGAAGGGGGGGAGGTAATTGTATTCTAGTTGGGGAAAACCATCATTTGTCCCCTGGTTAAATTCCATAGTAAGTGTTTCTAGTGTTGTCTCTAGCTTACACAGGATGGGACAACCTGTCTAGTGCAAGTCTCAGCAATTTCAAATGAATAGTCTTCACACACCTCCAGTATCATATGTTTTCTGGGTTCCATCATGATACAAGCACTACCTGGCTGAGTGGAATTGCGCATTGATTATGAAGATATAATGTTAAAAAATGATTTATACACTGTATGTGTAAGAAGGGATCTCAAATTCTGAAAGATTATGTTGATCTTCTCTGGAGTTCCAGAAGACAAATGGGCTTCATCTGGGGTTGCAATTTGGATTAATAAAAAATGGAAAAACAAAATTTCGGATTATACTTGGGTATCAGACAGAATAATCAAAGTTAGAATGAAAATTCAGAATTCAATATTTTCAGAATTTATGCACCAGTAAATGGGAAAAAAGGAAGAGACAGAAAAATTTTATGGAAAACTTTGGGAATGTATTGATGAGACAAATAAAAATGAAGCAACAGTCTTGATGGGAGATTTCAACACTAGAGTGGGAAGTAAGCCAATAACAGGATGCATTGGATCAGAGGGAAAATCAGTAATAAATAACAATGGAATTTATTAAGAGACTTTTGCATATTTAACAATCTAAAAATCAGCGATACTTTCTTCGGGCAAAAAAAATATACATAAGTACATGAGAAGCAAGAAGAACTAAACCAGTAATAGATTACATCATTATTAACAATGAACTAAATAATAATATCAAGGATACAAGGGTTTCTTGATGGTGATCACATGTTAGTTGCAGCAGATTTGAATTCATAAAAAGAACCACATACTTCAAAAGAATCAACATATAATAAACAGTTTAAAATTCACCTCCTAGAACAGGAGAGTGTTAGAAACTTATATAAAAGCAGAATAAGAGATAAAATAAAACCAACTTCAAACAATATTGAAACTGACTGGAATAATATAAAGGAAACCATACTAAAAGCAGCAGAAAAATGTTTAGTTTAAAAATAAAGGAAAAACAAAAAATCCTAAGAACTTGGAATGATGACTTAAAGGAATTAATCAAAAGGAAAAAAACAGGCTTTTAAAATATATCTGCAGAGTAAATAAAGGCATTGCTGACTATATACGATATAAAAAACTACAGACGGAAGTCAGAAAGCTTTCCAGAAGTATATGCAGAGAAGATTGGAGTAAATATGTTAAATGATTAGAGCAGGATATCACGGGACCACAAAGAACAGGTTTTAAAATTTTCAGGCAACTACAAACAGCAGAAAATGATCAATTAAGAAATAATCTAATTTCCAAAGAGGATTGGATAGAACACTATAAAATACTGTGGAATGAAAAACATGAAGCAGAAAACAGTGACAAAAACTTATGAAACTGAAGATATCAATATACAGGAAAGTACAGAAGAAATAGTAATGGAAGAATTAGAAAAAGAATTTAAAAAATCAAGAAATTGAAAAGCCCAGGCCTGGATGGAATATGTGTTGAGCTTTTTAAATATGCAGACAATAGCTTAAAAGAAAACCTACTTGAACTCTTCAATAATATCTGGAAATATCACAAGATCCCAAAGAATGGGAAATTGGAGTAGTAATAAATATTCACAAAAAAGGTCCCAAAGACAAATGTGGAAATTGCAGAGGCATTACTCTCTTAATAACAGCATCTAAATTATATGCAAATATCTTAAAGAACAGGCTAATTAAATATACAGAAAATTAGTTAGAAGAAGAACAGTGTGGTTTTAGAAGAGGGAGAGGATGCACAGATGCCTCTTTCACAATGCAACAGATCATAGAAAAAAAGAAAAGAATTTAACCTACCGTATATTTTCGCATATAATGCGATCCACATATAATGCAAACTAGAAATTTCATTTGAAAACTAGCTCTAAAATGCCATGTCCACGTATAATGCGATCTGTTAATATTGTTCCATAACATTATAAATAATACAATACGAATTAATGAAAGAAATATTTATTTTAAAACAAAATGTCAAAATTCAATAAGAATTAACGAGAGAAATATTTATTTTAAAATAAAATGTCAAAATCCTTTAAATACTTCTTCATCTTTTGAGTCATCAAACATTTCATTTATAAATTCATCTGTAGACATTGCGTCATCAGTGTAGCAGTTGTCATCATCGTCATCATGCTCTCCATTTTGTTGTGCGTCATCCTCACTTTCGTATATGACATCATCTTCGGATCCATCCATTGAATTACTTATTCCACATTTAAGAAATGAGCATTGAATCATTTCAGATGGTATCGAATCCCATGCTTCTTTAATCCAGCTAGTGACTAGGGTGATCTCAGACTTCTGAAAATTCCCACCCTTTGTCATCTTCACCAAACCAGATGACATCCATTCTCTCCATTTTTAACATAAGTGATCTTTAAACGGCTTATTCAAGCTGACATCAAGTGGCTGCAAAACAGAAGTTAGACCACCCGGTATGACTGCTAGGTCTGTACGTAGCTCATGTGCTTTCTCTTTGCTTGCCTCCATTAAATGCGCCCGGAACATATCCCAGACTAGCATGCTTTGTTGACGTGACAAGCTACCTGGACGTATGTTCCATACTTGATCCAGCCACAATTGTACACCTTCATCCATTTCAACCTTGCTGATTGGCGCAAACAATGACACCTGGTGGAAATTTCATATGCTTCAGAATTTTCTTTCTTTTAAATATCGCTGTCAGCTTTAATTTGGTTCTGTCTGCCATGCATGCTAGAACAAAGGTAAAATGCATTTTTTCATGTCCCGTTGTTTTTATGAGGACACCCGTTTCACCAACTGAGTTTACTGTTCAATTCCCAGGCATATCAAAGTACATAGGCATCTCATCCATATTGCCAATTTGGGAAAGTTCATATCCGTGACACTTCCGTAATTTTATGATAAATTTATGTAAGGGCTCCACTTTTTCTTTAAGCTGCTTTGGTAACTTCTGTGCAATTTTTGTTGGGTGTCGTAATGTTAATGCTTTGCGTTCCATAAATCTGTTGTACCACCCAGGCGAAGCAAGAAAAGATGAAATACCTGGTGTGTCCTTGAAGTTACCATTCTTGAGTTGTAGAGCTCGAAAATGAATTGCATTTCTTGTTACTATAATATAATGTCATCTTGTCGTTGCATCAAAATCCATTCATTTAGCTCTTCTTCGAGTTCTGGAAAGGATGCTACATCTCCACGACGGGCACGTTTTGTTTTGGGGATTTTTTCAAGACTGTCTTTTTGCTTACGCCAAAGTCTAATATTACTCTCTGCTACACCAAATTCTCTCATAGCAACACTGTTATTATGTTCTTCTACAAACTGCACGACACGCAATTTAAATCCTGCTTCAAAAGATGAACGTTTACGTTTCTGTTGGCTCATTTTTAGGCTAGGTTTGTTTAATGAATAATATTTAAAATGAACTGTGGTTAAACCGATATACACCTAACTGTGCTAATATCCCGCCAAGGGAGTGAAATATTAGTACTACTTACATTACTGGCTTTATGCACAGATATGATGTGTGCTCGGTCGCCGAATGCGAGTGGGTCAAGTAGATTTGGTTGTGTGTGCAAGTCTAATAAGATGTTATATTTTTTTAAGATCCGCATATAATGCGAACCCCTAACTTTAAGTAGTATTTTTTACCATAAATTTTTCGCATTATACGCGATAATATACGGTACTCACTTTCCTTCTATTTATTGACTACAAAAAAGCATATGGTAACTTGAACAGAAATGTACTCTGGAAAATATTACAAGACGATAAAATACCTCCTCAATTAATTAAAGCAATAAAAAATTATACAGAGAAACAAAAATTTGCAGATGGAACATTATCAGAACCAATAACCATAAATAAAGGAGTAAGACAAGGTTGTGGCTTATCCCCAATTCTATTCAAAATTTATATAAACAGAATCCCGAAAGAATGGAAAACAACTGTCAAAGATGGAATTAAACTAGCAAATAATATACAGCTAAATACAATACTTTATGCAGATAATCAAGTACTAATTTCAAATTCAGAAGATATTCAAAAAAATTTTAAATAAATCTCTGAAACAAAAACAAAAGCTATGCAATCTGTATGGAAACACCATTTAAAAAGTCAAAATTATGCTTAACAATAAAATAATAGAAAAAGTTACGGAATTCAATTACCTAGAAAATATAATCTCGCAATACAATACTGATTCATAATGGATGCAAGATGACAAATTTACAATAGAATGAATGGCATAATTAAAAGAAATTTTGGAAAACACATGACTAAAAAAAACTCGATTAAGATTATATGACCTCCCGAAAGGCTTTAACACAATTGATCATATTCATCCAGTAAAACCAATAATAGAAAAAGCAGAAGAAAACCAATTGCCTCTCTGTTTAGCCTTTATCGATTATGAAAAAGCATTTGATTCCATCAAAAATAATTCAAAGCACTCCAGAATCAGGGAGTTCCTGGAGAATATATGGACCTCCTCCAGGAAATATACCACATTGCAACAGCAACAATCCAACTTCACACAAGTAGCAATAAAATATCAATTGAAAAAGGTGTCCTACAAGGAGACTCTCTATCACCCAAAACCTTTACATCAGTCCTTCAAGAAATATTTAATAATACAAACTGGATAAACCTTGGTATAAAATTAATAACAGAAACTTAATACACATAAACTTAAACTTATTCATATACACATAAACATATAAACTTAATAAACTTAATACAAATCTGAAAACACACCCAACACATCTTCATCACCAGAGTTAAAGATCAGTACTATCAACATAAGAAGCCTGAATGGCAAAGATGTGGAGCTAGCAGAGGAATTAGATAAGTACCAGATCGACATAATAGGGGTGACTGAAACAAAAAAAAAAGGCAAAAACTGGCAAGATCTTTCTGAACAATAAATACAAAATGTTATATTCAGGCAATGACAATCAAGGAAAAGAAGGAGTAGCCATGGTATTCAACACAAAATATGAGGTTCATCTTCTTGAATGGCAGGCAGTGGCAAGTAGAGTGATTTGGGCAAATATCAGAATGGGGAACTGGACAATGAGACTTATTTGTGCCTATGGTCCCACTTCTACCTTAGCAGAAGGTTCTACTAAGGTAGAAGGGGAGGAATTTTTTGAGGCTCTAGAGAAAGCTACTGACACAATGAAAAGGAAAAAGTTGGTCCCTATTGGGAATCTAAATAGCAGAGTAGGAAGTGATTGTCAGACATACAAAAATGTTTTGGGAAAATTTGGAGAAAAGAGCAAAGCTAATAATAATGGCAAATATCTGTTGGATTTTTGCTCAGGACATGGACTGGTTATTACTAACACCGTGTTCCAATATAAAAATGTGCACAAATTCACATGGAGAGAAGAGGCAAGGAATAAGAAAAGCCTCATTGACTATGTTATTGTTGATAGTGATGTTTTCTCCCTGGTACAGGACACCAGAGTGTACAGAGGATTTGAAATTGGAAGTGATCACTATTTAGTCTTGAGCAGGATAAAATTGAGCAGCTCTCAGATGTGAACTGTAGACTAAAATTATTGAAGGAGTTTGAGATAAAAATGTAAGAGTTTGACAACAGGAACCAAACCTTGGAGATTCGGTGGTAAGCCTTGAAGAAAACTCTGATTGAAACAGCTAGAGAGGCATGTAATGAAGTTGTCTGCAAGGATAGAAAAATTAGAACTCCATGGTGGACACAGGAAGTTAAAGAGGCAGTGAAGGAAAAGAAGAAAGCATATCAAAAGATCCTGGCAAATAAGTCAGCTTGTGCTCTTAGAGAATACGGAGACAAATGTAAGAAAGCTAAACACTTCGTAAAACTAGCTAAAGAAAAGTCATGGGAGGACTTTGGCAAGAACATAGAAAATAAATATCAAGAAGGTGGCAAAATATTCTGGACATTGTTGAAGAAGCTTAGGAATGGAGGAAAACGTGCTGTAAAAGGAGTAAGAGATGATAAAGGTGACATGAAAATGGGAGAAAAAGATATCCTTGAAGTATGGAGTAATTACTTTGAAAATTTGCTCAATGAAACAAGCAGTGATGACAGCACAGTGATAAAAAAACACTGACCAGACATGCAGTCAGGAATACATATCTACACTTGAAGTAGAAAAAGCCATTAAAGGCCTGAAATGTGGAAAGGCAGCAGGAGTAGATGATATTCGGCCAGAAATGCTGGTAGAAAAGTCTTACAGTGGCTGCACTGCATAGTTCAGAAAGCCTGGACAGAGGGACGAATTCCAGGTTGGAGTAGAGCTCTCATAGTACCCATATATAAAAAGGGAATTAAAACTCAATGTGAGAATTACAGAGGCATTTCATTACTGAGTGTTCCTGGTAAGATATATGCAAGTATACTTGAGACACGGTTGAGAAGAATTGTGTAAGAAAAGCTTGGTGAAGAACAAGCTGGATTCAGGTCAAATAGAGGCTGTCAGATCTTCACTTTACGACAAATAGTGGAGAAATCATGGAAATATAACAAAGATCTGCATTTAAGTTTTGTCGATTTGGAAAAGGCATATGACAAGATGCTAAGAGAGAAGCTATTCAATATGCTACAGTTACATGGTGTCAATGGGGCATTATATCAAGCAATACTTAGTCTTTATTTGAGTTGTAAGTCAGCAGTTAGAATTGAAGGAAGTACAGGAAGATGGTTTAATGTTAAATCTAGTGCAAGACAAGGATGTACATTATCCCCTCTGTTATTCATTATCTATATGGATCACATTATGAAGGAAAGTGGTATTAAACATGATATCAAAACTGGAGATGTTAATGTCAGCTCTTTGCTTTATGCAGACGATGTTATACTTCTAAATAAATTTGCTACAAGTGTGCAAGATTCTCTGACTAAATTGAATAACTGTTGTAATAGATATGGTATGAAGGTCAGCAATAAAAAGACAAAGACAATGAAAATAAGCAAAATCATTGAAAATGTCAACTGTGTTGTGAATGGAGAACCTGTGGAACAAGTAAAATATTTCAGCTACTTAGGCATGATTTTTAGTGAAGATGGTAAATTAAATATTGAAATAGACAACAGAATCAACAAAGATGGTATGGTAGGAAGTCAATTGAATAAATTCATATGGAATAAGAGAGAAATTAGTCGGAACACTAAATTAGCTGTATATAAGACAGTGTTCAAACCAGTTTTAACTTATAGATCTGAGAGCTGGTCAGAAGTAAAACACTTGACCAAAGACTAGAGACCTCAGATATGAGAGTCCTGAGAAAGATTAGAGGTGTGAACAGATGGAATCAATGGCAATATCATATTAAAAATGAGAATATTAAGAAAGAACTTGACATTGTCGGCATCCAGGAATGCGTTAGCAGAGCTAATCTCAGGTGGTATGGTCACTTAAACAGAATGGGCGAGGAAAGATTAGCAAAACAAGTGTTCTCTGCCAGGTTGGCAGCAAAACGACCCAGAGTAAGACCAAGATATAGGTGGATTGATATAGTACAAAGTGCCTTAGATGATAGAAATATAAGATTTGGTAATGTTGAAGTCTTGACAAGTAACAGACTGATTTGGAGGAAAATTGTAGATAGAAGTTAGTAATGATGTAAATTTTTCATGTAGTATTATCATATCCTGTACACCCCTTCAGGGTACATCGCAGGAATTTGATGATGATGATGAACTTAATACACCTAAGATATGCAGATGATATCATAATTTTTGCAAACACTTCAGAAGACCTATATCATAAGTTGCCAACAGCAGGGCCCGCGAGCTGCATGTGGCCTATAACATGATTTTGTGCTGCCCACGGTAGGACAGAAACTAATTAAATTATATGTATTATCAATTTAGCTATTAGTTTCGACCACAGATTTTCTGATTGATATACTAATTATATTCATTATTTCTGATGACGTAAACAATTTATATTCTCAACACGGAATCAAAATTGTTTTAAAAAGATTACTCAAAATCTACTGCTTCTCTGTGGAAGTTGTAGTAGTGGGAGTGGTAGATTTCTATGTGCTCCAGAGTAATGCATCATTGAAAGTCACTTGCTCTGCTCTGATTACAGTGATCAGTTTCAGAGACTCAGTTTCAAGTATTTTATATTGTTCTCCCAGTAGTAGAATGATTTAACAAATATAGTAATTCAATACATATAACTATTGCCTTGAAAAAAAATGCACAGGTTATTTTTATTTAAGTTCTGTCTAAAAGTATGCACCCCGTGACGCTACCACTCATATAGAATGAAGTTGGCCATGTCTGACCTATATCATGAAAGCAGAAAAGTCAATCTAAAATAAACAGAGAAAAAACTAAAATCATGTTTAATCATTTTGTAACACCAAAAAACATAATAATAGAAAACAATTTCTTGGAAAGAGTCTCTTGATATGCATACTTAGGTCATCTCATTGATCTAAACCAGGGGTCAGCAGAGTGGTTGATATCAACCCCCTGGGGGTAGATAAATGTCTAGGGGTCAATAAATACCTAAAACGATTTTGAGTAACATCTAGTAAAAATGCAACAGCAACTGGAAGATCGGCTGAGCCAACGAAGGAGAAGTGCACGCCCTCCCCCCCTCCTCCCCGATGAAGACATCTCGAACAGAGACAATCAGGGCTAGTGCGTGTTTATTGCCCATAGCTATCAGAGTTGTTGTGGTCAGTGATCTGATAACTTTGAATTTACTATGTAATTTTTTTAAAGTTATAGTGCCAATAATGGTAGACCCTGATAGTAAGCAGAAGTGCCGACAGTATTCACAAGAGTATTTAAAATTTGGATTTATACCATCATTTACCAATGAAATAATGCCTATGTGCTTATTATGTGAAAAGACTCAGTAATGATGTCATGAAGCCTGCAAAGATGAAAGACCATCTCGAAAGGGTGCACTCTGATAAGAAAAACAAAGATCTTAATTTTCTTATGGCACTGAAAGAAAAGGTCATAAAACGACCAAATTTAAAGACATTTTTGAAGCACCTATGAGTGGAGATTATGAAGGAGGACTGAAGGCATCATACAGTATCTCTCTTAATATTACAAAGAAAAGAAAACCACATACCATTGGTGAGGAGATCATCATGCCAGCCATTAAAGATGTGATTAAAACTTTTTTTTTTTTATTATTGATAACATTTATTCATTTATTTAACATGATGGGGGTCGATGAGGGATCAAGGATTCCATGAAAGGGTCGATGGTCTAAAATGTTTGCCGACCCCTGATCTAAACTGTGGACTCCAAAAGAAAATAAATAGGAGAGTTCAACTTGCCTGGAGTGCATTCAGAAAATTGAAAAGCATTTTTCAAAACAATGATGTCCCACTCTGTTTAAAAAAGGAAGACATTAACCAGTATACTTCTAGTCATCACATACATATGGTTGTGAAACTTGGTCTCTAACAAAATCACTGGCAAATAAACTAACAACGACTCAAAGAAAAATGGAGAGGTTGATACTAGGCATCACATTAAAAGATAAGCAAAACATAGTGATATGAGTCTGGATAAGAAGCCAGACTCATATCACTGACATCATTCTTCACCATAAACGACTAAACAGGAAATGGACTGGACATCTATCCAGAAGAGAAGATGAGCGATGGGCTACCATACTAACGAACTGGATTCCAAAGAAGGGAAACGAGGTGGAGAAAGTCTAAAAGAAGGTGGAGTGATGAATTGTCAAATTTTGTTAGGAAAATTGGTCAACGTTTGCCAAGAACAGAGAAAGTTGGAAAGAACTGGAGGAGGAGGCCTTTATCTAGCAGCAAACAGAAAATGTCTGAAAAGAAGAAGAATATGACCTCTAAAACATCTCTCAAATTTGGAAGTGAAACTTGGATTCTAAAACAAAGAAACAGACAAAGATTGGAAGCAGCACATATTAAGTTTCTAAGACTTCTCTTGGGACTCACCAGATTAGATAAAAAGAGAAACACAGAAATAAGAGAACGATTAGATACAAAAAACATCATACGAGAAATAGAAGAATACCAACAAAATTGGCTACACCCATAGAAAGAATGAATAACAATAGGATTCCCACAGGAATCCTATTGTTATTCATTCTTGGTCTCTCTTCTTCCCACAGGAAGAAAAGAGACCATGGTCATCTAAGATTAAGATGGAAATATCAACCTCATCTGTAGAACAGAAACAGGACATAAAAAGCCTATACCTAAATTTGTTCGGATGACGATGACAATGTGTAAGTTATTGTTTGATTTAAAGTTTGTAGAAAATCTTAAATTAAACAATAACTTACATATACAAAAATCGGAAGGGGGACCCATTACAACCCATTAATCTGTTTGTAGATTTTTATTTTACTTGTCAAGGAAAAATCTACAAACAGATTGATAGTGCTGCAATGGGTCATCTCCCCCATCCCCTTTTCTTCTATTGTATACACTGTGAAAGTAAACAAGATTACATTAAGCTTACACATGGAACACTCACTTTGTATTTACCTTGGCTACTTTCCAACTCTCAGGGTGGTTATGCTTTGTTGATAATGTGTTTGCCATTTGGTCCCATAGACAAGACACTTTTCAATTCTTTTGTAACTTACCCTAACAGCCAACACCCTAAAATTCACTTCACATTAGAAAAAAATCAAGTTTGCCTTTACTTGAGACATTAGTTACTCTCATTCCAGATGGTTCACTATCTTTTTCCATTTATAGAAAGCCAGCACGCAATCGCGCGCGCGCGCGCGCACACACACACACACACACACAGGAAGATAACTACATAAAGAATCACATCATCATCCAGCATCCATCCATCAACAGTATGGAATTCTATAAACACTTACACACAGAGCCGGGGCTATTTATTCTAATGATTCAGCCCTTTCCATAAAACTGAACTGTCCTTGCCACACTTCCTTTGCAAATGGCTACAGTGCCTACAAAATAAATAAAATACTACATGCCCCCCCCCCCCCCCACACACACTTTCTCCTCACCAAACACCACTATTCCTTCCATATATATATATATCCAAGGTACATCTGAAAAGATAGCCAAAGTACCAATAAAATATAACCTTCACACCACCTTCAAATTAGCAACTTTGATCCACTCTCCTAAGAACCAACTCCATCCTCTAGCATATCATAGAGTGTACAAAGTTTCCTGTGATTTGTCCTACTATGGACGAACAGGAAGATCTGATAACATCCACATTGTAGAATAAATAGATTTGCTACCATTATTATGGCAGACCATGCTTTGGACACCGATTCATACACATTTAAATGGAGGAAAACCACTGTGCTGTGTAGAAGTTGTTGCAGGTCAGAAAGTCTGTTTTTAGAATCAGCAATGGCTGTGAAGCATTCTCTAACCTTATGGCTGCATTAATCTGCCAGAAATTTGGGAGACTTTCGTTTTAAGATCAACTCCTACTCAATTGTAATACTTCTTTTAATCAACGTTAGATGGTGATTAGGACTCTTGATCTTTTGGCCATTATGATTTGAGTTGCTTCATTTACTCATTGTCACTAGCAAAATATCATCTTGTTTTGCTCTGAAGATGCTGGTTTGAAATCCAGCAAAATATAAGCCAGTTAGTAAAGATCCTTTTATAATTTAGTCTTGTATGGTGTTGTTGTACCATTAAAAAATAAGTTATCAATTTTTCAGATCAATCTACAAAACTTAAATACAGATCCTTGCTATATTTCCATGATTTTTGGTTGACAGGATCAGATTTTCACTTTAAATTTCCCTATAAATCTTACTTGGAACATTCAGAGAAATTCCTGTGTAATTTTCATTTTCACTTTTATTCCAGTTTTTTATAGATGGTTACTGGTAGAGTTCTCACAGTTCCCATGTATAAAAAAGAGAAATAAAACTGAATGTGAGAATTACAGAGGAGGTATGGTCACTTAAACAGAATGCAAGAATTTAGATTAGCAAAACAAGTGTTCTTTGCCAGGTTGGCAGGGAAAAGTTCCAGAGGAAGACCAAGAAGATGTAGGTGGATTGATACAGTAAAAAGTGCCTTAGACAACAGAAGTATAGATCTGATAATGTCAGGGTCATATAGAAGTATAGATAACAGATTACTCCTGCATAGGTTTCTGTGTATTAAGAAGTTCAATAGAAATATTCTGGTTTTGTGACCACATGTTTATTAGAGAACTGTTTTTAAAATACTAAACAAGTACTAAAACTAACCCAACAAGTTTCGTTAGTCATAAGACTAACATCTTCAGGAGTAAAGATAACTAACAGTTTAAAGTACAAACTATAAGAAATTACGAAAAAAAACAAGTTCATTTGTTGGTATTATAAATATCAAAAAAGTTTGTTAAAAAATCGAATAAGAAATCTATACAACCGTTAATGTGTGTTAGTTGGAGACAATGCTATTTGTTGTCGCGTTCTGTGGTTCATGCTCACTCTGTCTGAGGTCTGAAGTGGGTAAATTTTTAATAAATGATGACCAAACTTGATTTAATCATATTTTAATCAAATATGATTAAAATTCCTACTCAATGCAACAAAAACCAAGGTTTGATTTTAAATCAAGTTTGGTCATCAGAAACAATACTAATTTTTAATACTGTTTAATAGCATATATGCTGGATCTGTCATTTCTGTAGTTTTTTTCATTTAAATCCTAATGAAATCTTACTGGTATGACAATCATGTAAATTAAAATATACAAAACCAAAGGCTAGTACAAACGTAATAAACAATTTTATTGAACATCATCTCGTGCTGGAAGACATCACCTCATAAATTTCAGTAAAGAAAATATCTGTTGTAATTTCTATGCTTACATCATATTAAAGTAAAAGTAATGTGTAAGAGGCTGTCAGCAGTGAGTGTAAAATTTGTGTCATCTTATATATAGCAGCATATATGGTATATTTCCTAATCTTAAATTAGGGATCTGCCAGAATGATCCCAATTTAACCCCACATACATCTGAAGTGATCTTAGCTGCTTTTCCACATTTCAGATGTCTGCTGCCTTTTCCCCCTTCAAGTAGTGATATATATATATATATATTCCAGATTGCATTCTGCTTGAATAATTACAACCACTGTTCTGTTACTGCTTGTTTCATTTAACAATCTTTCAAAGTAATTAAAAAAAAAAAGAAAAGAAAAAAAGCCTTATAAACTCAGAGAACTATATATTGTCTGGAGTAGGCTTTTATAAACACTCAAACTCAAGGCGGGATTCAAACCCAAAACCTGTTGGTTGGAGAGCAGTTATGTTATCCACTCAGCTAACCAGGCTGGCAATTAGTCCAGACATCCAGAATATTTTAAGTTTTTATATCACCTTTATCATCTCTGATCCTTTTACAGTACTTTCCTCCATTTCAAAATTTTTTTCACTGCCCTCCAAAACTTGTTGCAACCTTCATTATATATATCTTTTTTATTTTAGCAGATTTCTTCCTATGGCCTTTGTTTAGCTGCTTTTACACAACTTAATGTTTTGTTTTTCTGTATTTTCTCAAAGCATCTGCTGACATATCTGATAGGAAGTTTCAGTATGCTTTCTTCTTTTCCAGGAATACCTCTAACTTCTTTAATCCAACATGAATTTCAGATTTCTTTTGTCCTTATTATCAACCTCGCCACATGCCTCCCTGCCTGAATTAAACAATGTTTTCTTCAGAGTTTGCCACTAAGACTTCAAGGTCTAGTTCATATTTTCAAATTCTTCCATTTTTACTCCAATAATATTTGTATATTTGAGTCTATAATTCACCTCTGAAAGTTGCTTGACTTCGATTCTTTTTCAAATTTTCTTACATGGTTTGCTTTTTCAGTGTGATATTCATTTTTATCCTGCTCAGAACTAAATTATCACATCCCGTTTCAAATCTCTCATATACTCTTACCTAAATAAATGTGAAGACATCACTAAAATAACAGTAAAAACCTTTCTTATTTCTTGTGTCTTCTTGTGAATTTGTGCAGATCTTTATGTTAGAACATGGTGTTAGTGATGACTAGCCTGCATCCTGAACAGAAATACAGCAAATGCTTATGCTTACTATTATTGTTAGTTTTGCATTCTTTTTCCCAAAACATTTCTTTGTCTGTGATTCATTCTTACTCTGCTGTTTAATCTCTCAGAAGGACCAGCTTTTCCATTTTCTTTATGTCAGCTGCCTTCTCTTACTCAAAAAAAAAAATCCTCCATGTCTTCCTTAGGGGAACCTTCCATAGAACACTAGATTCAAATAAGTTTTGTTGTCTAATTTCTTTCTTTGAAATAGACGTGCATCGCTCTGCTTGAAATTGCCTGCCAATCAAGAAGTTTATTTTTGTGCATACTATTGAATGCTATTCATTTTCTTTTCTTGATCACTGTTGCTCAAATACGGAACAATACAGGGGATAAAAAATGATTATCCACTGTATATGGGGTATATTATGTAAATTTGTGGCATTTATGTTAAAAAAAATTAAAAACATGCTAAAAAGTTTTTCTACTGCAGATGCCCACATTCCTCTTCTCCGAGATATGCATTTCCAAGTGTGTAAACACTCGAAAATGCTTACACCTTCGTACAGGTCTGTAAAGTTAATCACAGTTGAGTTTTATCCAAGGTTATATTTTCTTACTTTCATTATGCCTTACTGTTAAGCAATTCTGTAAGATGTAACGAAAGTATATCTTATATACTTTCTAATAATAATGAAATAATAATAATTAAACAAGAAAAGGTCACTGCCAAAAATGGATACATGTGGAAGTATAAAGCAGGCAATTATAGGAAGCTCTGTAGCATTGGTACGTTGGGTAGATGAGCTGAGCGAAAAAGATGTTGACAGTGCATGGAAACTCATAAGACCGTATCTGACAAAAGCAATGTATGACTGCATACCAAATATTAAGCAAGTAAATAGAGTAGGAGTGAAATGGATGAACAGTGAAATTAAGCAAGCTGTGCTGGAAAAGAAAATGTTATGGAAGAGGTACAAGGCAGTTGGTGATAATCAGACCCATGAAGAGTATAAAGTATAAAATGCAGGCTAGAAAGGTGACAAGCATGGTAAAGAAAGAAAAGGTGCAGTATGAGAGGAGATTGCTGGTCAGGCCAAAGTTAACTCAAGGGAATTTTTCCGCTACACGGCAAGCAAGAGGAAGAATAATTATAGCAGATTACCATTGGTCATGGTAGCAGACTAACAGCAGCAAAGGATATAGTGAAATTATTGAATGAGCACTTTATCGGCATATATGATACTGATGTAAATGATGCAGTGGAATGTATAGAATAGAGGCAAGTATTAGGAGAACTAGAAGTGAAAGAAACAGATGTGTATCAGATGTTGGTTGGGTTAGATGTGAATAAGGCTGTGGGAATAGATGACATATCATCACGTATTCTTAAGGAATGTGCACCACAGTTGACTATACCCTTGACCTGGTTGTTTAATGAAAGTCTTGCAGTGGGTAGGGTCCCTAAGGAGTGGAAAGAAGGCAGAATAGTACCACTCCACAAGCATGGTTCTAAGACAGAAGTCTCCAACTATAGGCCAGTCTGTATAACTGCAGTTGTGGTCAAGGTGTTGGAGAGATTGGTAAGGACAGTATTAGGTTGATGGACATAGCATTCTTTATGATGGTCAGCATGGATTTGTAAAGGTAGGTCCTGTTATAGTAATTTACTTATAATAAATATGTTGTCATTTGAATGAACCTCCTATGATGAGTCTGTTGACTCCATGGAGGATGTAATAATAATAATAATAATGATTTCATACCAATATCAAATTATTATTTTCTTAGAACATGCTGATTTATTTCTAAACTTATTAATTCAGTTTTATTCTTATTGTTATTTATAGGGTGCTGTACTACAGTCTCCTCATTTTGGAGAGCATGAAATCCAGACCATTTACAGAAAATGTGAAGTACTTTCATGGGAGAATTATCAAAGGAGAATGGAACAAAATTCATCAGTGACCTCATGTGATAGCAGTGTTTACTACATTACTGGAACTTGTAATCCAACAACTGGCAGTATTAAGTTAGATGTTGATGCATCTTAATTGCATGTGAAACATCACCAAAAAAAAAGTGATGGTAACTCTGAAAAAAACAAACAAACTAAAAAAAAAAACATACTGATCTTACAAAAATGAGTTTCACACATCATTATCATACCGCTTATTATTTATTTGCATGTAATTTCCACACCAATTTATTAATAACAAATGTTTAGTTGAATATGTTTTATTAAATATTAGTTGTAGTTACACTCTGCTTATTGTAATATCTGTTAAATTACAAATGAATAGGTTTGAATAATATACAGGTAGTCCTTGATTATGTCAGATAATGAATCCCATTTTTTTATGGCAGTAATAGTATCTTGATCAGGGCACCAAATACTTACTTCAGTATACTAACCCTTTACTGTTTAATTTATGTATCTCTTTATATCGATAAACTGCAAATCACGTCAAACATTAAAAAATAAAAATAAAAAACAAACAAGTATGTGTTTTGCTAGTCATAGCAGACATGAATGAAACCTGGACAGTATGCTGCCATGGATGATATATTTAGATAAACTAGCTCAATTCTCCCCCCCCCCTCCAATTGTGTAATTAGATCCATTATTTCATAAATTGAATAATGATGTTAGTTATAGACTATCAGATAATGAGGACTCTCTATATTCTTATTTCATAAGAATTTATTTAAGCAATCATATATTTACTGAAGAAACAGCAACTGGAGTTTTTAATGATATACTATGCATATAAATTAATTGTTTACTCAGTGATACAGGGGAAAATGTACAATTTTATTTAAGTAATCTATACCAAATAGCATTAATGTTATCTGAGTAGTTTCCAGATTAATAAAAATGCAAAGTTTAAGGAATAATTCTATCTCTTCATGGAATTCATCTGTTTTAGTAATACAGTAGATCTAATCAATGTTATACAATGTTTCTTGGGATCTGAGATTTAATAAATTACTTATTCTTTGCTAATTGTTTGACATTTGAATTGAGGATTAGCTATTTGGAATATATCTACCAGAAGAGTCTATCAAGAAACTATATTTTATGAACATTGTATAGTATAGTTTATTATAGACAGAATGTGAATAATACCATCTTCCCTATTATGCACCTTATCATTCAAGAAAATAGTTCACATTTTTTATCAGTTATGGCTTATGCCATAAATAACAACATATAGTCTCCTTGATACTTTGGATTAAGGACTATTTTGCAAAAATATCATGCAAATTAATAAGAAAATACCTCATTAGAACAGGTTGTGCCAGCTAAGAAATGGCACTGGATAAGTATGGCATATTTACTCTTGACTATCATTTAATTTTCAATCTGTGAAGTTAGCACATTTGAGAGTACTAGAATCTGGATTGCAAGCATATCTTCATTGTATAAGTTAACAGGCTAGGAATGTAAATTTTTTTTTATATGGTATCAAACTTCTTTCTTCTGAAATTTTCATACTGCTATTTTATATATGTTATATTGGATACCATCGACATTTGAAGTATTGAATTTTGATCCTGCCTTTGCTTTTTTTGGGACTTTTAATTATGTCCTAATAATGTCCACCACATTAAGTCTATAAACATAAAGACAAATACTAGCACAGCTACAAATAGAAATATGATCCAAATAACTTGCCAATATTGTATGTATAGTTATTTTAACATTGCTACTTATGACCACATTGGTCATGTGCGACCACTTTTATGCTAAAGTGATTTGATTTGCAATCTTTGTATAAATAGTGTATATTGAAGCTATCATATTTTTTTTTAATCTAAAAGAGAAAGATATATATATATATACACATACATACAGATTTTAATATTCTCATTATTATTGCTAAAGAGTATAACATATTCCCATCCTTAATGTTATACAGTGTTAAATTAGTGAATTGTACATCTTTCATTACCTTAGATTCTATATATATATATATATATATATATATATATATACCTTTTTTTCGGTATGCTTAATAAACACTGCCAGCATATTGAAATATTGTGCAAATATGGTTATGAAAGTTTGAAATGTCACACTGTACATTATTTTATTATAATTCATTATCACTCAAGGCATGTTAATACATTTTCATACATGATAATAGCAGTTTTGCAGTTTAATATATTATGGATCTGATTGTGTAATTTTGTGCTCTCTCTCTCTCTTTCTCTCTCCCCCCCCCCTCTCTCTCTCTCTCTCTCTCGTGTGGTCTTTGTTGTGCATTTGGCCATGGCTGTTATGTGTACAAAAAAAAAAAAAAATATATATATATATATATATATATATATATATATATATAAGTGTACAGGTAGGATAATTTAAAATAATTTAGTTTTTATGCACAGTTTGAGCCTGAAAAGTGCATTAAAAATAGGAAAAATTTTCAGGTATTTCTGTGCAAAGATATGAACTTATTTCTTTAAGGAACCAGTAAGAGGAAAATTCATTTAATATTTTCCTGTTATAAATAAAATATATGCTATAGAAATATGTTCTGTACAGTATGTAAAGTTTTCAGTGTGATTAAAACTGCTTCAAGAGTCCATATTTTTATAGACAGATCATTCTTAGATCATCACAGAACGAAGTTGTATTCTATTGTAAATAAATGATGTGGATAGGAAACGTGAATTGATTTTGTAGAAATATGTAATATGGTAATGAAAGCTGGTAAGAGTTTTAATATGTACAGACTTTGTTAATTGTAGATTTTTTTTTTTAAATGTGCAGGCACATATTTTATGAAATGCCATGTAATATTTTGCCAAAGGTTTGTGTTAAAGTATATAATGTCACAAAGAGCAATGTCGCAGTTATACTGAATATGTTAATTTATTACAAAACCTTTTAACAGATTTCTATTGCTAAAAGATTTTTTTTTATTTCCAGGCAACTTTTTCCCTTAAAGGGTTTTTATTTTTTTTTATTTTTATTTCACGACTATGAATTGCATGAAATAGAGGCCTATTATGTAAAAAGAAAAGTGAAATATTGTCATGCATGACATAAAATATGCTTCATCTTGTAAAAATTGTAATAACTAATGGTTTACTGTGTTGAGAAGAAGAAAAAAAAATGCAGTTACTGGCTGCAAAGTCAAAATATTAAAAATTTTTTCTAAAAAAGCCTTGTAATGTCTTTTTATAATTTATAGTAAGTTACAAAACCTCCAGCATTAATTTTTATACAGAATAGCAATCTCATTGTTAAGGTTACAACTTGTCATCAGAAGTGCCACAATCACAGTTGCATATATATATATTTTTGTTGTAAAGATAAAAAATATTGTGAAATATTTGCACTAACTTCATTCAAGCATTTTCATGTATAATTTTTTATTCGTTTTAGTTGGAAAAAATTGCTACATTTGGAATTTAAAAGAATAATTAAATAAAAAAGGATAACTTAATTTATACCTTTGAGATAAAAACATATACTTCACATTATTACACATAATTAATAAGCATCTTACTTATTATTTATGAACATAATCTGAAATCTCATGATTGAACCTAAATTATAGAAATTCTCTCAGCAACTAGACAAACACCAATTGTTGTAGAACATCTTCAATACCTATTAAGGGATGCAAAATTGTTAGAATTTTTTATTCTTATAAATACTAATGTCACTTTGAATGCTTATTATTATTCCTGACCTCCAGGGAGTCAAGGATTCATCGAGAGAGGCTATAAATTAGCCAAACCAGCTATCATACCTTCCCTTAAATTCATTCATTAGATGCACTCACTACCCCTAAAGGCAAACTATTCCATTTACTCACTGCTCTCCGGGAGAAAAACCTAGCCCTTTCTTGACTGGAAATATATCTAACTTCCATGGATGCCCCCATGTTCTCTCTCCCACTTTTCATATAAAGAAAAATTTCATCAGATGATATCCTATAACACCCATTCAAAAGTTTATAGAAGTTAATGCATAAAAGGACAGCTTAGCTATCATCATCATCATCAATTTCCTGATAAGTACCCCCAAAGAATGTTCAGGTTACTATGACAGCAATACATAATTAAGTTTACATTATTATTAATCTCCTGCCAACAATTTTTCTCCCAATGAATCTAATACTTGTAAGTAGTCCAATATTGTCATATCTAACATTTTGTGCTTCTAACCAAATCAATCCACCTAGACCTCGGTCTTCTTCTGGGTCTCTTTCTGCCATCTTGGCATCAAACACTTGTTTTGCTAACCTTTCTTCACCCATTCTATTTAAGTGGTCATACCACCTTAGATTTCCTCCTCTGACACATTCTTGAATGCTAATGTCAAGTTCCTTTCTAATATCTTCATTTTTAATGATTCTGCAATTGATACTATTGATTCACTCCCCTAATTTTTCTCGGGACCCTCATATCTGTGGTCTCTAGTCTTTGATCAAGTGCTTTATTTCTAAACCAACTCTCAGATCCATAACTTAAAACTGGTTTAAACATGGTTTTGTATACTGCTAGTTTGGTGTTTTGGCTAATTTCTCTCTTATTCCATATAAATTTATTCAGCTGGCTACACACCATACTAGCTTTGCTTATTCTGTTGTCTATTTCCAGATTTAACCTGCCATCTTCACTAAAAACTGTGCCTAAATAGCTGAAATATTTTACTTGTTCTATAGGATTTCCATTCAGAATGCAGCTGAAGTTTTCTATGCTCCTGCTGCCTATTTTTGGCTTGTTATTGCTGATTTTCATGCCAAATTTGTTACAACTGTTTAATTTAGCTAGTAAATCCTGGAGATTTGCACTAGATGTATTTAGGAGTACAACATCATCTGCATAAAGCAAAGAGCTAAGTTTGACATCTTCAGTTCCTAATATCAGGCTTGATGCCACTTTCATAATGTGATCCATATAGATGAAGAATAAGAGTGAAGATAATGTGCATCTGTTATTCCAGATTTTACATCAAACCATCTTGTATTTCCTTCAATTCTAACTGCTGAATGACAACTTAAATATAGACTATATACTGCTCTGTAGAATGTTCCACACCCCTATATAAGTGTAGTGTTTTAAAAAGCTTTTCTCTGGGCACCTTGTATGCCTTTTCCAGATCTACAGAACTTAAGTACTGATCCTTGTCATATTCCCATGATTTCTCAACTGCTTGTCTTAAAGTGAAAATCTGACCTCTATTTTGCCTCAACCCAGCTTGATCTTCTCCAAGTTTCTCTTCCACAGTCTTTCTCAACCTCTTTTCAAGTATGCTTGCATAAATCTTACCTGGAACACTTAGTACAGAAATTCCTCTCTAATTCTCATTCAGTTTTATTCCCTTTTTTATAGATAGGTACTATGAGAGCTCTACTCCAATCATTGGGAATTTGACCTTCTGACCAGGCCCTCTGAATTATACAGTGTAGCCACTGCAAAACTTTTATACCTCTATACTTAGCTATTTCTGGTTCAGTATCATCTGCTCTAGCTGCTTTTCCACATTTCAAGTTTTTGATGGCTTTTTCTACCTCAAGTCTTGATATATCCTCCTTTTTTCATTCCTCTAAAAATTTTTTCTAGTATGGTTCTGTCGCTGCTTGGCTCATTACAGTCTTTCAGAGTAATTATTTCATTCATCTAGGATATCCTTATCTTCAGTTTTCATGTCTCCTTTATCATCTTTGATTCCTTTTACTGAATTCTTTCCTCCTTAGCCATATATAATGAAAGAGCAAAAAAAAATCTGTCAAATCATTTTTAAAGAAATATGTTTGTTAAAGTCATCCTATAAAATTCAACCTGATGAAGCCCAGCAGCCATTTTTGAGCAACTATGTTAAATTGACCTTAGAGTGACCATGATTAATTTTTAACAAGACAGAAATGAGCTATCCCCATTTGATAATATCATCAAAATTCATAAACTTCTCACTGACCATCTCATCAGATATCACAGGAATATTAACTCAGAACAATAAAAGAGCATTTTTGCCATTTAAAACAAACTGTGTTTAGATTAATTATTAGCTGTTGCAATAATATAGTACTGATTTAGTGAACAATATGGTTAATGCTGAAAAACAAATATGAATTTCATTTTCCTTTGAATAACTTTTATTTTGCCATGGCATGTATTACAGGTGTGTGGTGTACACTAACGGAATGGCAGTATCACGTTTATTCCTGTTAAAAGCTCCCCAAATTATTTCCTGTTTTCGTGTGATTCCTGAAATTGTACACTATATACTAATGCTTCATGAAGAGCACACTTTTCAAAGAGTAAACCTCTCCTTCATGCTTCCACGGTGATCAGAATACATAATGAAACTTGTGAAACAACTACTGTTTTAAAGTAAAACTTTAGTTTAATTTAATATAAACCAAAATGAACACTGAACATTTCAGCCTTCACATTAAGGTATATTTTGATTAAAAAAAAAAAAAAAGAAAAGTTAAATGTGAAATTTGGCATTGTTTGGACCTCGCAATATTTTCATAGTGAAGTTGATATGAAGAAATGGCCATCATCTGGAGTATACACACATATACAAAAAAACAAGCTGCACCTACAATTTATATGGTATACTAAAGTTACTGATCAACCATTACAACTATTGATCTGACCTCTGGTTAAAAAAAAAAAATTTCATCAAAAAATAATGTAGATTGCTGTAAAACTACAGCTATCCTATACATCAGTGGCGTTCAACATTTTTTACTACGCGAGCTACTTTTCTATAATAAGTTATTCGGCAATCGACTCTCGTGTATAGATCACGTTCCCCCAAACTGATACGCACAAATAAACAACTAAACACTTTATTTGTGTATTTAAAGATTTATTACTTAATTATTTTAATACAACAAAAAAAAAATTATATATATACAAATTTTTTTTTTTGTATATTAAATTATATTTTTTTGTAAATTATATATATATATATATATATATATATATATATATATATATATATATATATATATATATATATATATATATATATATATATATATATATATATATATATATATATATATATTGGAATAAAATTTCCCTTTTTCTATTTTGTAAAACCAGAGTTAGAAAAAACAACAGATTGATTACAAACTCAAGTTACAGGAAGTGTTGGTTGATTAAAAAAAAAAAATCAAAAAAAGAAAACTTAAATGTGAAATTTGGCATTGTTTGGACCTCGCAATATATTTTCATAGTGAAGTTGATATGAAGAAATGGCCAATCGCAGACAATTACCCAAATGATCATTTGTAATTTGGTTTCTTAATTGATTTTTTATGACTGTCATATTTGAAAAAGCGGATTCTGACAAGTATGTCGATCCGAAAGAGGACAGAATTTTTCGCGCAATATCAGTTAATATTGTGAATTTTTCATGTGCATACTTCCGAATGACTTTATTGATTTTCAATGTAAACTATTCTGAATGTTTATTATCTCAAGTTCTACTTCAGCTTGGTTTATATCAAACAGCCCACTAATTTTATTTGAAATTTCTGTGATGTTCAAGTTTTCTTGAAATGGATTATTGATAAAAGATACAATCATTTCAGTTTTATTAAAGTACCCACATTATTTCAGACAGTGACATATCTTGTTAGAGTTAGGTACCAAGAGATAGCAGCACTTGTTTGCCAGCCTCTTCATCGGTGGCTTCTATAATTAGTGATAGACATGGGCCAGCTATCTCTGATTCGTTACCGGTCGAGATTGAACTGCCCACTCAGTCTTCAAAAGCTAGATAGGGTATAAAGGCCTCATCTACTTCTTATTAGGGAATAAAAGGTGTTAGTTGATTTTTTTTAAAATCTTTAAATCCGAATAAACTATTTTAAATCATAGTGAAGCATTTCTTGATTTTGTTCAAATTTTAATAAATATGGGAGATGTCTAAATACGCAGTCATTTATATTTTTCTTTAACAAAAGTAAGTATTGTTGGAAAGTTTTTATTGAACTTAACAAAAAAAAAAAAAAAAATCAGCTAACGCCTTTTTATTCCCGTATATACGGGAGTAGGCGAGGTCATTTAGCCCTATCTAACTTTTGGAGACTGAGTGGGCAATTCAATCTCCACTGGTACCCAATCAGAGACAGATGGCCCAAGGCTATCACTAATTAAGCGGTACACAGTGAAGAGAGACGGCTCAAATGTGCCGCCATCTCGTGGTCTCTAACCCTAACACAATATATTTTTAATGTCTGAAATAATGTGGGTTCTACGGTCGATTTTCTTGAGTTTACAGGACGAAAAACCCGAGTTTCCGGGAGGAAAAACCTGCTTGCCCGTGCCAGAGATCGACTAACTCGGGAACCGGTCGAAAAAAGGCTTAGAAAAATTTCCTCTAGTCGCCGACTAGACTCGAAACCAAGACTTCCTTCGTGCGGCCTAGCGCGGTGGTGTGCAAACGCCACATCCACTGAGCTACACAGGCTCCTTGAACTTAACATGTCAATTAAATTTTTATCTCTACCTTGTAACTCTAAACTGCTTAATTTCGTACAGAAATCTACTAAAATTGATAAGTGTAACAACCATCTTTTATCACTTAATAGTGGATAAATATCTCCTTTTTCATTAAGAAATTTTTTATATCGTTAATTAATACAAGAAATCTTTCCAAAAATTGACCTGCTGAGCCAGAGAACATTGTACAATAGAAGTTCCCTATCATCATCTGCCTGTAATTTAAATAACTGCCATTGCAGGGCTTTTCCTCGAACAGAATTTACAATTTGAAATGTAATATCCAAAACATCTTTTGTTTAATCTTTTACTGCACAGTATTTGTTGGTGAATAATATAGTGGTACGTTAAAAAATCTGGATATTTGTCATCGTTTTTACATAATGAAATGAAGCCTGATTTATTACCTATCATTGCAAAAGCACCATCAGTAGAAATAGACGCAAGTTTAAAAAGCTGAAGTTTGTGTTGTTTCACAAATTCATCAAATGCTGAAAAAATGTCTTCTCCCCTAGTCCTTCCCAATAATGGTATAATTTTCAAAAGTTTTTCTTTACTTGAATAATCTTGAAATACCATGCGAATAAATACCACTAACTGAGCAATATCAGTGAAGTCATTTGATTCATCAAATTGTAATGAAAACGCAACACACTGGTGAATGTCTGACATTAATCTGGCCTGGAAACTTTTCTCTGGGAATTGGAACTCTTCCTTTCGGCAATTTGAAACTTTGTCTGCGGCCTAGTAGTCTCTCTCTAGCGACGTCTCGAACCGAGAAGCTCCTTTCTGGAAGGGGGAAACTCCTCTCTCAAGCAACGTGGATCCTGGCAATCTCTCTGACGGCGAGTCTGGACCGGGCGGCCTCCTCTCTGACAGCAATTCTGGAACCGAGATCCCTTCTACTTGCTTCAATCATCTCCTCTGAGACCTCTCATGAAGTTTGGCAACCCCCAAAGAATCGGTATGAGTTTTTCATCTTAAGTTTCAAGTTCGGCACGCCTTTGGTTCTCCTCCACTTTCTTTTGATTGTAAGTTGCCGGCCATCGGCAAGTTGTTTGAACTCTTTCTGACTGACTTCGGAGATGTTTACACTTAGAGCCTGCAAGCCTTTCTCATAGATATAAGATTCAATAACAATCTTTCTAATTCCGCCATGTACAGCTTCGGCGACAAAACGCAACACACTGGTGAACTTAGAGCCTGCAAGCCTTTCCTCATAGATATAAGATTCAATAACAATCTTTCTAATACCGCCATGTACATGTACATGTACATGGCGGTATGTACATGTACTACGTCGGCGACAAAAACATTGCCTTTGTTATTAACACGCTAACATATTCTTGTTAAAGCAGTTTATACAGTTAGCTTCAAAAGAGTTATTCACAAAAACATCTAATAGAAACTATACAGAGAAAAAACAAAGTTTAATTTTTTACAATATTCACATGGGACTTAACCTAAGTAAAAAATCGATGTAATTTGCTTTGGAATATTTAATATTTAAGCTACAAACAAGTTTTTACATTCTTTGCTTATAATCGTATTCACTCGGCTCGCTGTTTGACTTCCACTGATCCAAATTAATCCATTTACCCGAACTAATAAGAAAATCACTGATTTGACAATTTTAAAGAAAAATAAATAAACAATAGCAATACACTTAAAGTGAATTAAAAATAATACAAAATAATGATAAATAAAATATTATGTTTTCAGTTTTAATTAAATTTGTAAGTAAAGAGGAATACACAAGAGATCGACCGGTCGATCGCGATTGACGGGCTGAACACCCCTGCTATACATTAAAGGAATATCAGAAAAAATTAATAGAATCCTACACCATTATAATCTTAATGCCACTTTTAAAGCACCTTTAAAATTAAAAAAAACATATTCAACTCCTCTAAGGATCCTCCACTGACCAAAAATGGAGTTTATGTCATCTGTTGCACCTGTAACTTACCTTATATTTGGGAAACTGGACCTACAGTCCCTATCTGTAAAAAAAGAACACATTAAATTTAAACATTTTGGTGAAGCAGGCCTCTCAGATTACACTCTTAACGTGCTACACCAAATTGATGGAAATGTACTTGTTTTTTTACATCATACAAAAACATGGGCGATTTCTCCATGCTTGCTGCGCAAGCTCATTAATTGAGAAAGAAGTAATATTTATTTGTTAATAAATTCATGTATTTATTAAAAAAAATCAGCTAACGCATTATTTGTTCCAGTATAGGGACTAGGCGAGGAAGTTTTTAAGTCCTATCTAACTTTTGGAGACTGAGTGGGCAGTTTAATCTCCACTGGTAGCCAATCAGAGATAACTGGACCAAGACTATCACTAATTAATCGGCACGCAGTGAAGAAGGCGGCTAGTAAGTGCCACCATCTGGTGGTCTCTGACCCTAACACAATATATTTAATGTCTGAAAATAGTGTGGGTTCTATGGCCAATTTTCTTGAGTTTACGGGACGAAAACCCCGAGTTTCCAGGAGGAAAAACTCGCTAGCCCGTGCCAGAGATCGACTAACTCTGGAACCGGTCGAGAAAAGGCTTAGAAAAAGTTCCTCTAGTCTGCGACTAGATTCGAACGCCTTTCGTCATGCGATCAAACGCTGTAGAATATAAACAGGCATTATTATATTATAATTACAGCTATTTTGCCTGCTTCAGTTTAGGAGTACCCCTGTTTAAATGTCATTGGCTATTTACTCATGGGTTCTTAGGGCATTATGAGTGTAGATGTACTAAAAAGTATATGTAGCTTAAGGAATAGAAAATTGCACATACCTTTTTCTGGGTGTTGTGGCTTTTCCTCTGTCTGCGATGTCGAGAACTGCAGAGTGTGTGTGTGGGGGGGTAGAATAAGTAAATATAAACAGGCATGTTTATATTCTACAGCAGTATAGCTGTAGAATTTGTAAGCATTCCATTTAGGCTTTTATTTTTGTATACAGAAGACATCTTATGCTTGCGCGCCAATAATTGAGCTTTGCGTTGTGTATCGAAGGCCGATGCTTGCTCGTCTTGTCAAAGCTACCTTGGCTTGCTCGGTTGTCAGAGCTTCCAGGTCTTCGCTGCAGCGCTGTGATTTCATGCGCGCTCATAGCCATTTCTGCTCCCTTCACATCGTCTCACTCTGTTGCTTAAACAAAGTCCATACGCAGTCAACATAAATCTAGCCTTTACAAGTGTGCGTGTTGCTTGGGAAAATTAAGTTGCAACCAACTTTTTATTACGATATTATCGACCAGTTCATAAAGAAAAACGGTAGGGTAGAATTTCTATTCAAGTTGCTAAATTGAAAAAGATAGAATATCATTTGTAAAATAAATGTTCTATTTGTATGATTAAATGTACATAAATTTCTAAATATATAGTTTTAAATGAAATTTGAATTTGAAACCTAATAGATAATAATAACAGGACTTTAGCTTTGATGTAGTAGTTTTTTTTTCACTAGAGGTCAGGCCAATAGTTGTAAGTTAGATAGGCTAAATGGCCTTACCTACTCCCCGTATACGGGAATAAAAAAAAAGGCGTTAGCTGATTTTTTTTTTTTTTTTTAGTTTTAAATGGTCAGTAATTAATTATTCCGCTAATTATACTTCAATCACACCTCTAACTTCCTGAATGATAACAAGAGCAAGCATGAATTTCAAGACAAAAACTTGGTATGAACGGAAATTTAAAGAAGACTGTGAAATTTTGATTAACCACCCTAATTTTAACAATAATGGTGGCATAAAAATCCCTAGAATTTGAATCACACATTCAGCCCACTTAGTTTTTCAGTAAACCCTAACTTTAGGACTCGAAGCAATTTTTTCAGCTTTTATTGGCAACTGTCCATACCAGTTTGTTGCAATTTATGTGTATGCTTATATAAATAATTTTTTTTTATTTGATTTTATTTTTTTAATTAATTAATTTTAATTTGATTTAATTTTATTTTTATTTTAATAACAGGACTTTAGCTTTGATGTAGTAGTTTTTTTTCACTAGAGGTCAAGCCAATAGTTGTAACGGTTGATCAGAAACTTTACCATGCATTTTTTTTTTATTTCCAGTTTTTTAATTTTTTTGAACATCGTACTCTCCAGCTTCTTTTAATTTGAAACCTAATAGATAATAATAACAGGACTTTAGCTTTGATGTAGTAGTTTTTTTTCACTAGAGGTCAGGCAAATAGTTGTAACGGTTGATCAGAAACTTTACCATGCATTTTTTTTTTTATTTCCAGTTTTTTAATTTTTTTGAACGTCGTACTCTCCAGCTTCTTTTAATTTGAAACCTAATAGATAATAATAACAGGACTTTAGCTTTGATGTAGTAGTTTTTTTTCACTAGAGGTCAGGCCAATAGTTGTAACGGTTGATCAGAAACTTTACCATGCCTTGTAGATTATAATAAATTTAGTTTAGTCCTTTATCCAAGGGTAAGTAAAGAAAGTTTGCACCTGAAGTATCTTCAGGACTGAGGCAACTCGTGGTAAAGGTGGACAAGCTGAGCTCTCATCACTCCTTGTCTAAGTATCTCCCACAATGCAAAGCACATCTCCTTGCAGACATGTATAATGCTATGCATTAAGGAAAGGGCCACTACCCAGACCGGTTTCGACCTTTATTCAATGTTTAAGTACAGGTCAAACTCCAAAAACTAAGCATTGTTCCCCTCAGCAACAGGCTCACACTGCCAATGAGAACTTTCAGCATTGGCTCTACCCACCACAGAGCAAAGCCTCTCATTTGCTCATATGTCATCTGAGGGGTAAGTTAACTGAGGCGCAGCAACAGCCGTGTCTCAGTTAACTTCATAGGCTACACCATTGCCATTCATTACCCCCCACACACACACACACCGAGGACTTGGGTGACATCAACAGCTGAGCCTCAGTTAAAACTTCATGGACTACAGCATTGCCATTCATTACCCAAGCTTCCAACCGGTTTCGACATTTATTGAGGTCTCATCAGTGAGAGCCAGATCCACAGGTGATGACACTAAGGTGGAAGGATTAGAGAAGTCATATTTACCTAAAGGAGTTTCCAAAAGGTGTCTCACTTTATTATTAAATTATTATTAGAGAAAGATGTTTAAGGTTTTTTCCAGTTGGTTAGATTATAATAAATTTAGTTTAATCCTTTATCCAAGTGTAAGCAAACAAAGTTACGCCTGAAGTATCTTCAGGGCTGAGGCAACTCGTGGTAAAGGTGGACCCAGATCTCATCACTCCTTATCTAAGTATTTCCCATAATGCAAAGCATATATCCTTACAGACATGTATAATGCTATGCATTAAGGGTAGGGCCACTACCCAAACCGGTTTCGACTTTTATTTAGGTCTCGTCAGTGATAGAAAGATCCAGAGGTGGTGATACTAAGGTGGAAGCAATGGAGAAGTCATATTTACCTATACAAGTTGCCAAAAGGTGTCTCACCTTATTATAAATTAATCTGCATTTAGAGAAAGATGCTGAAAGTTTTTTCCACTTGGTTAGACTATAATAAATTTAGTTTAATCCTTTATCCAAGTGTAAGCAAACAAAGTTGGCACTTGAAGTATCTTCAGAACTTCGGTAAATATGACTTCTCCATTGCTTCCACCTTGGTTTCACCACCTGTGGGTCTGGCTCCCACTGACAAGATCTCAATAAAGGTCGAAACCGGTCTGGGTAGGTATAGCATTATACATGTCTGCAAGGAGAGGTGCTGTGCATTATGGGAGATACTTAGACAATGGGTGATGAGAGCTTGGTCCACTTTTACCATGAGTTGCTTCAATCCTGAAGATACTTCAGGTGCAAACTTTGTTTGCTTACACTTGGATAAAGGATTAAACTAAATTTATTATAGTCTAACCAAGTGGGTAAAAACTTTCAACACCATGTAGATTGTAGTGGAGCTTGTTTTTTTTTGTATATATGTGTATGCTCCAGATGATGACCTTCTTGTGACGGTCGAAACAGCGATTGTTTACTTTGGTTTATATTAAACTAAAGTTTTACTCTAATGTGGTAGTTGTTTCCATAATTTTCATGATGTATTTCGAAGAGAAAATATTGCATGGTATTCGCGTTAACAATCTGTGTGTGCGGTCACAAATACCTTCACCGTTCATCCCTTTCAACAGATCTACAAATGGCATAGCGAATCAAATTCTTAGCGTTCCAGTGGTTTTAAACTACCCACAAGAGGAGGTTAGGTGTGCACTTACACTAGCACCCAGAAATCAGTGGCTGTTATTGGTTTTTGTGTCAACCATGCCAATTGAACATTGTGAGTTGTTGTTTTTGTTTTCTGAGTTTCATGTTTTATGCGAGGGAACTATTGAGTGTCGTGTTTAGGACACTGATATAAACAAGTTTTTAATATATAAAATTGTATAAATAATTTAACTTTTTTTGCCCATATTTACAATGGGAAACAGTGTTGACGATGTACTAAATATCTCGTGTTTTGCTAGAGCTTTTGTAGATTGTATGATTATAGTCGAAGTTGGTTGGAAATTATGTATAAGTAAGTAAGAGCTTACTTAGAGAGCATGAATTTGTAATTACAGATATTTCATTTTTCTATGACCACAATTCCTGCCTATTCAAATCATTCTGCAAGTATTGCTTTCCTGATTACACTAACTGTCTTTGCATCATCAGCAAATAGTTGTATGTTGCCAGTCAGATCCTTCTCAATATCATTAATGCACAGATTGAATAGTAGTGTACCAAGGACTGGTTACCGTAACTCACATCCCCCTGTTTACCACTTTTTGATAACCGTCAGACAGCCATCCTCTTATTCATGCTAATAGTTTTTCATCCAAACCTATATTCTCCAAAACAAACAACAGTCTTCCAAAGTGTATTCTGTCAAAACCGTTAGCAAAATCCAAAAGTATCATGGTTCATCCAATCCCCCTTGTCTAGTTCAATGGTAACATTATTACAGAATGTGAGCAAGTTGCTAAAACATAAAATCTGCCCTTCGTAAGCTCATGATATTCATTGCAAAGTAGAAATTTACTGTCATCCCATTTTCGGATGCAAGTCCTGACCAATTTTTCAAAACCCTTCACCACCACTCCTGAGATACTAATTGGTCGATAGTTGAATATATCGGGTTTTTTTCTCCACTCTTGTGCATATATTACCATTATATGGTAATATGTGCACAAGGGGTGGCGAAAAAAGTGCATATATTCATATAGTTCAGCATGTAACCTTTTCTGAATGGAACATTTATAAATGGAATAATGGAATAAATAAATTGAAAGGGTATAAGGTGATATACTCTTTCCATTCCTGTGGAATCTTCCCTGTTCTGAGACTCAAATTGTATAGCTAGGTCAAAAGAATAACCAGTTCAGCTGAACACTCTTAGCACCCGTGCTGATATTCTATCAGTCCCTATTGCTGAATTTTTATTCAGTTTGTGCAAAAGCTTTAATACCTCCTCTTCATACACAGATTTTCTTCATTCAGCGAAGAGGTAGCAGTGAACTCAATATTGCATACACCAGGTTGATAGTTTTTAGCAAAATGGACACTTATTAGTTGAACAACCACTTCTGCACCTGTCACTCTCACACCATAAAGACAATCCATGAGAGAGAGAATTGTTGTGGGTTGTCTTAAGCTTGCAGAGGGCTAGTTTATTTTTGTACTCAGTATTAGCTTTCTATACAACAGTTGTGACTATTCTAGCCTAACGCTTATAATTTTATAACGAACATCACCCTTTTCTTACGAACCTCTTGCGTAATAAGATTATCCATTTGACTCCTGCCCTATTTATTCTTCGCACTCTCGGGAGACATTCTGATATTGCATCATTGAAGTATTTTTATATGTTTCCCATGCACTGTCGATATTTTTCCCATCCAGCAACCGATTGGCTGAACACAATATACTCCTCGGTTGGTTATATTTTCCTACTTCGCAGTTCAGCATGTAACCTTTTTTAAATGGAACATTCATAAATTTTGCCACTTCCCAAGTGAGTACTGCATGATCACTGTCACTAACCGGAGGAAGAATAGTTATATCTTTAACTGAAACACCCTCACAATTAAATCAAATCTGGCACTCTTTGACCTCTAGTTCCTTCTATCACATGCTGTATTTAGAAAGTTGTCAGTCCCGACCTGGATGCGACAGACCACAACAGCTCAGTAAATTCAGTTTCATTCCCAATCAATATTTGGATAATTAAAGTCTTCCATTATGATTATTCTTTTTGCGCTCATCTTGTTTATTTGCTGATACATTTCTTCGTCACTAGCAACCGATCTACCAGATCTGTAACGAAACCTCACCATGTAATTGATCTTGTTAGATTCCACCTCACACCAGATGGCTTCAAACTCACTACCACGTGAAAGATTGTTAGTAGTAGTACTACAATCATGGGTCTCGACACTAACTGAATTCGTTTAATCTGATATTATTAGCACAACGCCCCCCTCTCTCTCCTATCATTTCTATTCTTCCTAAAAATATTGCATCCTCGATACCTGTTAATAAGTCTAAATCTGATAGTCAGGTCTCACTAATGCCTACAACCTGAGGTCCCAACATACTGACCAAGGCATCAAACTCTACTCCTTTGGTTTTGGTACTCCTAGACATAATAATCTACCTGCATATTCTTTTGTATACTCTTGTCTGCCGTCTGCATGACACAGTTGGACAACTTGCAGGTCTCTATTCTTCTCTAATTCTCTGTATATATATTTATAGACAACGTTCCACACGTTTGATGGGTCCGAAGCGGACGAACACAAAGTAGAAATCGTTCTTTTCTCATAATGATTTCCATGATATATCCGGTGCAACGGATTTACTTGCCTATTTGACACAATTACATTAATCAATGACTAGATGTTGAGAGTTACCAAAATAAAAAAAATTACTATTTATTCTGCAGTTGCATTGCAGTGCCTACTATACACCTAGCGCAGATGCAGAATGATATGCAAATATACTCCAACATTCCTAGGGATGTGTGTATACAAGTACACAGAGGCCTGTCGCCGTTTATTGCATGTTAGAATGGAATCCAGAAAGGACCTTAGTGACTTCGAAAGGGGCTTGATTGTTGGGGCCAGTCTTGCAGTTGCATTGGTGACCAGAACAGCCAAAATTGCAGTTGTTAGTCGAGGAACAGTCTTTAAGGTTATGTCAGCATGGCAGTCGACAGGACAAACATCATCAGCGAAATGCAATAGTAGACGAAAGCGCTTACTGCAAGAGATGGATGATTGAGCATTAATGCACTGTACCACGATAAAAAGGCGGGTTACTGTCTAGCAATTGTGCACAAAAATCAACTTCAACCAATTTATACAAAAATTCTGTACTTGCAACTACACAGAGTTGGATATCACTGTATGTAGCCTTACACAAGCCTTTGATCACTTCCGTCAACGCACGTCGTCACGTCCAATGGAGAAAAGATCACAAGCAGTAGACTACACAGCAGTGAATGAATGTGACATGGTCCAATGAATCCACGCACTTTTTGCTGCAAACGGACGAATACGTGTGTGGCGTCAGCCAAAGGAATCTTACTAGCCAGAGTGTTTGTTTCCAACTGTGAAAGGTTTTGATGGTTCTGTAATGTCCGAGGCGCATTCTCAAGGAATGGCAAAGTTTGTATCTGCCTGTTGAAAGGCGAAGTGGACGTTATCTTTTAATCTTAAGTCATTATATTCATCCCATGTTGACATACTTTCCCCTTATGTAGCCAGCCACCTTTCAACAGTATAATGTTCTCATTCATCGAGAAAATGTGGTGACCGAGTGGTTTTGGGAAATGACGGTGAGGTGAGGTGTCCTGTCTGCCATGGCGACTAATCGCCAAACTGTAGAACATTTGAGGGACATTCTGGAGCTAGCTCTCAGGCAATGTTTCCCACTTCCAAAGAACAAAGGCGAATTAATTCAGTTTCTATCGGATGAATAGTGTAAAACTCCTCCTGTTAAATTCTAAGCACTGACAGTCTCTCCCTCAAAGAATACAGGCTGTACTAGAGCCCACGGCGGAATAACGTCATATTAATCGAAACGTGTCACTGTTTCAATTTTTTTGCCCATAGCTATAAATTAACTTGCAAACGTTTTGTTGACATTTGATGGCGTTCTGGATGCTATAGTATTGTAGCAGTTCATGCGGACATGGTCTCGTATACCAAGTTGGATAGCTGAACAGCGACAATCAGGTAGATTATAGCTAAGGTCAGTATTAAGCTGGACCAAATTGAGGACAATTTCTGTTCATTCCACAATTCTTCTTTCGAGTTCATTGTAACATCTAAAAAGTTTTTTAATTTGTTCCAGATCATGAGAGAGAGAGGGAGAGAGAGAGAGAGATCAGGCGATCAGCATTTAGATAAGGTTTCACTGGCCTGAGATCTGTTTCAAACTGATTGGTTCTCTTCAGAGACCAGAAAGTTTCTACAATCGTTCGGTTTTGAAATAATGTTGGGTTTTTAATATCCACTATTTCTCTGTAATTTATATCACCGAAATGACGCCATATGACTCTTTCTTCAGTAATTACTTATATGCAGATTTTGAGAGTTCACTTACAAAAAAATACATTTTTCTGACATTGGATTTCTTTAGCATTGAAAGAAATCTTTTGCTATCTTAAGAAGTTTTCTGCCTGGTCACCGAAATAAACAATAGTTCCATGCATATCGTAAGTTTGGCAGTACTTGGTTTTGGTTGTGCTGGGCTGTGGTTCGGGTCGTTGATCAGACGGAACACAGAGATTCATAAGATATTAAGTTTTGGAGCTACATGCGATGTGAACTTTTATGTTAATGATGAGTTTCTGAACTTGGAAATTTCACAATCGAATTTCCTCGTCTCTGAAGAGAACCAACCGCTTAGAAACAGCTGTCAGGCCAGTGAAATCTTATCAAAATACATTAATAAAAGGCGAATATGTGGGTGTTCGGGCAGCAGTCGTGTTCTTTTAAGAAATGTCAGCTAAGGTAACTCTGACGCCAAGGATTGTATTCTCCATAAGCTTTCTGTTCAGCTATCATTAAAAATCAGCTGACGTCTTTTTTTATTCCCGAAGGGAGTAGGCGAGCCCTATCTAACTTTTGGAGACCGAGTGGGCAGTTCAATCTCCACTGATAGCTAATCAGAGATAACTGGCCCATATCTATCACTAACTAAGCGGCATGCAGTGAAGAGGCGGCTCAACAAGTGGCGCCATCTTGTGGTCCATAATGCTAACACAATATATTTAATGTCTGAAATAGTGTGGGTTCTACGGTCGTTTTTCTTGAGTTTACGAAACGAAAAACTCGCATTTTCGGGAGAAAAAACCTGCTTGCCCGTGCCAGAGTTCGACTAATTCGGGAACCTGTCTTAAAAAGGCTTAGAAAAATTTCCTGTAGTCGCTGACTAGATTTGTAACAAAGTCCTCCTTAGTGCAGTCATGCCCCGTGCTATTCAAACTCCACATCCACCGAACTGCACTGGTTGAAGAAATTTACAAATCTGTCATAGTTTCTACAAACATTTGACTTGAAATAATGTTGGATATATCATATCCACTATTTCTATGTAATTTACGTTGCTGAAATGAAACCGCGAGGCTCTTTCTTTCTTTATTAATTACAGTAGTTATATTATGAAGGCTTGTGAGGCTATGCATTCATTAAGCAACATATATTCGTAATTATGTAATTTCATATAGAAGAGTAAACAAAAATAAATGTATTTTCTAGTTCAACATAATTTTTTTCACATAACTTGTAATCTGCAATATGTTACAATAATAAAAATAGAATATTTTAATGAATGAACTGCTCAGTTAACACCTCCACTATAACCTCCTCGGTGTTCATCATTCTCCCATTATTATTGACTGACACCACCTTCCCATAATCATTCTTGCTTCTAATGTTCACATATCGAAAAAACTCCCTAGGGTTTCTTTTAACCTCATTGGCTAATTACAGCTCATATTGCACATGTAATTGATTATTGCCACTCATCTTTTCGAGATTGTATGCTTAACCTGTTCAGTCATCCCTTTTGCGCCTACTTTATTTCATTTCGTGACTTTTGGAATACACTCAGTATTGATGATGGCATAGGTGTTGCGCCTATCTGGGCAAAATACCTTTGTGATAATCAATAGCATTCCTCCTTCATTTTTATCTTGTCTGTCTTCACAAAAGACTATACACATCCATCCATCTCTATACCTGTTAGAATGTCATCCTCTTTCAACCATGTTTCACTTTTATAAAAAAAAATAAAAAAAAAAAATCAGCTAACGCCTTTTTATTCCCGTGTACAGGGGGTAGGCGAGGCCATTTAGTCCTATCTAACTTTTGGAGACTGAGTGGGCAGTTCAATCTCCACTGGTACCAATCAGAGATAGATGGCCCAAAGCTATCACTAATTAAGCAGTACACAGTGAAGAGAGACGGCTCAAATGTGCCGCCATCTCGTGGTCCCTAACCCTAACACAATATATTTAATGTCTGAAATAATGTGGGTTCTATGGTCGATTTTCTTGAGTTTACGGGACGAAAAACCCGAGTTTCCGGGAGGAAAAATCCGCTTGCCCGTGCCAGAGATCGACTACCTCGGGAACTGGTCGAAAAAAGGCTTAGAAAAATTTACTCTAGTCGGCGACTAGACTCGAAACCAAGTCTTCCTTCGTGCGGCCAAGCGCTGTGGTATGCAAACGCCACATCCACTGAGCTACATGTTTCACTTTTATTATTATTATTATTATTATTCCTGAAACCTCCAAGGAGTCCGAAGACATTGCGGAGGACACCTACAACTGTCTCAACTGATATAATGATATAACTGTCTCACCCACTACACCGAACCGCTACTACGAATCATCTCCATCAACGCCATCTACCGCCCACCTACCACTACAACTTGTATTCAATGTCTGTAAATTGCGTGAGTTCTGAAGGGCCGATTTGTTTGTATGCGGATGAAAAACCCGAGTTTCCGGGAGAAAAACCCTGCTACCTCCGTATGAGATCGGCTAGCTCACCTTCGATTGAAAATCGTCTAGATAAAGATTCCTCCCGTCGCGGCGAGATTCGAACTTAGGCGTGTTCCAATCGAAGGGCGCAATGTACCATCGTCCTTCCAATTGCGCTACGGAGGCGCTTATACCAAAAATTTGGGGCAAATGAACTCTGTCAATTCTACGATTTCATTCCCTTTGTTTCGAATACTTCTAACATTTCTAACATGCACAGTAGCTCATTTTTGTGTCTATATCAAGTGCTACTGAACCTGCTTCTCTGATATGACTCATCCACTCCTCCCATTCATTCCTCTCTATCTTGGCAGATTTTACATCCCTCCCTAGACCTAAATATCATCTGCCACATCCATGACTATCTTAAACTCTTCTTGCGCACGCACGCACACACACACACACACACAGACACACACACACCTAAATCCATTATTATTATTATTATTATTAAATGACACCTCCAAGCAGTCCAAAGACTCATCAAGGGAGGGCACCTACTCTAGAACTCTCCATCTCCACTACTCAATCCATCAACTACAACAAACCGTATTATCTACACCAATGCCATCTACTGTCCACCACCACCACCATTAGCATTTTCACAGATAATCAGAAACATCCATTCCCATGGCGGGATTCTAACCAACAGCCTTTTGGCTGGAGAGTAGATACGCTAACTACTTGGCCAACCAGGCCAGCAATAATAAGGCAGGTAACTATTTAGACTTAGAAACCAGCTTGCAGCAGTGCAGTGGATGAAAAAATTTATGAAGAGGGGTTGTTAGAGCATGAGAAATTTAAGAAAAAATTGTTGACAACAATGACAGATTGTACACCTTGAGTGAAAAAAATGAAGCACTTTGGAATCAAATAGATGACAAAAGGAATAAAAGGGGAATTGCAGAAGAAAAGATTATGGAAGGCATATAAAGATAGAGGTGGGAAACAGTTGTATGAAGAATATAAGGCTCACGCTAGAAAAGTGATTTCGTAAAGAGAGAAAAATTTGCATATGAGAGGAAACTGGCACTGCAATTCAAGGAAAACGCCAATGAGTTTTTTCACTATATGGTGAGTAGGAAGCAAATATGATAGTGGAGAGATAATCTTGCAAGATGGACATGGGAACTGAGTAACCACAGCAGATGACATAGTTGAGCTATTTAGTGTTTATTTAGCTATTTATTCTTTTCAAACACCTCACTACTCATTATCCTTTTAGAAAATTCCATCCTGGTACTACAGGATATATTCCTAAAAGGATAATGAGTAGTGAGGTGTTTGAAAAGAATGAAGGAGATGTATTCTGAATACTCAGTACACTAAATATCAATAAGACAGGGAGACTAGATGGGATTTTCACCACATGTTTTAAAGAAAGTTCTATGGAACTGACTGTGCTATTAATTGGCTGTTTAATGAAAGTCTTGCAATGGGACAGGTACTTAGAGAGTGGAAGGAGGGCAAGATATTACCATTGCATAAGGGTGGTGGTAGAATGGAGGTATCAAACTATAGGCCTTTTTTTTTTTTGTTTTTCTTCTCTATTTGTTGAGATTTTGGATCAGATATACAGAATTGGGCAGATGAGGGTAATATTTATGCAGGTTGGCATGGATTTGTTTAAGGGTGCTCTTGTTTTAGTAATCTGGTTACCTTTTACAATAGAGTAACAAGATCAGTGAATGAATTTAAGGCATACACTGTCATTTTTAAAATTTTTCCAAGGCATTTGACATCTTTCCACATGACAAGTTAATTTGTAAGTTTAGCTATACGGGTTTGGATGTCAGGTTAGTGGATTGGAGTGGCAATTGACTCTGAGAGATATCGGAGAGTTGTATATGGGTGAGCGGTATCAGTGAGTAGGAAAGTTACAAGTGGAGTTCCACAGGGTTCAGTCCTGGGACAATTGCTGTTCAATATTTTACTCAAGGATATTGTCACAGGACTGCAGGGAGATGTTCAGTTGTTTGGAGATGATGTGCCGCTTGGGAGGGTTATTAGTAATAATGCTGATGTTTTGACTCTCCAAGAGAATTGAATAAGATGGAAGAGTTGGCAAAGACATAACGATATCAATTTAATGCAACAAAATGTAAGGTTTTAAAATATGAGATCCACAGAAGAGATGCTTCCTACTCACTTGGTGGAATTATACTGGAAGAAGTGGAGGAAGAAAGAGATTTTGGAGTGATTGCAGATAGAGATTTAAAGATCCAGGGAAGTATTGCTGTCAAAATTATGTCAGGACTGTACAATCTTGATTATGAGGATAGACTGAGGGCATGAAGACTGCAGAGTTTGGTGGATAGAATTCAAAGGGGGAAGGGGATATGATCAAGACATTTGAGCTGTTGAGTTATTATCGTATTAACACTGAGGAAATTTTTCATATGGTAGAACAAGAAAAAGGAACAAAGACAAGAGGCCATCCCTGGAATTTGTAAAAGGGGGATAGCAAGGGTAACAACTAAGTTTTTTGCATGGAGTGGTAGGAGCATGGTGAACTGTGGATGATTTTAAGGAGTGGTATAATATACTGCATTCACTAGTGATGAACTCCTGCGATCAGTCGTATGGCTCATGGGGTCATGAAAAAAATGATAACTATATAAATTTAATTTCCATACCTTCCTGACCATTCTTACTTCAAACCTATATTCCAATAACAGTCACTCACACTACACTTATTGTAAAGGAGTCTGATGTGAATGCTTTGCTAGTGAAAATACCATCATCTAATCTTCTCATGTATTGTCTCCCTGTTCTCCCCTGTTTCATTGGCCACACTGTGTTCCTTCTCTCTCTCTCTCTCTCTCTCTCTCTCTCTTCCCTCCCACATACTAGTTAGTCTAGCGTGGAGTCTAGTATATCTAAGCGATATACCGATTGTAAGGAACGATTTAAATAGGCAGAGATGTCTGGCAAATGATAACGGATTCCAGTTCAATATGGAAAAGTGCAAAGTTATGCATTTGGGGATGACACGCTTGTATTATACTGATAGTACTGTAATCCAATAAATAGATGAAGCTAATAACAAATGATTACAAGAATGCTAAACTTCCTTATCTTTATTCGGTTACTGAAGAAAATACTAACAAGCAAAATTAATGAAGTTATCATTTCTCTTCATAGGGATTTGATATGGCTATATCTGGATTACTGTGCAGATTACAGATCTAGACAATTGGGTTTCTTGGGGACGTGGAAGTGGTGAAGAGGATGGTAAGTGATCTGGGGAATGTTTCTTAAGATGATAGATAGATTGAGAGCTAATGGATTGCAGAAGGTAAATTTCAGTATCATATACGTTACTAAAAAAGATTTTATAAGACATGCAGAAGAAATTTTTCAGAGTAACGCTAAGGGGATTTTCTTTGGAAATTGAGTAAGAATGTAACGAGGAAGGATATCAAGGGTTGATTATTCGTTTGGCGAATGATGAATAAGTGAAATGGGTTCTAGGAGTCTGACGTGGATGCTTTGTCAGTGAATGTGTTGTGTGAACAGGGGACCTCCAACGATGAGTCTTCAAACTCCATGTAGATGCCTAACTATTCGGCCAGCCGGCCTGGCTGGCCGAATGGTTAGTGTAACCGCTCTCCAGCCAAAAGGCTGCTGGTTCGAATCCCGCCATGGGCATGGATGTTTGTGATTGTCTGTGCGAAAACTAGTGGTGGTGGTCCGCGGTAGATGGCGTTGAGGTCAGTTGGTGGATAATTAGTGAATGAGTGGTGGAGACAGTTGTAGAGCAGAGGTGCCTCCCTCGATGAGTCTTTGGACTCCCTAGAGGTATCAAATAATAATAATGAAATACAACAATCCCAATATATTCAATCTCTGCACTGCCTCTTCTAACTACGAAGAAAAATATATACGGGAAACGACTTACGCCAACAGGATAATACGCTAATTTCTCCCTAGACCCAATTATTTTAACTCATGTTGCACAAGTTTTCAATTTAAAGTATGAAGACACTGAAATTCAACGTGTATATCATATAGTGACGCCACCGTTCAACCTCTTGCTGGTTCTCGTTTGTTGTGAGATTTCTTTCTGTAAGATTAAATGCTGTAACTCTGTAATCGGATTGTAATACTTAGCGTTAACATGAAAATCAATCAAAATACTCGTTTATTTGGTGAAAAAGTTATACTTGTTCCATATAGGAAAGACCATGTTTTAATGTAAGTAAACAGTGAGTTATGAATGATAGATGGCTCACGTTTTGAAATCATATATTTCAGTAGAGATTCAATTAGAATGTCAATTTTTTTGAGTGAATGATTCCTTGTAAATTTTCCCCTTGACCATTTTAACTAGGCCTTCTGGATTATGTAGTGTAGCGACTGTAAAACTTTTATATCTTCATTATTGGAGGTGTCAGGAATAATAATAATAATAATAATATTTTAGCTTTTCTTGTCGAATATCCTCTTCTCCAGCTGCCTTTCCACATTTCAGTTTTCTGATGGTCCTTTCCACCTCAAGGATTGATATATATTCATGGTTGCATTCCTCTTGAATATTTCCAGTCATAGTTCTGTTATTGCCCATCTCATTTAATCCTTCAAAATAATTATTCACTCATCGAGAATATCTTAAGTTTTTATATGATCTTTATTATCTTTGATTCCTTTTATTTACAGTACTCTTTTCTCCAAAGCTTCAACAAGCTTTATGAACAGACCCCACAAAATGCATCAATCAATGTGAATACAGCAGTGGGCCTGGATGGTATTGCTGCTCATGTGCTACGAGAACGTGCAGGTGAACTGCAAGTGCCTCTGATGAAGTTGTTTAATTTAAGTCTTAGCTTAGGCAACATTCCAAGAGAGTGGAAAGAGAGTAAGATAGTTCTGAAAATCATACCAAATGAGATAAAATTAACCTAGTGAACTGTAGGAAGCACATCCTCTCATGATGGCATCAAGATTCAAGCCTGTAAGCAGGGTGGAATTTTTTTTAATCTTATCATCGTTATGAAGAATTCTTCAGTAATAATATTCAAGTAAATATGAAAAGTAATGTTAGATGAATAGCAATTATTTAAAATAACAAACTTCTGTTTACATTGAAACATTCCTGTATGAAAGGCTATTACCCCGGCAGGACTTAAAAGTGTATTACGAATAATCATTCTTTTGAAAACCAAACTTGATACAGGTATTGTTGAACTTTGGAAATTTGAGCAAGTGTGTGTGTGTGTGTGTGTGCAGATGTCAGTTTAATGTTGCAAAGTGCAGGATTTTAAAATTTGGGAAGCAGAGATGGGATGCAGAGTATAGGATTGGTGGGGATATTTTAGAAGAGGTATAGGAGATGAAAGATTTGCGAGTGATTGTGCTTAAGGACTTGCAATTTCATGGACATTTTGCTAAAATTGTGAGGACAACACAGCAAATTATGGGAATGATATCAAGAGCACTGCCATGTAGAAGTAAGGATGTTTTGATTCCATTGTTAAGGCTTTGATCACGATGCATATGGATTATGCCCAGATTGGTTTTCTAAAGGATGATGAGATGCTGGAGAGGGTTCAAAGATGATTAAGTTGGTTTCTGGTCTTTGGAATGTGAAATATGAGAACAGATTGAGAGAATGCAAATTACAGAGTCTAGTGGATAGAAGGTAGAGAGGAAACATGATCAAGACAGTAAGGGGTGATCAATGTGGATGATATGTTTCATAGACTATCTGAAGATGAGGGAGAACGAGAGGCTATCCCTGGAATCTGTATAAGGTTGGTGTAATCAAGAGGACAAGGAGTAGATTTTTTGCATGGAGAGTGGCAGGTGATTGAATGCATTACCTGACAGTGCAGTAAGTGCAGGGACAGTGAATGCATTTAAATCAAGGTATGATGAGCTGTGCGTTTGAGAGTGGGACCTCCCACAATGAGTCTCTTGACTCCATGGAGATATGTTGGTAATAATAATAAATCAGCAATCAGCTGAAAATAGGCAGAAATATTGAAAACATGAATGGTATCCTGAATGATAAACCTATAGAACAAGTAAAACATTTCAGCTATTTAAGCATAATTTTTAGTGAAGATGTAAAGCAAAAATGCAAGTAGCCAACAGAATTAGCAAAGTTGGTATGGTAGGAAGTCAATTGAATAATTTATTTGGAATAAGAGTGACATTAGTCAAAACACTAAACTAGCTGTATGCAAGACAATGTCCCAATCAATTTTAACTTATGGATCTGAGAGCAGGGTTAAATATTATTATTATTATTACGTGACACCTCTAAGGACTCATCACTGGAGGGCATTCCACTGCATCTGCCTGTCTTCCCTACTATTTAATTCTCCCATCACACACAATTACCATCAACTACATCTACTGCCTATCATCAACAACTATATATATATATATTTTTTTTTTTTTTTTTTGTCTGTAAATTGCATATGTTCTGATGGCTTATTTGTCATATGTGGGATGAAAAACCCGAGTTTCTGTTGTGAGATATCTGAGGAAGTGAACAAATTGCATCAATGAACAGTAGAGTGAATAGGTTGCATCAGTGGCAGTATTGTGTTAGAAATGAAGGTGTTAGGAAAGGATTTGACATTGTTAGCATTCCAGAATGTATTAGCAGTGGTGTGGTCACTTAAACAATGGAAGAAGGTTATCAAAATAAGTCTCATTTGTCAGGATGGAAGAAAAAATACCTGGAGGAAGACCAAGATCTAGGTGGATTGATATAGTATGAAGTGTATTATAAGTCAGAAATATAAGATTTAATAATATTGGAGTCTTGATAAATAACAGATTAATTTGGAGGAAATCCTAGTGTTTAAACTTATACATTGATTCTCCAGCATCGTATATACTTTAAGGAAATGTGCAACATATTTGTTAATAAATAAAATTATTTACTTATTATCCTATAATTTGCTGAAGTCAAATCGGCATCATCAAGAATTAACACACTTGTATTAGACGTGTGCATACAGACACACTTCAGTAACAAGGATGAAAAATATGGAGAGATAGAGAAAGACCTAAAGTCCTACAATATGCCAACTATTGGTTTCGGTTGGGTGTTGGGCTGACTGTCTGTGGATGAGAGTTTCCCATATGAGGGGGAGTCTAATACAGCCATATTTGTTTAGGTTGGGATAGTTGGTAAGAGCTTCAGCTGATTCGAGGAAAAGCCTCTTGAACTTGAATTTGCTTTGGTGGAGTAAGGTGGCTTTTTTTTGCCAATGGTTCCTGTGCCATCTAATTCTATTAACGGCCACTCAGGATATCTTGTATACATCTCCTAATTGTACTTCAGGAATTTCATGATGATAAGTGCAGTCTAAACTTTAAAATCATTACATTTAGATTGGCTGAATTGATTAAGCTGAAAGCTTCTTTTTACAGTTAATTTGCTTGGTTAACCCTTAACCTCCCATTTGAGTAAGTTGTGGGAGGTTAAGGATAATGTTGTTGAATAAGTGGTTAGCGCATTGTAGACATATAATAATAGTTAGTTGAGAAGGAGAGCAGAGATAATGAATGGCAAGAAGGTTGAGTTGTATGAGGCATAGGGTGATCAGTTTGTAAATCTTGGAATGAATTTGAAGGGGTTTGGTGTGTTGAACATTTGGAGAAACTGTTTGTTGAGAGTACTCGGGGTTGAGATAAAATTAGTGTAGCTAAGAATCAGAGAGAGAGATGGGTTGTTTAATGGTAGAAATAGAGGAAAAATATGGTTATAGGGTTGAAGATGTTACTATGTTAATGTGATGGGAAACAGGATTGGTCAAATTGAAGAGAGCTGTACTATAGCACCTAGGGTATGGACCGATGATGTTTGTGAGATGGCCTCAAAGAGAGGTGGGATTACTATGTTTATATACTAATGCAAGGAGTATCAGAAATAAGGGAGCTGAGTACATTGCATTGGAGTCTGCATGTACAAAGATACTTGGTGTAAGTGAAATTTTGCTGTCTGCGAATTGATGTAGTATCAGGAATAAAAATGGAAGAATTGCAAAAGATGAAATGAAGTAGGAGTACTGTACTAGCAGAGGAATTGTCCACTAAGAAAGGAAATTGAAGATGGTCATACATGTGAAAAATTGAATCTGTTTGGTTTTGAGCTGAAATGAATACATGATAGTATATCTAATGCAATATTATAGACCAGGGAATGTAGAGAGCTAATTGGGAAATGTTTAGGCTAATTGGTTGGGCATGTAAAAAGATGATCCCAATGGGAGATTTGAATTATAATAATCTGGATTGGAAGGAGGAGGAGATGTAAATGGGAACAAGGAGAGCCAATTTGTTGAATTTTTGAGAGATAGCTATCAGCAGTATGTGATGGAAGCAAGTTGAGGTTTTAGAGCATTTGGATTTGTTTAATATCCTTTCAGGATGTGGTTGTTATTGAGGTATCAACACTTCTGCCAGGATGATTTTGAGGTACTTGAGATTACTATCAAAAAGAAATATATGTGGAATTATAAAGTGGGTGATTATGAGAAGCTCTGTAGTAAACTAGCATCAATGCCATAGGTTGATAATCTGTGCAGCAAAGAAGTTGAAGACCATGGGGATTGATTAGGCAGTAAATGAAACAAGTAGTGCACAGCCATATACCAAGAGTTTAAGCATTATATAGAGTAGGAATGGATGAACTGTGAAATCAGGCAAGTAATGTTGGAAAAGAATGTTATGGAGGAGGTACAAGACGGTGATTAGATTCGTAATGAATATAAAGTGCAGGCTAGAAAGGTGATGAACACAGTTAAGAGAGAAAAAGTATGAGAGGATTTCCCAGTTAAGAAAGTACTTTTCTTATATGGCAAGTAAGAGGAAGTAATTATGGGAGAGTGACACTGGTGTATAGTTATTGTTATTATTTGACACCTCATATTTTCACAGACAATCACAAACATCCATGCCCACACTTGGATTCGAATCCGCAACCTTTTGGCTGGAGAGTGGATACACTAACCACTCAGCCAACCAGGCCAGCAGTGGTAGTAGATTGACTGTTGCAAAAGATGTAGTGGAGTTTTTTAATGAGCACTTTATCAGTGTATATTATACTAGTGTACATGATGTGCAACATATAGAAGAGAGGCAAATATTAGGGAAATTAGATATGAAAGAATTAGAGGTTCATCAGGTTCTCATTGGGTTAGATGCTAATAACACTGTTGGAATGGAGTTTTTCACTTGGTTATAAATTAAAGTTGCCAAGAAATTTATATTCTTGTTTGATCCTTTATCCAGGTGTAAGCAAATAGTTTTCACATGAAGTATCTTCACAACTAGGCTACTTGTTTGATCCTTTATCCAGGTGTAAGCAAATAGTTTTCACATGAAGTATCTTCACAACTAGGCTACTTGTATATACAGAGCAAATGACTTCATATTAATTTCCTTAACATCCCATAATGCAAAATTGATGCGACCTCAATAAAGATTGAAACTGGTCTTGGTAGTGGTCCTTCCTATAATTCATAGGCTGGCCGAGTGGTTAGCGTATCCGCTCCCCAGCCAAAAGGCTGCGAGTTCGAATTCTGCCGTGGGTATGGATGTTTGTGATTGTCTGTGGAAATACTAGTGGTGATGGTCGGCAATAGATGGCGTTGGTGTAGTTGCAGTCATTTGGTGGATTGTGAGTGGTGGAGACAGTTGTAGAGTGGATACCCTCCCTCGATGAGTCTTGGACTCCCTGGAGGTGACAAATAATAATAATAACTTTATATTATTTATTATTATTATTATTCAGGCCTCCAAGGAGTCAAAAGACTCATCGAGGGAGGTCCTTCCTAAGACATAAAGTCTGTCAAGACTCATCGAGGGGAGGTTCCCCCCCCCCCCCCCGAGAAACACAAAGTCTATCATACCACTTTTTAAACTCACTGACCGTTCTCGCTCCCACCACTCCATCAGGCAATGCATTCCACGGCTCAACCACCCTCCACACAAAGAAACCACTCCTTACCCTCTTGCTCACAGTTTCCTTTCGTAGCTTCCAGGGATGGCCTCTTGTCATCACTCCTTCCTGCTGTTCAACCAAGCGAAAGAACTCCCCAGTGTCAACCTTGTAACCACCTCTCAACAGTTTAAAAGTCTCAATCATATCACCTCTCCTTCTTCTATCCACCAAACTCTGCAGTCCACATTCTCTCAGCCGATCCTCATAACTATCCTTGTACAGTCCTGAAACCATCTTTGTCATCCGTCTTTGTATCCTTTCCACAGTTAATTTATCCCCTTCAAATCCTGGGGACCAAATCTGAGAACAATAGTCCAAGTGTGGTCTGATCAGAGACTTATACAACGGAATGATAACCCTCTTATCTCTGCAGGTCAGTGTCCTTCTCATAATAGCAGCAATCCTCTGTGTTACCTTCACCACCTTTGCAATATGTCCCCTAAACTTCAGGTTTCCATCAATCATCAACCCCAGATCTCTTGTCTCCCCAACTTCCTCCAGTATAACTCCTCCCATAGAGTATACAGCATCCCATCGATGTTTCCCAAACCTCAAGACCTTACATTTTGCTGCATTAAACTGACATCCCCATTCATTTGCCCATCTATCTAGCTTATTCAAATCCTCTTGCAGGGCTACCACATCTGCACTATTACTAATAATCCTTCCCAGCTTCGCATCATCTGCAAACAACTGAATATCCCCTTGCAATCCACTGGTAATGTCATTGATCATCATCATCATCAAATTCCTGCCATGTACCCTCAAGGGGTGTACAGGATATGACAGTACTACATGAAAAAATTACATCATTACTAACTTCCTATCTACAATTTTCCTCCAAATCAGTCTGTTACTTGTCAAGACTCCAACATTATCAGATCTTATATTTCTATCGTCTAAGGCACTTTGTACCGTATCAATCCACCTATATCTTGGTCTTCCTCTGGGTCGTTTTCCTGTTTAATTTCCTGTGTCCACCAGGGAGTTCTGATTTTTTTATCTTTGCACACAACCTCACCACATGCCTCTCTGGCAGAATCAATCAATGTTTCCTTTAGAGTTTGCCACTGAATCTCCAAGGTTTGATTCCTGTTCTCAAACTCTTTCATTTTCTTTTCAATAATATTTCTGTATTTTAGTCTACAGTTTACATCTGAGAGCTGCTCAACTTTTATTCGCTTTAAAACTTTCTTACATGTTATTCTTTTCAATATGAAATTCAATTTTATCCTGCTCAAGACTAAATAGTGATCACTTCCAGTTTCAAATCCTCTGTACACTCTGGTGTCCTGCACCAGGGAGAAAACATCACTATCAACAATAACATAGTCAATGAGACTTTTCTTATTCCTAGCCTCTTCTCTCCATGTGAATTTGTGCACATTTTTATGTTGGAACATGGTGTTAGTAATAACCAGTCCATGTCCTGAGCAGAAATCCAACAGATATTTGCCATTATTATTAGCTTTGCTCTTTTCTCCAAATTTTCCCAAAATATTTTTGTATGTCTCACAATCATTTCCTACTCTACTATTTAGATCCCCAACAAGGACCAACTTTTCCTTTTTCATTGTGTCAGTTGCTTTTTCTAAAGCCTCAAAAAATTCCTCCACTTCTACCTTAGTAGAACCTTCTGTGGGACCATAGGCACAAATAAGTCTCATTGTCCAGTTCCCCATTCTCATATTTGCCCACATTACTCTACTTGAGACTGACTGCCATTCAAGAAGATTAGCCTCGTATTTTGTGTTGAATACTATGGCTACTCCTTCTTTTCCTTGATTGTCATTGCCTGAATATAACGTTTTGTATTTATTGCTCAGAAAGATCTCACCAGTTTTGGTCTTTTTTGTTTCAGTCACCCCTATTATGTCGATATGGTACTTATCTAATTCCTCAGCTAGCTCCATTTCTTTGCCATTCAGGCTTCTTACGTTGATAGTACCGATCTTTAACTCTGGTGATGTTGAGTTGGGGTTTGTTTTCAGATTTGTTCCAGTAGCTGACTTTTCGCTGTTCGCCCTGGTTCCCTGGCAAAAACAACGGGGGCCTTGTTTAACCGGGCGACGCCCCAGCCGGCATGAAATTTTGTCATGTTGTACCATCATTTTTTATTTTGGTTTAACCAATAAGAATACAATTTGGTCGGCTAAATCCTAAATGTCATTGATATAAAGGTTAAACAATATAGGTCCTAGTACTGAGCCCTGTGGGACCCCACTTGTAACCTTCTGTCTCCTTGAAACTGCTCCACCATACACAACTCTCTGATACCTATCAGACAGCCAATCCTGAATCCAGTTGACCAATCTGACATCCAGACCCATGTGTTGCAACTTAAATATCAGCTTATCATGTGGCACCCTGTCAAATGCCTTTGCTAAGTCTAAGAAAATTGCAGTATATGCCTTTCCCTCATCTAATGTTCTTGTAATTTTATTATAAAAGGCTAGCATATTGCTAAAACAAGAGCGCCCTTTCACAAATCCATGTTGACTCTCACAGATAACATTACCCTCATCTGCCCAGTGCTGTATACGGTCCCTCACTACGTTCTCCAAGATCTTAACAACTACTGATTACACACAGACTGGTCTATAATTAGACACTTCCAATCTGTTACCACCCTTATGCAATGGCACTATCTTACCTTCCTTCCATTCCCTGGGCACCTTTGCCAAAGCCAGACTTTCATTGAAAAGCCATGTTAAAGGCACTGTCAATTCCCTAGCACATTCTCTCAAAACTCATGGTGAAATACCATCCAGTCCCACAGCTTTACTGACATCCAGAGTACTCAGTATCTGAAACACACTCTCCTCCTGTACCTCCAGACCTCGAACCAGTCCTATCCCTCTAGCATTAAAACTGACTCCTCTAGGATGAAATACTCCAATAAAGTGTTCATTGAACAATTCCACTATGTCCTCTGCATCAGTCACTCTATTCCCATTTTTATCCCACAATATCATTCTTCCACAGTCATTTCTCCTCCTACTGGCCACATAGCTAAAAAATTCCCTAGGATTTTCTTTGGATCTTAGGGCCAATCTCCTCTCATAATCCAGTTTCGCTTTCCTTACCATACTAGTCACTCTTCTGACCTGTATCTTATATTCTTCATGCATCTTCTCTTCACCTGTCCTTTTATATCTCTTCCATAGCCTCTTTTTTGCATGCAATTCCTGTTTAATATTGTTTGTCATCCACTTTACTCCAAATTGCGTCCTCTTCTTCACTCGTGGTATACAACTTACCATTGCTGATAACAAATATTCTTTCACAATTTCCCACGCACTAGTGATATCCCGGCCTTCCAATTCCTGCCTCCATGAAACTTCCCGAAGTTGACGTCTAAGACTATTATAATCACCTGCATTATAATTCCACATAAGTTCCCGTCTCTTTGATACTCCTGCATGTCTATTCATTTTCCAAGTCAACACCATATGGTCACTCTCTCCAACTGGTGGGAGAGACATCAACTCAGTTATTATCAACTCTTCTGATGCTATAACCAAATCCAAAACTTTTGAACCTCTTGTTCCCTCTGTTACTTGTTGCCTAAGACATTTGTCCCTCAAGAATTCTAGAAATTCCATTCCCCTATTGCTACATGCATCTTCCTCTCTCCAATTTATACTACTGAAGTTAAAATCTCCCATAACAATCATTCTTCTTGCACTTGCCAAACTTAGCTGCCTAAACATCTCCTGGTCCCCATCCTCTGTGCTCCTGGGTCTGTAGCAACACCCCACTAAATATCCTGTCTTGCCTACCTCTACCTCACACCATACGCTCTCAAAATCATTTGTCTCACTTCCTTCCAAATTCTCCACTCTTAGAGGACATAGGTCATCACTTATCATAAGCAGTACCCCACCACCACGCTTTCCCCTCCTATCCTGACGAAAAATGCTATACCCAGCGACTTCTATTCCTGTTGTTATATCCCCTTCTGTCAACCACGTCTCAGTGATCGCAATAATTTTTGGCCAGGCTGATGCTATCTGCACCACCAATTCCTCTCCCTTATTCCGGATACTCCTGGCATTAGTATAAAGCATATAAATGCCATTGTTTCTATACCCAGCATTATTCCTTCTAGACTCCACTGGGCTCAGTGTTACCTGACATTGTCTCCCTTCTCCCAAGTATCCATTCCCACAAGAGGCCACCCCTGCTATCATCCTCCCTGGGACACACTCGTTCAGAACAGCAATCTCTCCAGATGCCTACGTCCTTCAAGGATGTGTGCTTTGCTTTATAGTATACTAAGGCAATTAAAGTGAAGTCATTTGTCCCTATGTACAAGTAGACTAGTCGTGAAGATACTTCACATGCAAACTTACACTTGATAAAGGATTAAACAAGTATATAATTTCTTGGCAACTTTAATTTAATTTATAACCAAGTGAAATAACTTTCTACATCCAGGATCTTAGTCATAATTTTTGAATAACAATCCCCACTTCTTATTTTAAATATTAATTAGGATATTAGTATTGCTGTATGATTTAATGTTAATATGAATTTGAACTCTGATCATGTAAAACAGTATGTAGCTTTGATGCAGTTTTTTCTTTCCTTCACCCCACCAGAGATTGGACCGGTATAATAACAGTTGACCAGATTATTGATACTTCGGCATACTGTTTGAAGTGTAAAATATCTTATTCATTTGTGTTTGTACTGTGTATATGTATGTATACTCCAGATGATGACCTTAATATAAAATTGAAATTTGGGGAAATTAAAGTGACTAAGATCCTGGATATAGAAAGTTATTTCACTTGGTTATAAATTAAATTAAAGTTGCCAAGAAATTATATAGATGTAGTAGTCTCCATAATTTTACCAAAATGAATGCTGATCACCATGAAATATTAAAGTAGTTTCTGAATTTACCTTGTTTTTATCCAGTCCTTAGAGGGATCTGCTTGATAGGACATTTATTTATTTTCAGTTACAATTTGAATTGGCTTCTGCAACAATATAACTGAATACTCTGTGTCTTATTACAGTTGTAATTTGTGCTTTCATGATGCTGGTTTGAATCCAGGAAAATATTAGTAACTCAATAAATTATTTTATTCTTCTGATATTCTTTATATTGTAAAACACTACTATGAATAATCACCAACAACTTTATAGTGCTTATCTTTTTTTTTTTCATCAGGAATAATAAATTCTGAGTGAGGTGGTGGAGTAGGAATAAGGTATTTTCTGTGTAGAACTGGCTTTATTGCAGACAGAATGTTTGTACAGTCTTTTATTTTTGCTTTTCCCTGAAAACCTTTGCAAGCCAGAAATCGCAGCTTTCAATATGGTGACTGTATATCTTGTTATATCCTGCTTTCGATATCTTGCTAACTTCAGATCAATGGAATGACAAATGGCATGCTCTTATTCTTTTCTTTCATTTCATCAGATTTTTGCTGTAATATGTAGCATACAGGTAGTGTCCAATTTCATCTTAATATACCTTTTACCAGACTTTTTTATAAGTCTGTTTTTTTTTTTATAGAGAGAGATCTCTATAAAAAAAGTCTACTGTATAAAGTGATTTGATGTTAATGTGTTTTATATCTGTGATTATTTTTAATCATTTAAAAAACATTGATGAATTTTTCATTTTGAACTGGTTAATTTAGATATCATGGCTGGATGCAGGATGCAGAGCTTCAACAGTTGACGGCATCAGAACCTCTAAGTCTAGAACAGGAATATGCTATGCATGAATCATGGATGGAAGATGAAGACAGTATAGTAATGCATATGTGTATAACATTATTTTTACAGTTAATATTTATTTTGCATTCACTTTCTATCTTTGCAGGTACCACAAATAGAACCCCATGACATTTTTTCCCTTTTATCTACATATCTTAATCAATATTCTATCAAGAAAGAGTCATTAATTAAAATAATTTATACTTAGTATAACCATCCAATTGGTTACTCTGAATCAAATGTTAGTTTTCTTTTCAAGTCAGTGTAATTCATTAATAAGGAAACCTAATTAACATTATTAAGACATGATTATGAGTATTATATAAAACAAATTAATATATTAAGTTGCTGATATTTCACTGAATTCAAACAAACGTGTTCAAAAGCAGAAAGGCACATCTGCATGAGCATTGTCACACAGTCTAACAATATGGTATTGACAAAAAATTTTTTCTTGGATCAAAATCATTTGTTCCATTGATACAGCTCTTACCACTGAACTCTGTTTCACACTGCTTTTTTAACCAGTCCCTGTGAACTGGATAAAATGACATATCTCCCCTCCCTCTCTCCTCCCATGACACAATATTATGACAGAATTGTTACCAACAAAAGATAATAACCAGAATACTAATACTATATAATCTTTGCATGCCTGCAATTTTTCGCCTGTGGGCTAACAGGAAGAACTGTTAAATCCATGACAGAAACTTTTCAATTATTGAATGAGGCTTATGGTGAAGAGTTCATGTCTCGTGCACACATTTTTGATTGGCACAAACAATTTTCAGAAGGCAGAGAAAACGTGAAAGATGATTGCCCAGGCCACCCATGCACATCAGTTACTTATGACAATATTAAAAAAAGTGTGAGATGTGATTCAAAAAGACAGAAGGTTGGGTGTTCGAGCTGTAGCTGAGAAAGTTCATTTGGACAGGGAAAGTGTTTGATGCATTTTAACAGAAGAATTGAACATGAAAAAGGTTTGTGCAAAAATGGTTTCAAAATTGTTGTCAGATGAACAAAAAGAATGTCGCAAGGAACTGTGTTTGGACCTTTTGTAGTGCATTAAGGATGAACTGGATTCGTTGAATTCAGTAATTACTTGTGATGAAACTTGGATGTTTGTGTATGATCCAGAAACCAAGCAACAATCGATGCAGTGGAAGTCGGCAACATCTCCACGACCAAAAAAAAGCACGTATGATCATTCAAAGTTCAAGGCCATGTTGATTATTTTCTTTGATATCCAGGGTATTGTAATGACAGAGTGGGTTTTCTCAATGGCCATATGGTCAATGAGCAGTATTACCCTGAAGTCTTGACGAAATTGCACAAACATGTGAGAAAGAAACGACCAGAATTGTGGAGAAACAGTTGGATTTTGCACCAAGACAACGCACCAGCCCACAACACTTTGTCTGTGAAGCAGTTTTTAGCTAATCACAACATTACTGTGCTTTGAGCACCCACCCTATTCACTAGATCTGGCTCCCTGCAACTTCTATCTCTTCCCAAAGATCAAGTCAGTGCTCAAAGAAACCCATTTTTTATGGGTAGAAGATGATTGTGTGAAAGCAAAAAAATAATGGAGATCTTCAGCAGCCTTTCAGAAAATGATCTGCAGAATTGCTTTGAACGTTGACGGCATCATATGCAGCTGTGTGTCAACTCAGAACGGAGCTATTTTGAAGCAGATCATAGTTGATTTTCTCAATTTGTTAAATGAAAAGAGATACAGGCACTGTCTCATTTTTTTCTGTGTCAGACCCTATATATAAATAAATAAATACACATGCTGCCATCAGTGAGACAAACCAGGACTGGTATGTGTTACAATCTCTTAATACAGAATTAAATTTAACAAAATAGCAGTATTATGTAAAAGCTGTTACAAATCTCATAGGACAATTTTTTTTGGAGTCTGCATTGAAGCACTCCCCTAATCTCAAGAAGTATGACTACATTTTGGATATATTATATCCAAAATTTGATAGACTGCCATTCTAAGACCATCTGTAAAGATACGTGATAGGGTTTTAAATTTATTTTATTTATTTATTTATTTTTACATATTCAAATTCTGGGTTGAATCTAGTGAAATATCAGTAGCTTAATAAATCATTTATTTTGTTATCTTTGGTTTTGTGAGTTAATATCATTAATTTGGTTTCTATAATGATACAACTTGTTACAAGTTGGTGTAATACGACAGCATTTTCTTTCTAATACTGTTTCATTTTACTATATAAGATAAAGTTCACAGGAATTATTTTGGTCATTTTCATCTGCTTGACCTGAAAGTCATTCACAAGTAGTACAATTTTTTTAAAGATACCCTTAACTTATATATAGCAGTATTTGATAATTTTCTCAGCATTTAGTTTAACAGCAGCAGATGAATCTTGTAGTCTTGTTAGCTGATAAATGTCTAGTACATTTCATATACACATTACTTCAAGATTTATGTTTATTATAAAATATTCCATTACTCTTCCCCCAACAGTCTGAGTTATTATTTTTATTAAGAGAGACGTCCAGGGAGTGATGAACTTATCGAGGAAGGCCACATACTACCAGGGTCGGCCATCTCGGGGGTGCAGTGGGTGCAATGCACCCGGGCCTGCGATTGAGTGGGCACAGTTGGTACACATTTGCAGAAACGTATGATATTTTGAATGTTTTTTTTTTGTTTTCCTGTGACAAAATCATTTGCAGGTAAGAGGTTTTACAATACGTTTATTTCGAATCCTTTAATTTTTACCTTTGAAAAATATTTTAGGGCCCCAAAAGGTTTCTTGCACCCAGGCCCCCTTATAGACAAGGCCGGTCCTGCATACTATCCACACTAACTGTCATGTTTGTTCTAGAATTCATTTGCACTACTTACACACATAACATCTAATGGCAGTCCATTCCAATCATGCACCACTCTGAGAGAAAAATCTAGCTCTCAATCCCATCTTGACATCATTCATTCTCAACTTCCAAGGATGCCCTCTTGTCCTTTCCCTACTCTCCATAAAATGAACAATTCCATCTACTGAAATCCTTATGACACCTTCTGAAGTTTACGTCTCAATCATATCACTCCTCCTTCTCCTGTTTGCTAGTATCTACAATCTACAAATTCTCTATCTTTCTTCATAATTGGTATTCCACAATCCTGATATAATTTTTGACACTCTCCTTTGCACTCTCTCTCTCTCTCAAGGGCGAATGCTGGTCTTGAAATTCACGCTTGCTCTTGTTATCATTCAGGGAGTGAGAGGTGTGATTGAAGTCTGATTAGTGGAATAATGAATTACTGACCATTTAAAACTATATATTTAGAAATTTATATACATTTAATCATACAAATAGAACATTTATTTTACAAATGATATTCTATCTTTTTCAATTTAGCAACTTGAATAGAAATTCTATCCTACAGTTCTTCTTTATGAACTGGTCAATAACATTGTAATAAAAAGTTGGTTGTAACTTAATTTTCCCAAGCAACATGCACACTTGTAAAGGCTGGCTGAAGCTCACTGGCTAGAGCTACTTTCACTACGTATGGCCTGTGTTTAAGACGATGTGGAAGGGAGCGGAAATGGCTATGCGCACACATGAAATCACATTGCTGCAGCGAGGACCTGGAAGCTTCTACAAGTGAGCAAGCCAAGGTAACTTTGACTAGACGAGCAAGCATCGGTCTTTGATATACAACACAAAGCTCAATTATTGCTGCACAGGCTTAAGATATCTTCTATCTACAAAAATAAAAGCCTATGGAATGCTTATAAATGCATGCATTTATTAACAAATAAATATTAATTTCTTTCTCAATTAATGAGCTTGCATAGCAAGCATGGAGAATTTGCCCCTGCACATGGTAGTCCAAGTGAGGTCTTATCAAAGCCTTGTGAAGAAGCAAAATTACTTTCTTAACTTTACATGTCAAAGTTCGTTTTAGCATTGCAGTTACTCTCTAAGTTGTATTTGCAATCTTTGCTATATGACCCTTGAACTTAAACTTCGTATCTACTAAAACTCCAAGATTCCTAGCCTGATCTGTTTCTTCTACCATAATCTCACCAATATAATATGACATTAGAAATCTAATCACACCGAAGTGCATGATTTTTCATTTACTAACATTGAAGTGACAGCCATTTTCACATGCCCAATTCAAATCATTCTGCAACTACTACATATCAGCAGAATTCCTGATTACCCTACCTATCTTCCTTATCTTATTCACTTCTGTTCTCTCAAAAATTATTATATTTTTGAGAGAACTGAAGTGAGAGCAATTGGAGTAGTTCAGTGGTTGACTTTTATCCCCTTTCTTTAGGATTGCTGGATGTGGACCTGTTTTCATGTTGTCAGGCATTTGCCAGTTGAATAGGATAGATTGAAGAGGCAATACAGGATAGGTGTTATGGGGCACAATTTTTTAACAGAATAGGTGGGATACCATCAGGACCAAATGCCTTGCTTGTGTTCAGGTTGTTAAGGATTTTTCGGACTTCTTTTTGTCAGAGGACTATGGGAGACATGAAGGGAGCTGTTCTTTGTGGAGTGGAGGGAACTTTACCCAGGTCATCAATGCAGGAATTGGAAGAGAGGAGTGATGCAAGTAAGTTGGTATTGTCTTTTGGTAGGTGACTACAGTACCATCTGAATGTGAAAGTGGTGGAAACCTGGGTGGGCAGAAGTTGCACCTAGTGACCTTGACAAGGGACCAGAAGGAGCAATTGCCATTTGGGTAGGAGGTGAGTTTGCTGCATTTGACCCTTTCAAAGTTTGATTTGGACTTGGTGATGATTCTTTTACAAATGTTACAGGCTGTAGTATAGACAGAGAGGGCAGCTGGAGTTCTGGTCTTGAGCCAGTTATGGTAAGTAGAGGTTTTTTTCTCTTACAGCATTGGTACACTTTTTTGAGAACCAAGGCTTGGATGGTGACTGAGAGTTTGGACTGGAATAGGGGATGAAATCATAACAGAAATCATCCTGCAAGGATGATTTCTGTTATTCTGTCTGAGCAGGTGTTTGGATCAGAACAACTGAAGCAGTAGTCGGACCATGGGAAGGAGGAATAGAAGTCACGGAGGTCCTCTCAGTTGGCACCCTTGTAGTGTCAAAGGACACAAGACTAAATGGTGGGCATAGGTTCTGCAGCAAAAGAGACTTGTATGAGGTTGTGGTCTGAGTTTCCAAGAGACCAACAACCACAGTATACCTGGCAGGGGAGCTTAGAGGTCTAGTGTATTGGCAGATTGGAGGGGGGGGGGTTGTCTGGTATTCTGGTGGGAAGATTGATGATCTGAACAACTCAGCATCCCTGCCTACTTGATCAGTGAAACTGGAGAAGTGGAGCAAATATGAGTTGTGGACATTGAAGTTCCCCAAGAAGAATGACTTCACTATTGGGGTACTTAAACTGCAGAAAGTTGAACTTTAGAGAGAGAGAAAGTTGAAGAGGTCAGAGTTGCTGACGTCATTTGGAGAGTGGTAGAGGGAGCATATGAAGTGGGCAGGTTGATTTGATAGAGAAATTTTGAGCCAAAGGAGATCAAATAGTGGAAATTCAAAGATTAGCAGTCTCTGGCATGGTATGTCGGTTCTCACAAATGCCCAAGTGCCACCCTTGTGGCAGAAGGAGCTGTATAATGTGTAGTTTGGACAGTTGAGGTGTATGGCTGTTGAGGTTTCCAGTTGGGGTTCTGAAAGAAATAGTAGTTCTGGTTTAGATAACTGTAGGTGGTGCACATCATTTATATTACTGTTTAGGCCATGAATGTTGAAGTGGATGTAGAAACTTTGTAAGAATTTTTATTATATTTTTATTAATATTATATAATATATATTAAGTTATATATTATTAGTTATTATATAAATTATATTAGTCATTTTATTAAGTTATTTTTATGCTCTTATTGTGCCTTTTTATATACAAAAAATAACAATAATAATAAAAACTTAGAAAACCTCTATTTCAATTAATTGCAAGCATCAAATGTGCACAAAAGCTTTTTATTCTTTATTATATAACAGCTAGTAAAGTTTTTTGCATGTGGAAATTCATTTAATTTTGTTTACTTGTTTGTTTGTATGCACATAACAACTCTGATCGTACCAGACAGAATTTATTGCTGTATAAGGCTAATTCAGAAATGGAGCAAAATGTTCTGAAAGGGTACAAGGTGATAATTCTGCTATACAGAATTAAGTTCTTAGGGTCTTATCTCTGTTGAAATTTTAATAGTTATCTTAATTTTAGTTTTGGCTAATTTTGCCATTTATAGCAGAAAAATTAACCAAAACAATTCAAAGCGATCAGAAGTTTTATATTATAAACGGCAGCCTATAGTACAAACCCAAAATAGGTCAAAGTTCAATTGCTGTGATATTGAATAATGTAATTGGGAAAGAATATTATTGCAAAATTTTAAAATTTTCCTAATTGTCTTGGATCATTTTCATATTACTTTATTTTGTTGTTACTTTTATAATGGTTTATTAGGATATACATAGCGGATTCATGGGGCAGTACATTGCTGATTCCATGTTCAGCATTTGTCACAAGTTTTAATTAGTTGCTTATTTGGAGGTGGGAGCAAAATTTATGACCTTGACTGCTTCTTCTGTTGGCAAAAAACACATTGTGCAGTTCCAAGGTATTTACTGCTTGCAATCTATGTACTGCTGGAGATTCTTGAATTTAATTAGGTCACATATTTATTATTACTATTATTCCATGACATCTCCAAGGAGTCTTAAGGATGACTCATTATGGGAGGGCACACTTTTCCACTAAACACAGTTCACTCTCTCCTACTTAATCCTCCAACTACACAGTTCTTCTTTTTCTTTTTCTTTTCAGCCATTTTCTGTCCACTGCTGGACGAAGGTCTCCTCCAGTTCTTTCCACCTTTCTCTGTTCTTGGCAATGGTTGACCAATTTTCCCCAACAAAATTTGACAATTCATCACTCCACTTTCTTTTAGAACGTCCTTGGCCTCGTTTCCCTTCTTTTGGAATCCAGTTCGTTAGTATGGTGGTCCATCGCTCATCTTCTCTTCTGGATAGCTGTCTGGCCCATTTCTGTTTTATTCGCTTGTGGTGAAGAATGATGTCAGTGATGTGAGTCTGGTTCTTATCCAGGTGTTTCGCTTCTTATCTTTTAATGTGATGCATAGCATCCACCTCTCCATTTTTCTTTGAGTTGTTAATTTATTTGCCAGTGCTTTTGTTAGTGACCAAGTTTCAACCATATGAGATGACTGGAAGTATCTGGTTAAATGTCTTCCTTTTTAAACAGAGTGGGACATCATTGTTTTGAAAAATGCTTTTCAGTTTTCTGAATGCACTCCAGGTAAGTTTGAACTCTCCTATTTATTTCTTTTTGGAGTCCACAGTTTAGATCAATGAGATGACCTAAGTATGTATATGAAGAGACTCTTTCCAAGAAATTGTTTTCTATTATTATGTTTTTTGGTGTTACAAAATGATTAAACATGATTTTAGTTTTTTCTCTGTTTATCTTTATGCCGACTTTTCTGCTTGCATGATATAGGTCTTCTATCATTATATTATGATTATTATTATTATTCCTGACACCTCCAAGGAGTCCGAAGACTCATCGCGGGAGAACACCTACAACTGTCTCAACCACTACACCAAACCTCTACTACAAATCATCTCCATCAATGCCATCTACCACCCATATATTAAGGTCTTCTGGAGTGTTTGCAAAAATTATGATATCATCTGCATATCTTAGGTGTGTTAAGTTTCTGTTATTAATTTTTATACCAAGGTTTGTCCAGTTTATATTATTAAATATTTCTTGAAGGACTGCTGTAAAGATTTTGGGTGATAGATATTTTCTGACATGTTCTGCAGCATAAAGCATGTCTCATATCTTAGCTTTGCAGTTGTTAGATTTTTGATAAATGCAAATCAGACTTGATGTAGGATTAAATCATGTTTAATCCTACATCAAGGATTATATGGAGGCTACTTTAAATTTCAGAGGCTACTTTAAATTTTCTTATAAAACAGTTATGATCAATATATGGTATATCTGTTTTTTGTCAAAATACTTGGTGGCTTGCATTTATTGTGTGAAAGGCTAATCCTGATATGTGCTTCCTTTTTTTCTCAACATCCTTCATGTGTTCAGACATGTGGATATTTCTCTCTCCAGATCCTCCCATCTGACCTACATAGCAAATGCCACAAGAGCAGTTAATTTTTTTTTATACTGTTGGTTTCTTTATGAGAGAATGTGGAGGGTTTTGGTGGGTGTAAGAACCCATAAATCTGATATATTGGGAAAGAGGTCACTTTATTTTAATTACACCATGCTGCAATTTTGTTTATAACTTTCTTAATATATGTTAATGTTGATTGCATTTTTGAAATCTTACATTAGAACTGTGGTAGGCATATCTGAAATTTGTTGTCTTCATTTCATACCATCAAGGGAGGGAGAGAGAGTATACCTAAGGTAACAAAGTTTTATTCCTTTTTATTCCCCTGGCATACTTGGGGATGTAAGGACTGTAATGGATGGTGAAGGTGGGATGTAGCATGTACGAGAATGGTCTGAAAAGTTCTCGGCCTCGACCATAGATGGCAACACTATCGGCAAGATTTTTTTTTTCTAAGTTGGTACATCTGTCATAAGCATCCTTGTGAAATTGCAAGTCATTCTATCAAGTAGTTTGTTTTATACAGCTGTTTTGAAATGGATAAAATTGAGTATCGTGCGGTTATAAAATTCTTTGTAAAAGAAGGTTTAACGGCAAAAGAAATTCATTTGAAGTTCATAAAAGTTTATGGGCACTCTTCTCCTTCATTTTCGACAATTAAGAATTGGGCTGCTGAGTTTAAACATGGCCGTACCAGCCTTGAAGATGATCCACATGAAGGATGTCCAAAAAGTGTAACCCCACCAGAAATCATTGATCAGGTGCATGATATGGTATTGGATGACCGCCGAGTCAAAGTGCATGAAATTGCTGAGACTATAGGCATTTCAAAAGAACATGTAGGATATATTTTGCAAGAATTGCAAATGAAAAAGCTTTGCGCAAGATGGGTGCCACAGTTGCTCACAGCAGATCAAAAATGCACTTGCATGAAAATCTCTGAACAGCGTTTTAGCAAGAATAAAACTGATTTTGTGTGTCAATTTTTTATTATGGATGAGATGGATTCACCATTATACACTAGAATCCAAACAGCAGTCAAAACAGTGGACAGAAGCTGGTTGTTCAGTGTCAAAGAAGACAAAGTCAGTTCCATCAGCAGGAAAGTTCATGGCATCAGTGTTTTCGAATGCTAAAGGCATTTTGTTTATTAATTATCTTGATGAGGATAAAACAGTAACCTGGGAATATTATTCCAATCTTTTAACCAGAATATTATTCCAATCTTTTAACCGGGTCTTTTCTCACGAATTTTTTCGTGAGAAAAGACCCGGTTTGCAGAAGAAAAAAAATCATCTTTCATCAGGACAATGCATCTGCCCAAAAGTGTTTTGCCAATGGGAAAATTAAGGGATCTGCACTATGAATTGTTGGAACATCCACCCTGTTTCCCAGATTTGGCTCCCTCTGACTTCTGTCTCTTTTCCCCAAACTAAAACTCTTCCTCACTGGTCAGTGTTTTTCTTTGAATCAAGAAGTGATTGCAGCTGTAGAGGGCTATTTTGCAGATCTTACTGAGAACCACTACAGGGATGGGATAATGGCACTGGAGCATCGCTGGAATAAATGCATTAGTCTTGAGGGAGATTATGTTGAAAAATAAAAATAATTTTGAAATTATAAATTTGTTTTTTCATTGTTAGGCCAAGAACTTTTCAGACCACCCTTGTGTGTGTACACACACACACACACACACACACACACACACACACACACACACACACACACATATATATATATATATATATATATATATATATATATATATATGACCACAGTAGTTGCTATAATAAAAAATAAAATTTTACCAAAATCTATATGATTTTTAAACTTAATTCTTTGATGAAGAAAATTAGACACTTTTCTTCTATAATTCAGTTCTTTGAACCTTATAGTCATTACATCATGTCCAAGTTTCTGGAACATAACACTTGTGGGGAAAATTGATGCATCGCTGGAATAATTGCATTAGTCTTAAGGGAGATTATGTTGAAAAATAAAAATAATTTTGAAATTATAAATTCGTTTTTTCATTGTTAGGCCTAGAACCTTTCAGACCACCCTCTTAAGAGTCATCCAGTTGTGGCTGGTTTTCTATATGAAAAGACCTTTTTTCTTCCTTAGATACATTGAGAAGGATGTTTATGGAATAGTAATTTTTTGTGATCTTCCAGTTCTAGAATAAATTGTTTGTGAAAAATCTGTAATTTGTAATCTAGTTTTTTTATATACAAATCTTCTACCCCTGATGATAACTTACAAAAGTTGTTTGGTGGTATTGTTTAGTTTAATAAAATCTAATTCTTGTTAAGACACATCTGGTCTCCACACTGAAAGTTAAATGGTCATGTTTATGTATTTTGTCCCAATATGGTGATGTGAGTTAATATTCTAAAAAATAACAAGTGACTTCCACCACTTAAGTCTTTCTACGCATCTAACTGTTATTTGTTTATATTTTATATTTTACCTTAGAGTGTACATTCATTATTCTGGATAAGGATGAATTTAGCAAAACGAATGAAGAAGTTTGTAAGTATTATTCATTTCTTTCGGATTAATTTTTTTTAGTATTCAGATTGTTCCCAGCCCAAAGCTAATCAATTTAATTTTGTTTGCATTTTTTGGATTTGTTTTGTTAAGAATGGAGAGGAGTGATTAATCACAAGCAGAGTTAGCCTGTTTGTTCAAGCAAACAGAATGTAAAAACTAATTGGCTGAATTTCAAATATAAAACATCAAAGTGTGAAGTAAAAAAATTGTTATTGCCTGTGTACATTCTCTGAATATAATCATTCAGTTAACATACAAGAAAATCCATTTGATTTTCTCATTATTAGATTTTTTGCTTTAATTTTATCCAGTTTTAATTCATTGGCAAAATTGCATGTGTCAGAATTGCATATGATGACACCAGTATACAAATCATTAATACAAATCATAATTTTAATTATTGAACTGTTGAATACAGTATTTGGAAAAATGGATTATTTTGATCCTTTCCTTTAGTGTTACATGGTGAACAGCATTCATTTCAGACAAATTATAGAAACTATAACTGTGTTAGAAATAATTATTTTAATTTCCCGATGTTTTGACCTTCGTATTAAGGTCATCATCTTGAGTACACACACACACACACCCACACACATATATACACAGAGACAAGCTATATTACATTTCACATAATATGCTAAAGAGACAATGATTTCATCAATGGTTATTCCACTGGCCTGACCTCTAGTGAAAAAATGAAATAAAACTCATATCCAAATTTCTTAGACTTAAAGATCGACAATATTCAGAAAGCCAACGGACGAATTTGAATTTCTCCGCAGTGAACGAAAACAGCCAACCACAAATATGAAAAGGCATCTTGATATTGAGGCTAGGGACTTAGGGGTATTGGTAGATAGGGAGATGAAGTTCAGAGGACACATTGCTAAGGTGTCCAAGATTGCAAATAGGATTACTTGGTTGTTGAGGAACACACTGACATCCAGAGATAAAGAGGTTATTATTCCCCTTTATAAAGCATTGATACATCCACATTTGGATTACTGTGCTCAGGTCTGGTCACCTGGATTCCTTGGAGATGAGGAGGCTGTGGAGAGGGTTCAGAGAAGAGTGACCAAGTTGGTGAGTGATATAAAAAATGCTCCCTACATTGATAGATTGAGAGCTTGTGGATTGCAGAGATTGGTTGATAGGCGAAGAAGAGGGGATATGATAGAAACATTCAAATTACTAAAAGGTTTTTATAGGATTGATGCAGGGGAAATGTTTCAGCTGTGTGATAGTGATGGAAGAACAAGAGGTCATCTGTGGAAATTAAAGAAGAGTGTGGTTAACAAAGGTGTCAGAACAAGGTTTTTTGCCTGGAGGGTGGTGAATGAGTGGAATTCATTGCTTGACTTAGTTCTGAGCTCTTCGTCTGTAAATGAATTCAAGAAGAGATATGACAGATATTGTTTTGCTAGTTTGGGTCTCCCGCGATGAGTCTACTGACTCCATGGAGATACCCGTAATAATAATAATAATAATCTAGAGTAGATGATACGTGACCAGAAATGCTCAAATATGGAGGTATAAAAGTTTTACAGTGGCTATGCTGCATAATTCAGAAGGCCTGGTCAGAGGCTCAAATTCCAGATGATTGGAGTAGAGCAATTATAGTATCCATCTGTAAAAAAAAAAAAAAGAAATAAAACTGAATGTGAAAACTGGATTTCTGGTAAGAGTTATGCAAGCATACTTGAAAAACGGCTAAGAAAAATGTGGAGGGGGGAAACTTGCAGAAGCACGCAGTATTCAGGCCAGATAGAGGTTATCGGGATCAGATTTTCACTTTAAGACAAGTAGTTGAGAAATCATGAAATGTAACAAGTATCTGTATTTAAGTTTTGTAGATTTGAAAAAGATATCTGACAAAGTGCCAAAAGGAAAGCTGTTCAAAACACTTCACTTATGTGCTATATATGGGACATTATATCAAGCAACACTTAGGTCTCTATTTGAGTTGTAAATCAGCAGTTAGAATTGAATCAGGTGCAGGAAGATTGATGTTAAATCAGGTGTGAGACAAGAATGTGCATTATCGCCATTCTTATTCATCTCTGTGGTTCACATTATGAAAGTAAGTGGTATTAAACTTGAATCTGAATTGGGGATGTTAATCTCAGATCTTTTCTTTATGCAGATGATGTTATACTTTTAAATAAATCCAGTACATGTCTGCAGGATTTCCTAACTAAATTGAATAACTGCTCTAATAAATTTGGTATGAAAATTAGTCAAAAAGACAAAGACAATGAAAATTGGCAGAAACATTGAAAACATCAACTGCATCCTGAATGGAGAACCTATAGAACAAGTAAAACATTTAAGTTATTTAGGAACAATTTTTAGTGAAGATGACAAATTAAATTTGGAAATAGACAGCAGAATTAGCAAAGCTGGTATGGTAGGTAGTCAGTTGAATAAATTTTTATGGAATAGGAGGTAAATTAGTGAAAAAACTAAACTAGCTATATACAAGACCGTGATCAAACCAATTAAACTTATGAATCTGAGAACTGGGTTAGAAATAATGCACTTGATCAAAGTGTATTATTTCTAATGACTGGAAATCTTGGATATGCGAGTTCTGATCTAAACATCAATGGCAGTATTATCATATTAAAAATGAAGATATTAGGAAAGAGATTTACATCGTTAACATTCAGGAATGCGTTTGCAGAGCTAATCTCAGGTTGTATTATATGGTCCCTTAAACAGAATGGGAGAGGAAAGGTTAGCAAAACAAGTGTTCTTATCCAGGATGGTAGGAAAAAGACCCAGAGGAAGACCAAGATCTAGGTGGATTGATATAGTAAGAAAGTGACTTATAAGAGAGAAATATAAGATTTGATAATATTTGGAATGTAGAAAGATAACTGGTTAATTTGAAAAAAAAAAAAATTTTTCGATAGGAATTCAGTAGTGATGTAACTAGTAGTACTATCATAATATCCTGTACATCCTGCTGAGGGTATATGTCAGGAATTTGATGATGTTAATAAAATGTATATGTATGTTAAATCTGTCTTATTCTAAATAATTATTATGTCTTACGTTCCTGTTCATCAAGTTATCAAATCCTTGTACTGAATTATCGGTTCAAGTTTATTATTTCTCCTTTAGACTTGTAGTAGAGAAAATATTAATGAACAGTAACATTTAATTGTTACTTCCATGCATATTAATTGTCTGTAATAGCATGTCTGTGCTCTTCTTGATAAAACTTCTGTTTTATTCCTTAATTTAACAGAATGTAAAGTTCCAGTCCATGTTATTCTATAACTTTGAATCCCCTCCCACCCTTCCCCATTGCTATCTCTGTACCTTCAAAACTTCAAGTTGACTGAAATACATTATTTATTTCTTCAGTATATTCTTGTGCCATGCATCTAAAATCTTCCACACACTGATCTTCCACACACTTTTGGTTTTTGAATTTCTTTACTGTGATGTAAACCACAGTAAGTACTAACATCAGTTACATATTGTAAATAATGTGCATTAATTCCTAGCCACTTTTGTATTATCAGTATTTCACAATACAGTATACATTATAAAATCATCATCATCAAATTCCTGCCATGTACCCTCAACGGGTGCACAGGATATGATAGTACTACATGAAAAAAATTACATCATTACTAACTTCCTATCTACAATTTTCCTCTAAATCAGTCTGTTACTTGTCAAGACTGCAACATTATCAGATCTTATATTTCTATTGTCTAAGGCACTTTGTACCGTATCAATCCACCTATATCTTGGTCTTCCTCTGGGTCGTTTTGCTGCCAACCTGGCAGAGAACACTTGTTTTTATTATTTTATTATTATTATTATTTCGGGCGACTCTTGGGAGTCCTTAGACTCATCGAGGGAGGCCCTAAACATCATGTCCACACAACTATACGACATTCTCACAGTATCTATCATACCTTGCCTTGAACTCGCTCACCGTCATAGCACCCACAACAGACTCTGGCAGCTTATTCCACTCATTTACCACTCTAAAAGTAAAGAACCCAGCTCTAACACCCCTGCTAACCACACTCTTGCCCAGCTTCCATTGGTGTCCCCTAGTTCCACCACCAGTCCTGATTTCAAAAATATCCTCTGAATTAATCCTATAGAATCCCTTTAGCAATTTGAATGTCTCAACCATATCTCCCCTTTTCTGCCTATCAACTAGTTTCTGCAATCTTCAACCTGTTCTCATATGGTTCATTCCATAGACCTGCTATCATCTTAGTCACTCGCCTCTGGATCCTCTCCACCTCCTCCCCATCAAGAAGGAACCGAGGTGACCAAATCTGGGCACAGTAGTCGAGATGAAGTCTTATCAAGGCTTGGTACAGAGGTACAATAACTTGCTTGTCTCTGCTCGTCAAGGTATTTTTCAACAACCAAGTGAGTTGATGAGCTGATTTAGCTACTTTTGCAATGTGCCCCCTAAACTTCATCTCCTTATCCACCAACACTCCCAAGTCCCTGGCCTCATCAATCTCATGGAGTACAGTTCCACCTATGTGGTATACTGCTGCTAATCTTTTCACCCCAATCTTTCTAAGTTTTGCTAATCTTTCTTCGCCCATTCTGTTTAAGTGACCATGCCACCTGAGATTAGCTCTGCTAAAGCATTCCTGGATGCTGACAATGTCAAGTTCTTTCTTAATATCCTTGTTTTTAATATGATATTGCCATTGATGCCATCTGTTCACGCCTCTAATCTTTCTTAGGACTCTCATATCTGCGGTCTCTAGTCTTTGGTCAAGTGTTTTACTTCTGACCCAGATCTCAGATCCATAAGTTAAAACTGGTTTGAACACTGTCTTGTATACAGCTAATTTAGTGTTCCGACTAATTTCTCTCTTATTTTATATGAATTTATTCAATTGACTTCCTACCATACCATCTTTGTTGATTCTGTTGTCTATTTCCATATTTAATTTACCATCTTCACTAAAAATCGTGCCTAAGTAGCTGAAATATTTTACTTGTTCCACAGGTTCTCCATTCACAACACAGTTGACATTTTCAATGATTCTGCTTATTTTCATTGTCTTTGTCTTTTTATTGCTGACCTTCATACCATATCTATTACAACAGTTATTCAATTTAGTCAGAGAATCTTGCACACTTGTAGCAAATTTATTTAGAAGTATAGCATCGTCTGCATAAAGCAGAGAGCTGACATTAACATCTCCAATTTTGATATCATGTTTAATACCACTTCCCTTCATAATGTGATCCATATAGATAATGAATAACAGAGGGGATAATGTACATCCTTGTCTCACACCAGATTTAACATTAAACCATCTTCCTGTACTTCCTTCAATTCTAACTGCTGACTTACAACTCAAATAAAGAGTAAGTATTCCTTGATATAATGCCCCATTCACACCATATAACTGCAGCATATTGAATAGCTTCTCTCTTGGCACCTTGTCATATGCCTTTTCCAAATCGACAAAACTTAAATACAGATCTTTGTTATATTCCCATGCTTTCTCGACTATTTGTCGTAAAGTGAAGATCTGATCCTGACAGCTTCTATTTGGCCTGAATTCAGCTTTCAGGCGTTTCTCAAGTATACTTGCATAGATCTTGCCAGAAACACTCAGTAGGGAAATACTTCTGTAATTCTCACATTCAGTTTTATTTCCCTTTTTATACATTGGTACTATGAGAGCTCTACTCTAATCATCGGGAATTCGTCCCTCTGTCCAGGTCTTTTGAATTATGCAGTGCAGCCACTGTAAGACTTTTATACCACCATACTTCAGCATTTCTATTCGAATACCATCTACTCCTGCTGCCTTTCCACATTTCAAGCCTTTGATGGCTTTTTCTACTTCATGTATGGATATGTATTCCTGACTGCATGCCCGGGCAGTGTTTTTTACCACTGTGCTGTCATCGCTTGTTTCATTTAGCAGTTTTTCAAAGTAATTACTCCATACTCCATATCAAGAAGGTGGCAAAATATTCTGGAGGTTGTTGAAGAAGCTTAGGAATGGAGGAGAGAGTGCTGTAAAAGGAGTTAGAGATGATATGAAAACGGGAGAAAGAGATATCCCGTTTTCATAACATCTCTAATTCCTTTTACAGCACTCTTTCCTCCATTCCTAAGCTTCAACAACCTCCAGAATATTTTGCCACCTTCTTGATATTTATTTTCTATATTCTTGCAAAGTCCTCCCATGACTTTTGTTTAGCTAGTTTTACACAGTGTTTAGCATTCTTGCATTTGTATCTATATTCTCTAAGAGCACAAGCTGACTTATTTGACAGGAACTTTTGATATGATTTCTTCTTTTCCTTCACTGCCTCTTTAACTTCCTGTGTCCACCAGGGAGTTCTGATTCCTTGCAGACAACCTCACCACATGCCTCTCTGGCAGAATCAATCAATGTTTTCTTCAGAGTTTGCCACTGAATATCCAAGGTTTGATTCCTGTTCTCAAACTCTTTCATTTTTTCTTCAATAATCTTTGTGTATTTTAGTCTACAGTTCACATCTGAGAGCTGCTCAACTTTTATTCGCTTTAAAACTTTGTTACATGTTATTCTTTTCAATATGAAATTCAATTTTATCCTGCTCAAGACTAAATAGTGATCACTTCCAATTTCAAATCCTCTGTACACTCTGGTGTCCTGCACCAGGGAAAAAACATCACTATCAACAATAACATAGTTAATGAGACTTTTCTTATTCATTGCCTCTTCTCTCCATGTGAATTTGTGCACATTTTTATGTTGGAACATGGTGTTAGTAATAACCAGTCCATGTCCTGAGCAGAAATCCAACAGATATTTCCCATTATTATTAGCTTTGCTCTTTTCTCCAAATTTTCCCAAAACATTTTTGTATGTCTGACGATCATTTCCTACTCTACTATTTAGATCCCCAACAGGGACCATCTTTTCCTTTTTCATTGTGTCAGTAGCTTTCTCTAGAGTCTCAAAAAATTTCTCCACTTCTACCTTAGTAGAACCTTCTGTGGGACCATAGGCACAAATAAGTCTCATTGTCCAGTTCCCCATTCTCATATTTGCCCACATTACTCTACTTGAGACTGACTGCCATTCAAGAAGATTAGCCTCGTATTTTGTGTTTGAATACCATTGCTACTCCTTCTTTTCCTTGATTGTCATTGCCTGAATATAACATTTTGTATTTATTGCTCAGAAAGATCTCACCGGTTTTGGTCTTTTTTGTTTCAGTCACCCCTATTATGTCGATCTGGTACTTATCTAATTCCTCAGCTAGCTCCATTTCTTTGCCATTCAGGCTTCTTATGTTGATAGTACCGATCTTTAACTCTGGTGATGTTGAGTTGGGGTTTGTTTTCAGATTTGTTCCAGTAGCTGACTTTTTGCTGTTCGCCCTGGTTCCCTGGCAAAAACAACGGGGACCTTGTTTAACCGGGCGACGCCCCAGCCGGCATGAAATTTTGTCATGTTGTACCATCATTTTTTTATTTTGGTTTAACCAATAAGAATACAATTTGGTCGGCTAAATCCCAAATTGCCAGCCCATCCTCGTTTGGTCAGTATCCAAGTAGATACCCAACAGGGTGCACCATGAGAAGATGAGGATTGGACATTAGGTCAGAAGCCCTGGTCGGTTCTCCGCATTCCTATAAAGGCTATGTGGAGGTCTCCTCTCAGTTATACAGCTTTGACCCTTAAGCACCCCTACATTACATTATAAAAAAAAAAAAAAATGTGGTTCTTGATAAGACTGATGTATTTAGAGAGAAGGTAGGTAAGATACTTTAATTATTTACAAAATATTTTTTTTGCGTTATAAAAATATTTTATAAATAATTAAAGTATCTTACCTACCTTCTCTCTAAATACATCAGTCTTATCAAGAACCACATTGGACACTGACTCCTTCTTAAAAAATTCAACTCATTTTGTAGAGAGAATATCAAACATCCCGATCAATCCATCAATATTTTAGTTAGTTTAGATGTGTCATTATTTTCTAATATTTCCATTGAAAAGACTGCCAGTCTTTTCAATGAAAACATTTGAAAAGATGAAAACATCACCTGACACTTGAAATCTTTTTTACACTACCTTCAACTTTTTTTTTTTTTACTTGGAAAGGAAAGTTTTATTCTCAGAAATATGGTATTGCAATGGGCTTCCCACTGTCACCTTCTATTGCCAATTTTTTACATGGAAAAATTTTAAGAAGCACTTTCATCTAAAGTTGTCTTAAACCACACGTTTGGCAATTTTCTGTGGATGATATTTTTTGTTATGTGGTAACATGCTCTAAAAGATCTAGAGGTCTTTCAGAGTTTTTAAAGCTTGGTGACTAAATTATTCTTTGCTAGGAAAAAGTTACTAAATTAATTGTACTTTTTCAAGAAGCTAATTCATATAATAATAATAAAAAAAAAACCCAGATTATAAAGGTTTCATTTAGTTATATATATCAGCAGAGTTTTTAGACATGTATCGCAATTTTTAAAACAAATCAACATTAGAACTGCTTTAAAACCACTCCACACCTTACTGAATTTTCTGTGTTCATCTAAAGACAGTATACTCTAGTAACATTTAATCTTGTTTTCTTTTTGAAAAATATGGATTGCACAAGTTTCCATGTGGCAAAGGATTTGAAGTGGGAGAAGTTTGAAATCTGTAAACAAGGATACATGAGCAACATCAAGCATGAAAGGAAAAAGATAGTTGGAGGATATGAGATTGGATAATAAATTAATAATTTGAATAAGAGGATGACTGACTGACATCAGAAAGCTATATGGAGGGTGTGTGTGTGTCAGCATGAGATCTGAGAGAATACTGAGAAAAATGTAAATAAATGAAACAGTGTAAAAGTAGCTAAACTAAAGTCACTACAAGACATTAAGCATATAATAGATAAAAGGAAGGTTGCAAAATGTTCTGGAAATGGAGGGAGAGGGGGAAGAGCATGGTAAAAGGTATCAGAATTAAAGTGATATGAAAACTGAAGTTAGAGATACTCTAGTTGTCTAGAGCAGTGATGATGAACCTATGACATGCATGTCATAGGTTCAGTTGCAGAATAGAGTAGATAAAAATTGGCATGGGACTATTGAAATTAGTGACATCTATATCAGTTCTAAAGCTGGTATGAGAACTAAAGGGAATCTGCAATTTTTGTATACTAATGCAAGAAGCATTCGAAATAAGAGGGAAAAGTTTTTGGCATTAGTCAGTGCAATCTCACCAAAAGTTGTAGGCATTAGTGAAACTTGGCTGTCAGCAGAAGATGTATGTGGTTACTGGAATTGAATGTCATGGGTACAGTATTTTCAGGGAGGATAGAAAAGATAAAACAAGGAGAGAAGTACTATTGATGATAGCTAATGAGTTGCAGCCAAAGAAAGTAGTATATCAAGAGATAGACATGTTAATGATAGTTCATTTGAGGCGGTCTGGTGTGAAATAGTGACTAATGCAACCAAATATACAGTTGGTGCTATAGGCCAGGGGGTGATATTGAATTAATGCATCAACAAATTAGTGCAATGAGTGCAGGGTTAGTGATTATTATGGGGGATTTTAATTATGGTGATATCAGTTGGAAGGAGGAAATATCACGTGGCAAAAAGGAAATGGAATCATACACCTTCTAAGAGATAATTACTTGAAACATCACATAACTGAAGGGACTTGTGGTGTGAGAGTATTGGACCTAGACATTCGTTCAGAGGACATATGCATAAGTAAGATGTCCTCGTTACCTCCAATTGGTGAATGGTATTGACTTGGGAGGTTGTGGAGACATATTACAATTTTTAAAACAAATCAACATTAGAATTGCATTAAACTCCACACCTTATTGAATTTTCTGTGTTCATCTAAGGACAGTATACTCTAGGAACATTTAATCTTGTTTTCTTTTTGAAAATTATGGATTGCGCAATTTTGTGAATTTCTCTCTTAAGAAGGGGTATATACGGAACTACAGGTTAGGTAATTATAACAAGCTTTGGAGTGAGCTTACAGTCATCCCATGGCAGAACATATTGCAGGGGAAAGATGTTAGCAGTGCATGGGATAAAATCCACGGGTTTCTGAGGAAGGCAATATTAGAATGTATTCCCATGGTCAGGAAGACAAACAAGTTAGGTGTTAGATGGATGAGTAGTAGTAGTATCAGGCTTGATCTGCAAAAAAAGAAAATGTTATGGAGAATTTACAAGGAGAAAGGTGATGAGTACACCCACGAGCAATACAAGTCTCAAGCTAGGAAGGTTACGAGCACGGTAATAAAAGCTAAATCAGATTATGAGAAGACCTTAGTCAAGGAGATCAAGGATAATCCCAAAGAGTTCTTCCACTATGTGGCAAGTAAAAGGAAGAATGACTTTGGAAGGATAACATTAGTGGGTGCTGATAGTATTGAGGTGATAAATTCAGATGTAATAGTAGAGTTACTGAGTGATCACTTTTCAAAAGTCTATCAACCAAGTGAGGATATCTCTGTACCTGTAGCAATAACTATTGTAAGAATTGAAGTTAATAAATCAGGGGTACCTAATATATTGCAGAATTTAAATGCAAACACTGCTGTAAGTTTAGATGGAATATTAGCTCAAGTGTTGCATGAATGTGCAAAGGAATTGTCAACGCCTCTTATTTGGTTATTTAACTTAAGTTTAAACTCTGGTATGGTCCTTAGGGAGTGGAAGGAAGGCAAAGTGGTTCCTTTGCATAAAGATGGCTCTAAGATTGCAGTAGTTAATTACAGACCAATCACCATCTCTGGAGTGGTGGTAAAAGTGTTGGAAAAGTTGGTTAAGGACAGAATTCAAGTATGGGTGGATCAGAATATGATACTCTATATGGGCCAACGTGGTTTTATTAAAGTTCGATCCTGCCTTAGCAATTTATTAACTTTTTACAATAGAATGACGTGTGTTGGACAAGGGAATGACTACAAGTGATACTTCTGTATTTTGCTAAGGCTTTTGACAGGATACCCTATGGAATACTGTTACGCAAATTAGAGCAGATAAGGATGGATACTAAACTGGTGATATGGATAAGAGAATGGCTCATGGAGAGATACCAGAAAGTGGTGTATGGAGGAGTGGAGTCCAGGATGAGGCAGGTGATCAGTGGTGTGCCTCAGGGCTCTGTGCTTGGGCCATTATTGTTTAATTTGTACATAAATGATATAGGAAATGGCTTGAAGGGAGATATTCAGTTGTTTGCTGATGATGCAAAGTTGGATAGCGCAATAAAAAATCAAGCTGATGTTGAGAGTTTGCAGGATGATTTAAATAAGCTGGCAAAATGAGTAAAAGGTAATGGATGTCAGTTATGCATTTTAGGATTAAAAGATTAACATCTGTGTATTACATTGATGGAACGGTACTCCAAGAGACTGATGAGGCTAGGAACTTGGGGGTGTTGGTGGTAAAAATCTAGCAGTGGCTTTACTTACAATTTTTCCCTCTACATACTTATTCTCAGAGTTAAACAACATTAAAACGGACTAAAGAAACCAATCACAGATGAAGTTAGTGCTGCTTGCTTGGGCTTGAGGTGCACAAAGTACCTACCTTCAATTTCAGACTTATTCATCAAGACTCAGCAACAAAAAAGTCATTAATTGATGTTAATCAAATCAAATGCAATGTGTTCCATTTTTTTTAGTTCAATTCAAAATTACTATTAAAAGTGGGATAATTTTTTAGTGCACTATTTTAAGCCCACTTATCAGTGTGATATTGTTTTCTTTATTGTAAATCACTGATTTTTCATTATTATTTTACATGTGAGTTTGTTTTACTCCTATTTCATTTTTGCAATTATTTGATGTTTCAGTATATAATGCATAACACTGCACATGATTAGACTATATATATATATTTTTTTTTTTTTTTTTTTGGGGTGCTTAAGGGTCAAAGCTGTATAACTGAGAGGAGACCTCCACATAGCCTTTAAAGGAATGCGGAGAACCGACCAGGGCTTCTGACCTAATGTCCAATCCTCACCTTCTCGTGGTGCACCCTGTTGGGTATCTACTGTGATACTGAACGAACGAGGATGGGCTAGCAATTTGGGATTTAGCCGACCAAATTGTATTCTTATTGGTTAAACCAAAATAAAAAATGATGGTACAACATGACAAAATTTCATGCCGGCTGGGGCGTCGCCCGGTTAAACAAGGCCCCCGTTGTTTTTGCCAGGGAACCAGGGCGAACAGCGAAAAGTCAGCTACTGGAACAAATCTGAAAACAAACCCCAACTCAACATCACCAGAGTTAAAGATCGGTACTATCAACGTAAGAAGCCTGAATGGCAAAGAAATGGAGCTAGCTGAGGAATTAGATAAGTACCAGATCGACATAATAGGGGTGACTGAAACAAAAAAGACCAAAACTGGTGAGATCTTTCTGAGCAATAAATACAAAATGTTATTTTCAGGCAATAACAATCAAGGAAAAGAAGGAGTAGCCATAGTATTCAACACAAAATACGAGGCTAATCTTCTTGAATGGCAGTCAGTCTCAAGTAGAGTAATGTGGGCAAATATGAGAATGGGGAACTGGACAATGAGACTTATTTGTGCCTATGGTCCCACAGAAGGTTCTACTAAGGTAGAAGTGGAGGAATTTTTTGAGGCTTTAGAAAAAGCAACTGACACAATGAAAAAGGAAAAGTTGGTCCTTGTTGGGGATCTAAATAGTAGAGTAGGAAATGATTGTGAGACATACAAAAATATTTTGGGAAAATTTGGAGAAAAGAGCAAAGCTAATAATAATGGCAAATATCTGTTGGATTTCTGCTCAGGACATGGACTGGTTATTACTAACACCATGTTCCAACATAAAAATGTGCACAAATTCACATGGAGAGAAGAGGCTAGGAATAAGAAAAGTCTCATTGACTATGTTATTGTTAATAGTGATGTTTTCTCCCTGGTGCAGGACACCAGAGTGTACAGAGGATTTGAAATTGGAAGTGATCACTATTTAGTCTTGAGCAGGATAAAATTGAATTTCATATTGAAAAGAATAACATGTAAGAAAGTTTTAAAGCGAATAAAAGTTGAGCAGCTCTCAGATGTAAACTGTAGACTAAAATACAGAAATATTATTGAAAAGAAAATGAAAGAGTTTGAGAACAGGAATCAAACCTTGGAGATTCAGTGGCAAACTCTGAAAGAAACATTGATTGATTCTGCCAGATAGGCATGTGGTGAGGTTGTGTGCAAAGATAAAAAAAATCAGAACTCCCTGGTGGACACAGGAAGTTAAAGAGGCAGTGAAGGAAAAGAAGAAAGCATATCAAAAGTTCCTGGCAAATAAGTCAGCTTTTACTCTTACAGAATACAGAGACAAATGTAAGAAAGCTAAACAGTGTGTAAAACTAGCTAAACAAAAGTCATGGGAGGACTTTGGCAAGAATATAGAAAATAAATATCAAGAAGGTGGCAAAATATTCTGGAGGTTGTTGAAGAAGCTTAGGAATGGAGGAAAGAGTGCTGTAAAAGGAATTAGAGATGATAAAGGTGAAATGAAAACAGGAGAAAAAGATATCCTTGAAGTATGGAGTAATTACTTTGAAAAACTGCTAAATGAAACAAGCAGTGATGACAGCACAGTGATAAGAAACACTGACCAGGCATGCAGTCAGGAATACATATCCATACTTGAAGTAGAAAAAGCCATCAAAGGCTTGAAATGTTGAAAGGCAGCAGGAGTAGATGATATTCGACCAGAAATGCTGAAGTATGGTGGTATAAGAGTCTTACAGTAGCTGCACTGCATAGTTCAGAAAGCCTGGACAGAGGGACGAATTCCCGATGATTGGAGTAGAGCTCTCATAGTACCCATATATAAAAAGGGAAATAAAACTGAATGTGAGAATTACAGAGGTATTTCCCTACTGAGTGTTCCTGGCAAGATCTATGCAAGTATACTTGAGAAACGGTTGAGAGGAATTGTGGAAGAAAAGCTTGGTGAAGAACAAGCTGGATTCAGGCCAAATAGAGGCTGTCATTATCAGATCTTCACTTTACGACAAATAGTCGAGAAAGCATGGGAATATAACAAAGATCTGTATTTAAGTTTTTTCGATTTGGAAAGGGCATATGACAAGGTGCCAAGAGAGAAGCTATTCAATACTCTGCAGTTATATGGTGTCAATGGGGCATTATATCAAGCAATACTTGGTCTTTATTTGAGTTGTGAGTCAGCAGTTAGAATTGAAGGAAGTACAGGAAGATGGTTTAATGTTAAATCTGGTGTGAGACAAGGATGTACATTATCCCCTCTGTTATTCATTATCTATATGGATTACATTATGAAGGAATGTGGTATTAAACCTGATATCAAAATTGGAGATGTTAATGTCAGCTCTTTGCTTTATGCGGATGATGTTATACTTCTAAATAAATCCGCTACAAGTCTGCAAGATTCTCTGACTAAATTGAATAGCTGTTGTAATAGATATGGTATGAAGGTCAGCAATAAAAAGACAAAGACAATGAAAATAGGCAGAATCATTGAAAATGTCAACTGTGTTGTGAATGGAGAACCCGTGGAACAAGTAAAACATTTCAGCTACTTAGGCACAATTTTTACTGAAGATGGTAAACTAAATATAGAAATAGACAACAGAATCAGCAAAGCTGGTATCGTGGGAAGTCAATTGAATAAATTCATATGGAATAAGAAAGAAATTAGTCGGAACACTAAATTAGCTGTATACAAGACTGTGTTCAAACCAATTTTAACTTATGGATCTGAGAGCTGGGTCAGAAGTAAAACACTTGACCAAAGACTAGAGACTGCAGATATGAGAGTCCTGAGAAAGATTAGAGGCGTGAACAGATGGCATCAATGGCAATATCATATTAAAAATGAGGATATTAGGAAAGAACTTGACATTGTCAGCATCCAGGAATGTGTTAGCAGAGCTAATCTCAGATGGTATGGTCACTTAAATAGAATGGGAGAGGAAAGATTAGCAAAACAAGTGTTCTCTGCCAGGTTGGCAGGAAAACGACCCAGAGGAAGACCAAGATATAGGTGGATTGATACGGTACAAAGTGCCTTAGACGATAGAAATATAAGATCTGATAATGTTGGAGTCTTGACAAGTAACAGACTGATTTGGAGGAAAATTGTAGATAGGAAGTTAGTAATGATGTAATTTTTTCATGTAGCACTGTCATATCCTGTACATCCCTTGAGGGTACATGGCAGGAATTTGATGATGATGATGATTTTTTTTTTTTTTTTTTTTTTTTAAATAAATGAATATGTAAAGAATTGTTTCTGTTTTGTTTGGGGGGGAGGGCATGCCAGTAGAGTCAAGTTAGGCATTTTCTAAATTTTTGGCACACCAAGCCTAAAAGGTTCGCCATCATTTGTCTAGAGTAATTTAAAAGATAGCTAAATTATCATTATCAGAGCTTCCAGAGAGTCGAGGATTCATTGAAGAAAGCCATACATGACTACACCAACTGTTATACCTTCTCTTAAATTCCTTTCAACTAGATGCACTCAACACTTCAACAGGCCAACTATTCCACTCACCGCTTTCTTAACAGCAAAGAAACTAAAATTCTATGGATGGTCTTCTCCATAAAAGACCATCCATAGAATGAAAAATTGCAACTGATATCTCATAAAACCTGTACAGATGTTTATAGGTCTGTTTGATACCATCTCTCTTTCTTTTGTTTATTAGTACCTGCAGTCAACATAATCTCAGTCTGTCCTCATAATCTATTTCCACAATCACAATATTATAAGTCCTCTTTCCACATCTTCTTTATCCCCTCAGAATGCAGGAGACCAAATCTGTGTTCAGGTGCAGTCATTTCATGATCTTTATTTATTTGTATGGGGTTCCCCTTCTTTCTCCCCCATCCCTTTGGGGAGGGGCAGGTTGAGTCCACCTAATGTAGGATTAAGTATATGTATCTTATGACTGGTCTGTGTGTTCACGGGACCAGTTTGCCTATTCTGAGGGGTGAAAAATCCCCTATCTCTGTTTGAGACCGACTAACTCACCTTTAGTCGAAAGAGACCAGATAATGGTTCTTCATGTCATGGGTGGGAATCGAACCCAGGTCTTTCCAACCAAAGGGCTTCGTTTATACCGAATGATCTATGTAAGCTCTACATCATGACCTTTAAAGGGGCAAAATGACTTTATCCTTAGATGTCATTGTTTCAGCATTGCAATTATCCTCTGAGTTGTATTTGCAGTTTTTGCTATGACCTTTGAACTTTAACTTCCTGTTCACCATAACTCCAAGATTCCTAGCCTAATAAGATTCTCCAAGGATAATCCTGCCAGTATAATATGCTGTTGTAAATTTCATCATGCAAAAGTACATTACTTTACGCTTACTAACATTTAACTAACAACCATTATCATTTTCCCCATAGGTCTGGCTTATTCAAATCATTTTGTAAGTGCTATATATTAGAAGCATCCCTGGTTGGCCTTGTGTATCTTTGCATCATCAGTAGACAGCTGAATATCTCCTGCCTTTACCAATATTGTTAATGTACAGATTAAACAACAGTGGTCCAAGACCTGATCCCTGAGCCATTCGTTTATATCGAATGACTGCCAGTAGTCTTTAATAGTTTTTCCTGAAGTGTCCAAGACTCTTACCATTTCCATAAATGTTATACGGAGGTAATAGGCTTTGAAGATTGATATAATCCCCTGATCCATCAGTTGCAAAAGCGATGTTGTGTTTGGGGGGCATGTATACAATTTTGACATCCAATGGTGTTCTTATTACTTCAGCAAGGTTTTGAGGATGTCCAGAGGCATCATCCAAGAGAAACAATGCCTTGGCTGGCAAATCATTTTACAGAAGCGAAGCACGGTAGGACAAAAATAATTTGTGTACCAATCTATAAAAACATCTTGTGTAACCCAAGCTTTCTTGTTCCATTTACAATAGACTGGCTGCATGGCTTTTAGACCCTTGAAGGCACGTTGTGTCTGTGAATGGTACACCAACATTGGATTAAACTTCAAAGTTCTGGAGACATTTGCACCCAACAAAAGTGTAAGTCTATCTTTTGCAGTTTTAAAACCTGGAGCGGAACGTTCTTCACAGGAAATGAAGGTGCGTGATGGCAATTTTTTCCAGTAGAGCCCAGTTTCATCAACATTAAAAATGAGATCAGGAGGATAACTTCCTTGTTCTACACAGTCTTGAAATTCTTTAGGAAAAGTAGCTGATGCCGCAACATCTGCACTTGCTGCCTCACCACATAATTTGACACTATGGCACTTACTTCGAGACTTAAATCTCATGAACCAGCCTTTGCTTCTTAAAATTGTTTCTTCGCCTCCATCTGTCTTTTTAAGATCATCAAAAATTGTTTTTGCTTTGCCAGTTATAACTGCCCACATGAGAGGAATGTTTTTCTGTTTCAAGTCATCCACCCATAATGATAATAATTTTTCCATTTTTTCATGAAGTTTACCCCTGCTATAACATACATGTTTTGCATTTAGTACTGCTGCAGATTGTTGCTCAGACTGTTTTATTCTATCCATTTTTCATAATTGTAGTAACAGTCAATGGAGGTAAGTTCATACTTCTACACACATTAGCATGTGTCTGCCCATCTTCCATTCTTCGAATCACCTCCATCTTCTTTTCAAGTGTGATTGATTTCTGTGCCTTCTTAACACCAAGTTCTGCTAACTTTTCTGCACTTTAATAAATTTAGTTTAATCCTTTATCCAAGTGTAAGCAAACAAAGTTTGCGCCTGAAAATATCTTCAGGACTGAGGTAAGGTGGTGCAATACCAGGAAACTCTGAGCAAAGGTGGACCAGGCTCTCATCACCCCTTGTCTCAGTATCTCCCATAATGCAAAGCACATCTGCTTGCAGACATGTATACTGCTATGCATTAAGGGAAGTGCCACTACCCAGACCGGTTTCAACCTTTATTGAGATCTTGTCAGTGGGAGGCAGACCCAAACGTGGAGATACTAAGGCAGAAGCAATAGGAGAGGTCATATTTACCTATACGGGTTGCTAACAGGTGTATCACCTTATTATTGAATTACTCTGGATTTAGAGAAAGATGTTGGAAGTTTATTTTGCACTTGGTTAGACTATAATAAATTTAGTTTAATCCTTTATCCAAGTGTAAGCAAACACAGTTTGCGCCTGAAAATATCTTCAGGACTGAGGTAAGGTGGTGCAACACCAGGCAACTCCGCACAAAGGTGGACCAAGCTCTCATCACTCCTTGTCCATCACTCCCTTAATGCATAGCAGTATACATGTCTGCAAGGAAATGTGCTTTGCATTATGGGAGATACTGAGACAAGGAGTGATGAGAACTTGGTCCACCTTTGCTCGGAGTTTCCTGGTGTTGCACCACCTTATCTCAGTTCTGAAGATATTTTCAGGTGCAAACTTTGTTTGCTTACACTTGGATAAATGATTAAACTAAATTTATTATAGTCTAACCAAGTGCAAAATAAACTTCCAACATCTTTTTCTGCACTTCTTTTATCAGACATGGTATGTAATTATGTACTTTATCATTTAAATACGTATGTATGTAAAAAAAATTAAATAGAACAATTAGGTAGCTTCAACAGTAAAACCAGGTTTGATACATATACGTTGTAGTAGCTCGGTAAACACTCAAACACTAGAGTGCCTGCTAGCGTTGTTTCTCAGTCAGACCGCACTACGGTAAGAAAGCACATGCAGGCATCCAGCGTTATTGTGAATCGCCGTAAATTGAACCGTAGTAAACCAAGGACTGCCTGTACTTTATTTCTAACCCAGCTCTCAGATCCATAAGTTAAATTGATTTCATCACTGTCTCGTATACAGCTAGTTTAGTTTTTTGACTGATTTATTTCTTATAATTTATGTAAGAAATTTATATTTATATTCCATATAAATTTATTCTGCAGACTTCCAACCATATCAGCTTTACTAATTCTGTTGTCTAATTCCATATGAGATTGGCAAACTCATCTTCAGAATAACAATAAATAAATACGGATGCCACTTACATTAATATATTATTTATTTTTGTTGAATTTTTGGATATGTTTCATAGGCCATTTTCAATACAGTACGAAGACATGAAAATAAATGAATTAAATTGAAAATGTGTGATATCATATTATTTATTATTATTTCTGGATACTCCATTAGTTTGACTCATCAAGAGGGGACCCTAAACATCATGACAAGCACTATCCAACATTTGTGCAGTATCTATCATAATACTTTGCTTTGAACTTATTCACAGTCATGGCACCCATAACATGGTAACCTATTCCACTCATTCACCACTCCAAGTAAAAACCTAGTTCTAGCACTTTGCTAACCACACTCTTGCTCAGTTTCCAACGATGGCCCCCTAGTTCTCCCACCACCAGACCTGTAATGAAAAATTTCCTCTTTAGTAACCTTGTAAAAACCCTTCAGTAATTTGTGTCTCAATCATATCACCCCTTTTCTGCCTATGAGCCAGTTTCTGTAACCCCCAAACTTACAACCTCTTCTCACAAGGTTCATTCCACAGATCTTCTACCATCTTGTTCACTTGCCTTTAGATCCTCTCTAACTCTTCCTCATCACCAAAAAACCCTGGTGACTAGATCTGCTCACAGTAGTCAAGATCAGGTTTTATCAAGGCTCAATAAAGAGGAGTAATAACCTGCTTGTCTCTGCTTGCTAAAGTATTCTTCAGTAACTAGGTCATCTGATGAACTGCTGTAGCCACTTCTGCTATGTACCCTCTAAACTTTAATTCCTGATCTACTAACACTCCCAAATGTCTGGCTTCATCAATTTCTTGGAGTACAGTTCCATCAATGTGTATATAACTCATAATCTCTCACTCCAAAATGCATGACCTTACACTTGGCCACACGCAAAAAGTTAAGCAAGAGCGAGGTTAGTAGTTGGAGGCGTTCGATGCTGTTGGCACTCATCTCCCTCGATGAGTCTTTGGACTCCCTGGAGGTGCCATATAATAGTAATAATAATTAAACTGACATCCATTCTCCTTTGCCCAGACTGCCAGTCTATCCAAATCATCCTGCGAAATTTTAACATCATCTGTATTAACTATTACTCTACTTGCTCTACCCAACTGCATCATCAGCAAACAACTGAACAGTTTCTCTCAGATCCTTTCCTATATCATTAATGTACAAATTAAATAATAGCAGTTCAAGAACAGAGCCTTATGGTACACCACTAGTCACAGGCCTTCTTCTGGACTCTACTCCTGAATAAACTACTCTCTCATATCGCTCCATCAACCACCTTCTTATCCACCTCACCAATCCTATATCCATCCCCATGTGCTGCAGTTTATTGACTGTCAAAGACTTTTGCAAAGTCCAGCAGTATTACTGTATACTCATTACCTTTATCCAAAGCTGTCACTGTATTATAAAATGTGAGCAAGTTACTGAGGCACGACCTACCCTTCACAAAACCATGTTGCCCCCCCCCCCATCTTGACCAACTTCGTTACCTTGACAACAACTCCTGATATGCTGATTGGTTGGTAATTTGTTACATCAGCCTTGGAGCCACCTTTATGCAATGGAACTATTTTCCCCTCTTTCCATATCCTAGGAAAGAGGGGAAAATTATCTCCCTAGCATTTGTATTCATTAAAATCATTCTGCCACAAACATTCTTCGTGTTACTTGTAATGTACCAAAAGAACTGTTTGAGATTATCTTTGGCCTGCACTGCTAATTTCCTTTCATATTCTGCTTTTACCTTTCTTACCATACTGGCTACCCTTCTGGCCACTTTTGCTACTGCTTTGTACTGGTCATGTGCTTGCTAGTCACCTTTTTCCTTGAATTCTGTTCAGAATTTTGTACAGCTCCAGATTAATGTTAATATTCATCCATTTAACTCTCACATGATTTACTCTCCTGACTCTAGGTATGCAGTCTGCCATTAATATGTGCTATTAACTGCAGGAGTATAACTCCATCTACATGAATAAATTTCAAGGAATAAAATAAAAAAATAAAATTTCAAATTTAAATAATTTATTCCATTTTTTAATTTTAAAAAATATTTCGAGTAAAGTCTCTGATACTTCACTAAGTTTGGAGATGCAGATTTTGCATAAAGGTTCTCAGTTCTTTATTCCTCAGGTGATTTACAAAAACAAGCTAAGCCTCACTATTCTTTTAGGATTAGCCGAGGTTTTCTTGGATATTTGGAAATATAGTCCAAAAATGAAAGTTTTTTTTTTTCCCTTTCTTGCAGTTAAAGAATAAAAGAAATAGATTTGAGATAATTGAAAATTCTTAGAAAAAAAAATCCCTTATCAGTTGTTTTGAAATAGGTTTTTAAGGTATTTTACTGTATTTCCTGTCAAGTAATATATTTACTTTGTTTTTGCTTTCTCTTTTGAAGTGTTATGGTGTGTGTGTAAGATATTTATTCACTATATACAGTTTCATTACATTGTGAATAAAACTTCATCTTAGTGCATAAAAACGAATCCTGTGGTTTTTTTTGCATGTGTGTGTGTGTGTGTGTGTGTGTGTATAAAAAGACTGCACGGTAGTCTTCAACAAAATTTTACATGCATTGATTTTCTTACTAAGAACTTATTTTGCAGTACTGGCAACAGGGTGTAGCATAGAGACAGCCTGCTTCACGTAACTTAATAAGGGTGCTCGTTCAGCTATATTGCGGTAGGCTCCATCGCTATGCTAATAATTCCTGTTAGAGTAGCAATTGCGGAAAGAAGTTTTTCCAAGCTTAAACTGATTAAAAATTATTTGCAAACAGCAATGACCCAACAAAGATTGGTTGGTCTAGCAATATATTGATAGAGGTGGACATAGCTTATAATTTAAATTTAGAAGAGCTTATAAAAAGTTCTATTGTGCAATATCCTCGTAGGGCAAACATTTAATAAATCTAAGAGGGAGATGTTAAATCCCATTTTATTTTATAGCCGGGTACGAAACTCGGGTCGAAATCCATCGACATCCATAGAGTTTCAATGCCGAAAAAACTTTTGGCGGAACCAAGTGTAAATGATCACTTGGGTAGTACAACACCAGGAAAAGGTGGAGCAAGCTCCATCACTAACTTTAATATTCTCTCATAATGTAAAACCCAGCTCCTAAGAGATGTATAAATACTGTTTTACATTATGAGAAGAGGTCACTACCCAAACCGGTTTCAACCTTTTTTGAGGTCTCATCAGTGAGTAGGTAGACCTGGAATATCAAGGTTTTAAGTGAACAGAAACTTACATACCTCTACTATCGAATTGCCAAAGTGGTGTACTATATATTGTTAAATGTTGTTTTATCTTTGTTATTTAAGAAATCTTTTTTACTAAGTAATTTAAGGAAATTACAACGTCACTAGGATATACATTAAAATAAATTTTAATATACTTCAATATTTCGTCAACGTCACGTTGCCATTTTCATGAAACTTAAGAACAAGACGCATGCACGCAGGCACAACAAACAGTAAATGAGGAAGAAGCAGGAAGCTATTATTTTTCCTAAAGTCCTGATGGTGCCCCCTAGCGGGCAATGTTGGTATTTTTGGGCGATTGGGCTGAAGGTCTTCTGATGTAGGTTTCCCAAATTTGAGGCCGTCTCATGCAGCCAAATTCGTTGTGGTTCGGATTGTTTCTTAGGGCTGAAGCTGATAAGCTGATTCCATGAAAAGCCTTTCATACTTGTATTTACTATGGTATACTATCATGGCTTTCTTCCACCATATTCTATGGCAGGTATCCAGTGGATACCTGCCATAGAATTCACCAGTACAGCCACTCTGCGCAAGACCAGAGTGGCTGTACTGGTGAAACTGGATGTAGTCCTTGTGTTCTGAAATTCTGATATTGGCTGTCCTGCCTGTTTGGCCAAAGTAGGACAGCTTACAGCTGCAAAGGACCTGGTATACACCAGGTAGGTATAGGGGGGGGGGTTGGTCTTTAGTAGAGCGGATAAGGGATGCCAATTTTTTATATGGTCTGTAACAAGAAGTTAAGTCATGTTTTTTTAGGATTTTTGTAATTTTTTCCGAGGTGCCTCGGATATAGGGTATGGTGATGGATTTAGAGTAATCCTTGTTGTGTGTGTGGGGGGGTTGTGGTTTACTAGTTTCAATATTTTTTGGAATTTTTTTTGGCGGGGGTAGCCATTGGCTGAGAAAGTGTTGAGAATGTGGTTTAGTTCTGTGGTTAGGGCATTGTCATTTGAACAGATAAGTTTAGCCCTGTTGTGTGGTGTCTTAATGACTCCATATTGTTGCAAGGAGGGGTGATAGGATTGTTGGTGAATGTATCTGCCTGTATGGGTGGGTTTTCTATAGACTGAGAAAACCAAGCTTCCATCAGGCTGGCGGGTGACTAGTGTGTCTAAGAAAGGAAGGCACTTGTTTTTTTCTTCTTCCAGGGTGAATTTGATTCTGGGGTATTGGTTGTTTAAGTGTGTTAGGAAGGAGAGGAGTGCATCGGAGCCATGTGGCCAAATAGCGAACACATCAACAACACAGCGAAGCCAAATGGTTGGTTTTTGTGGGGCAGAGTTTAAGGCTTTCTCTTCGAAAGTCTCCATATAAAAGTTGGCCAAGGGTGGGGAGAGTGGAGAACCCATGGCTGTCCCCTCTATTTGTTTGTAGAATTTTCCTTTCCAAACAAAATAGCCTGAGTTCATTGTGAACTGAAATAGGGCTGTGATATCGGGAAGAAATTTAGCTTGGATTAGCTCTAAGGATTCTTTGAGTGGGACATTTGTGAATAAGGAGGAGACATCAAAACTAACCATTATGTTAGTGTGTTTGAGTGTAAGGTTTTCTGTGCTGGCTTTGAAGTGGACTGGTTTTTTTTGTGTGAAGGTGTGTTGCCAGTATAGTGTATGAGAGCTTTGGCCAAATGTTTAGCTAGTTTGTATGTAGGGGAATCAATGCCATCCATTATGGGACGTAATGGCACATTTTCCTTATTTATTTTTGGGAGTCCATAAATACGGGGGGGGGGGAGTTATGGAGTTAAATGGTTTTAATTTGTTAGTGATTTCCACAGGCCAAGAAGTGACCTTCTTAAGGTGCCTGTGGAGTTTTCTAATTTGTGAGTTGGTGGGATTGTATACTCGATAGGAAGGTAAGTAGCCCGTTCTAACAATAAAGCTTTCAGCTTATCTGTGTAATCCTTTTGGTTAAGCAATACTGTGGCGTTCCCTTTATCAGCTTTGGTGATTATTATTTTCTTGTTTTTCTTTAATTTCAGTAGAGATTTAATTTCCTTGCTGGGCATGTTAGCTTTTGGTGGTTTAGCTTTGGTCAGAACACAAGCTACATCCAGTCTAATATCGTTGGCAACGTAGTTTGGAAGGTGTCGTATCCCACGTTCAATTCTTATCATAATATCTTCAGCAGGTATTCTTCTGGGCGCAATGGCAAAGTTGTGGCCACGTGCAAGGGCATCGAGTGCTTCAGGGTTTTACACTAATTGACCACAACTTCCTACCGAAACAGTAGTCAACCTTTCGTCAATTAGTGTAAAACCTGAAGCACTCGACGCCCTTCAATATTTTGCGATTGCCGAACTATTGAAGTATATTAAAATTTATTTTAATGTATATCCTAGTGACATTGTAATTTCCTTAAATTACTTAGTAAAAAATGCATAACCAACGTCTAAGCCTTTCCACGAGAATTAATAAATCTTATTATGTAATTGTTTTGCATTAATGTTTCTCTTGTAATAAAAACAAAATAGCAATTGGAGATTTTCTTATATTTTTGTCTTATAACCCATCAGAGGTGATATTTAATTGTTTGCCTCAGGGCACAATCTAATCTGGCAACAGCCCTGCTCATTCGCCATGTGTGTAACTAATGCTATGTCCAGACAAATTATGTTTAATAATCTAATGATATATACAAAAACTATTTGTTATTGATAAGTTATTTTTGGTTTTTGTTTTCCATCCCACCTAGTTTTCCAGCAAACCCTGACTTTAGAACACTCTAAGCAATTTTTCAGCTGTAATTGGCTACTATCCATACCAGTTTGTTGTAATTTATATGTATACTTATATGAGTTATTTTTTATTTCTTTATTAATTTTCATTAATAAATGAAACTCACTAAATGCCCGTACTCACTAAAGTGAGCTCCACCTCAGGGGCTCACTTTAGTGAGTACGGGTGCAGAAAACCTGAGGTACCTGATGCTGGACCATGCCTTACTTCATGTAATATACATCTGTTATATTATCTGTAAACTGGTCCCTCCTCTTCCTTCCTTGCTTCTTTCTTACCTTCTTGCTCCTTCTCCCAAATGCTATTAGAGTATTCGAGGGCTAGGAATGAATCTTTCCTATTTTGCTGTGTCATTTCGTCTTATGCTAACAGGGCATTACCAAACACTGTAACATGGTCAGGTCATCAAACAATGGTCATACTGCATCGTCTGTCGCGTGAGTTACCAAGGGACACGTTCGGGTTTTAGGCAGAGGGACCCATTCAAAAAATATGTTAGTCTCCCTTAGACACCACTCCTCACTCTTCTAGAGGAAACTCCATCAATGGGCCAGCTACCTGTTTGGGGAGGTGTTTATGGGCAGCACAAAGAAATGGTTCTGCAAAAGGACGGAAAGGCAACGACAACAGCACCAGACTATGGCTTTAGGCAACTAGAACATCTTCTCTCTGACAGGGAAGGAGAAGGAACTGGTCGAGGAAGCCAACCGCTACCAACTAGATTAAGTCGGGCTTTCTTCGACGAAGAGGAGAGGCTCTGGAACTGTCGACCTGGATAAGGGGTGGAAGCTCTACTACTCTGGTGTGAGCCCGACAATGTCTGTACTCACAAGCCCTTGCTGTCAGACTGTGTTGCTGAGTGGATCCCATTGGGGGAACGGGTATGTGTGTTAAGGCTCCAGATGAAAAACCACGACTTGGCTGTGGTGCAAACCTGTGCACCAAATCTGGAGTCAGAATATTCTGCCTTCCTAGAGGAAGTGGATGCTGCTTTTGACAGGGTGGCAGACATGGAATCAGTCCTGCTAATGGATGACTTCAATGCACATGTTGGAAAAGATGTGGAGGGGTGTTGTTGGGAGGAATGGAGACCCTGACCTTAACACGAATAGGTTGAAATTATTGGACTTCTGCTGTACTAACAGCTTGTCCATTATGAATACCTTCTTCCAGCACCGAAAAGTCCATAAGTATACCTGGTAGTACAGGGATATACTTGGACAAAAGTCTCTGATTGACTTCTTTATAGTCTCAGCAGACCTATTTTCCTCAGTGCTGGACGTTCGTGTGAGGAGAGGGGCAGAACTGTCATCTGACCACCACCTTGTTGTCTGCACTCTACGGCTTCAGAAACCAGATGCTACCACCATCGCTGGTAGGCCTAAGCAGTTATACGACGTGAAATGGGAGGCACTGGAAAATGATGCTGTGAGGAGGAATTTGCAGATGACATTTCCTCCAGGTTCAAAGAGATTCCCAAGCATACTGCAGATGTTGAGGAGGAGTGGGAGCTGTTCAGAGCAGCTGTCACTGCCTCTGCACTCATGCTGTGACAGAAAGCGGCTCAGCGTGGCAACGGGCAGTGAGAAAAGGACACCTTGGTGGAACCAAGAGGTCCAAAAAGCTGTCTGAGCAAAAAAGGAGGCCTGTCTAACATATCTTAGGGTCAGATCACCTGAGATGTGTTTCTGGTATGCTGAGGCACGAAAAGCTGCTTCTGAGGTAGTAAAGACAGCAAAGCAGAAGGCTTGGGAATCCTTTAGCGAAAGATTAGACTCATCGTATGCAAATACAAACAAAGTATTCTGACAGACCATCTGCCGCCTTCGAGGGAGGAAATCATGCACAGCAAGGGCAATTAAGGCCTCTGATGGTGCACTGTTAACAACTGAGAAGGATATCCTCCACAGATGGAGGGAATACTTTGAGAGCCTTCCTAACCCAGGTGGCACAGTAGTTGTGGACATCCAAGAGGTGCAGATTGGGGCGATGACTAGTCTCACAGCAGAAGAGGTCCATTTAGCAATAAAATTGCTAAATGCTAAATTGCTAAATATCTATTAGGTTACAAAAATTAAATTAAGCTGGAGAGAAACATGCTCACAGAAAATTAATTAATTCATTCATTCATCTTCAAGGCCCACCTTTCCTTGGGTTGTGGGGGCAGTAGCTGCAATTCGGGAAACCCTTAATACTCAACCGCTGCTTCTCCGTGTTGAGAGATCACAGTTACATTGGTACGGGCACCTGGTCAGAATGCCACAAGAGATGCTCCCCCAGCAGGCCCTCTTTGCCATGCCAGAGGGTGGGAGGCCATGTGCAAGGCCAAGGACTTGCTGGATAGATTATATCCTAAACCTTGGGTGGACACGTTTGGGAGTCCCACCAGAACACCTGAGCTTGGTGGAGGAGGATCGTGACCATTGGAAGTGTCCTCTTGCAGCTACTGCCCCCACAACCCAAGGAAAGGTGGGCCTTGAAGATGAATTAATTAATTTTCTGTGAGCATGTTTCTCTCCAGCTTAATTTAATTTTTGTAACCTAATAGATAATAATAACAGGACTCTAACTTTGATGTAGTAAGTTTTTTTTTTCCTCCAGTGGTCAGGCCAGTAGTTTTAACGGTTGATCAGTAACCTTGCATAGCATGTAGATTGTATGCAGCTTTTTCTTTGTGTATATATGTGCATACTCCAGATGATGACCTTAATGTGAAGGTCGAAACGTTGAGTGTTTATTTTGGTTTATATTAAACTAAAGTTTTACTCTAACACGGTAACTGTTTCCATAATTGTACCTGATATTTTTCCTTTTCTTCATGGTTATATGGCAATCAGAATTCATCATAAAAATTATGGAAACAACTACCATAGAGTAAAACTTCAGTTTAATATAAACCACAATAATCACTCGATGTTTCAACCTTCACATGAAGGTCATCATCTGGAGTAGACACATATATACAAAAAAAAACCAAGCTGCACTACAACAACATAGTATACTAAAGTTGCATTGATTTGATCAGCTGTTAAAACTATTGGCCTGACTCCTGGTGAAAAAAAAAACTTTGCTACATCAACACTAGAGTCCTGTTATTATTATTATCTATTTGGTTAGAAAAATAAATTAAGCTACAGAGCAACATGTTAACACAAAAGTTACTTATATAGGTATACATATAAATTAAAACAAAACAGTATAGATGGTGGCCAATAAAAGCCGAAATAATTGCTTAGAGTCCTAAAGTCAGAGTTTGTTGGAAAACTTGAATTAAGTGGGCTGAATAAGTGCCATCCAAATTCTTGGGATTTTTATGCTACCATTGTTAAGATTAGGATGGTTAATTAAAATTTCACATCTTTAAATTTCCATTTATGCCAAATTTTTGTATGATGTAAAGAACATGTACTTTTCAATTAATTTAGAATTTTAATATAGATATTGTATAGTATTTTTCTAATTTGTCTGCTAGCTATACTTGTTTTTCCATATTAGTGGATAATCTGATTATAGACAACATTGCACCTTAGTTGACATGCTTATCTATCTGTTTATTTTGATGTTTGTTACATTATAGTAATTTTCATTGTTCAAGCAGTCCTTGGTTAATGACTGCTTGATAAAAGTTTTTTTTATTATAATTTATTCTTATTGATAGAACAATCTGAAATAATTTTTTTTCACTGTAATTAAACTGTTTTTTATTGGAAAAATTATTTGAAATAATCAATCCTCCTAGCTTTGTGGGATGTAATAATTTGGTATTTAGGATTTGACTTTTTTTTTTTATTAATTAACATAACTAATGTTAAATCCTAATAACATTAGGATTTAACATTAGTTATGTTAATTGGACCATTTTCATGGAGAAATTATGCTAAACAAAACAATGCCCTTACAGCATTCTGCCTACTGAAAGTTTCATCATCTCAGAGAGATAATTACAGCAAGCTAACGTCTCCATACGTAGCATTGATAAAGCTGTCTTCTCACATTTTGATAAAATTATGATGCCATACTCCGAAAGTCTAAAATTTACTTAATGTTTAAAAAATTACTTCAAGTAATTTGAAAGGATGCAAATAATATTTCATTATTTATAATATATTGGATAGGGTGGAGGGATGGTTGGAAAGGAAACAGTGAATACAAGGAATACGTAAAAATTTTTTTCTTGATTTAGATTTCCTACCCAGAATTTGAAACTTTTCTTTATTAATCAGTACATTTTTGTCAGATATTTGTTCAGATATCAAAATGAGTAAATACTAATACTTTTTTTTTATACTACTACATAAAGCTTCTATGATAGGAGACGTGAACTTGTTTATCAATGATCATGCAACCATAAAACAAGCTGAGGTTGAAATAATGATCGCAGGTATGTAACAGCAATGAAGTTTTGATTACATTTATACAATATTCTGTCAGATCACTTTTCTGAATTGTGAATTTAAACACGAAATTTTTGTTGATGTGCTTATGATTATTCATTATTTAACATTATTCATTCCTATTTTATGATTGAGGAAAAAATTGTAACAAATGCCGAATTTATTTATCCTATTGTTCCATATTGTCCATATTCCAATTTAGTTCACATTGTTCCAATGGAACTTAGAAATTGCTTTTACAGATCTCTCTCTCTCTCCTTACGCACACAAGGATGAAAGTTGTTTCCCAATTGCAGTGGCAGAAGATGAACATGACATATGTGCCAGTGTGGAAAAACTGATTACTCTTAGAATGGATTTGTTTATTCAGCACACCTACTAGAAAAAATTTGTAGAGCTTGGCATTCCATAAATAACACTGCTGCCACATCAGAGATTTGAAGATTTTTTGCTATCTATAATTTATAAGTAAAATCAGACATGTCAGAGTTTTGTCTGAAAAAGATTAACACGTTCACAATACTGGCATCCTGTAGTAAGGTGTTTTTCAGTGATGGAATATGTGATATATCTTGCAGTGACTATTTAGAAATCATATTGAGTAAATCAAAAACAATAGCCAGAAATCAACACATTTAGATGTGTGTGTCCCTGAGTTTAGCTTGATACTAGAATTCAACTAGAATATGGCAATCTGATCACTCAATGATTCCTCTCTCTCAAAGTCACTTCACCTTGGTTTTTGTGTGTTATGCCTCTTCTAAGGTATTTTCATTAGCAATATTCTGCTGCTGAGCTGGCTACCATCATTCCTCCACTTTCTTTCAAGATTATAAGTACACAAGTATACGTGGTCAACACCCATTTCTGGTCCAGCTACAAACTTAGTAAACCAACTTATAGGAGAGAATGACTACTATTTGGGTTTTTTTTTTTTTTTTTTTTTTTTTGTCAAATATATTTATTTTAAACTAAGTTATACCAACTAGTTTTGCCAACTGTGGCTGTTGGCTTCATCAAGAAACTAGTTGGTATAACTTAGTTTAAAATAAATATATTTGACCAAAAAAAACCCCCAAATAGTGGTCATTCTCTCCTATAGTTCTCGTGGTCAAAAATAACCATTTTATTATCATAAACCGACTTATATTCATTTTCTTTTTTTCCATCTATCTCTATCCTTTGGAACAGCCTCTGTTACTCTGTTTTTCTTCAGGTATGCAATTTTTGGCTGTTTGTGAACCATATCAGCAGATTTTTGGTTCTTTTTACCTTCTTGATTGCACATAGCATTGTATTATAGGCTTGGTGACCTTTCACATGGGTGAGTGAGTGTGTGAGTCTGATATTTAATGTAATCATTCCAGATGTAATTTGGAGTGATTGAAAAGTTAAAACCTTTCTTTAGGATATCTGATTCATGTTTGGATAGGCAGTGATTCGACATGTTGAAAATCACTTTGTTATCTGGGAGGCCTTTGTGTGTGGTATATTTTCTTGTAAAGTTCTTCAAATTTTCTAATTTGTTTGACTTTATTTAACTGGAAAGTTTTTTCATAGCTCTGTTCTATCATGTGGTCTATATTATTCCAGGTCGTGTGATCTAGACTATAAGAAATGTCATCAAAATAGTTGCGGCAATTAACATCACTTATATTCAATTCGTACCTGATGTGTTGGAATCAGATATCCTAAAGAAAGTTTTTAACTTTTCAATCACTCCAAATTACATTCCTAAAATGGACTTTATGTGTGGAATCGAAAAAAGTCTCTACCTGCTACCACAAGCTGTAGCCAATGATATTAGATTCCAAAGCACGATTATTCTAGCAACAGCAAAACAACCAAAACTTAATACCACTCCATATGATAGGAAAGCTATTCGGAACTTGAGGAAGAACAAAGAAATAATAATAACTAAAGCAGACAAGGGAAAATGCCACCGTCATCCTAAACTCAAAAGACTATTTCAAGAAGATAAACGACTTACTATCAGACAGTTCCACGTACAAAATCCTCAACAAAGATCCTACCATGAAGAACCATAATGAGACAAACTTCCTGATCCATAACATGAATACTTGGCCTGAAGAACTAAAAAGAAAGCTTAAATCCTCGCATCCCATTATTCCTAGACTGTATGGAGCACCTAAAGTGCATAAGGAAGAAGTGCCACTTCGTCTGATTGTAGATGGCAGGTCCTCCCCCACTTATCTATTGGCTATGCACCTGGCTAACTTACTTAAGGGAAAAATCAGACAAACAGAGTCCTACATAAAAAAATTCTAAACAATTTGTTGACAAACTTAAAAACGTGAAGATAACACAAACAGACATAATGACCGGTGTCTAGACGTAGTATCCTTATTCACGAATGTACCAGTAGAAGTAGTCATGAACATCATCAAAGATCTCTTTCCTACTGATATTACCAAGATGTTCAAGCACTGCTTACAATCAAATTTCTTCCAAGTTAACAAAGAGGTATAACAACAATTAGAAGGCCTAGCCATGGGCTAGGCCTTCTAATTCTCTGCACTTGTTGGTCATTCTTACAATCATTTGCTTCATGGGTATTTTCACACACTTGTCATCCATCCTAATTTCTTTAGTTTCCTGACTTTGCACTTCTGCACTCTCAGTGAAAAGCTCTCTAGACACGTAACTCCAAATCTATTTAAGTTGCACAAATCTTTATATCCATGAAACTCAGGCCATAGGTCCACAAACTCTATATCATTTCTTCTGCACAACCTATGTATTGATTCATTAGCTGTCATTGCCCTCCTGTCTTTTCGAAGATATCTCATATATGTGGCTATTAAAATTTTTTGTTTAGAGTATTTCAATTTCTTCCAGAACTCAAATTTGTTGACTACAACTTAAATCTTGAATGCATTAATGCATGACTATATACACACATGGGTTGCAAGTCAGGGAACTCAATTGATCTTTTGCATCCAGCAGAGCCACTTTCAAATTTGTCATTATACAGGATGTTTTTATTTTCTAGTAGAATTTTCATGACAAATGAGTGTTTTTTGAACCACTTCAGTGATGTACTTTAATTGAAAACTGCCTCAAAAGTAATTACTGATATGACACACACACACACACACACACACAAATTAAAATTTTTAAACTGTTATTAATTATTGGAATCAAAAACAAAAAAAAACATAAAAAATCTCTACACAGAAGCAACAATCACTGTTATTTTGCTTTCTTGCAGTATTACTTTTTTTAATTAGTTTTTTTTTTAATGAAATGGTCTTTGATTCATCAGCACTTTCAAAATGCAGACCTTGCATAAAATTCTGCAGTTTCTTTTATAATCTCTGGTCAACTTACCTTATAAAACTGTCACAGTTTCTACATTCATCTTTGAAATAATGTTGGATCTAATATTCACTTGACTTATATAATTTACATCGCCGAACTGAAGCCTTTGGCTCTTTATTTTAGTAATTACTTTTGTAAATTGACCAAGAGTTTGCTTACGAAAAATACATCTCTCTGACATTTCAAGTTCCTTAATACCGCGAATGAGAGTTTTTGCTCTCTTAAGGTCTCTAACTGATTTCAAACCAGCTAGTTCGAAAAAGGTCAGTGAAACTTTATCAAAATGGACCAATAAAAGGTGAATATATAGACCAGGGGTGGCTAACCATGCGTTCTTTTGGAGCCAAAATAATTCTGGTAAGACTTTAGAAGAGCCACAACCTTTGATCATTGCGATGGTACGGGAATACGTGAGTGTGCACATGGCGAGGTGGGTAGGTGGAGGATGCAGAAGTTATGCCTTCATGCCACAACACATTAGTTAACTTTTGGTGCTCATCTATTGGTATCATTCAGCATATTGTTGTGTGAGTTCATTGACAGTGATTGTTATCGTTGAACTCTTTTTTAAGTGCTTAGAAATGTCGCATAAAAAACAGGCCAGAGTGGGAAGAGGAATTTCTTTTTGTGAATGGCAAAGTAAACCAATGTGTGCCATATACCAATTAACACTTGTGCAATTCAAAGCCTGCAAATCTCAAGTGTTATTATGACATGCATCGCAGTAATTTTAGTAAAGAATTTCCTCTTGACTCGGATCTGAGGCAAACTAAACTTTCAACTTTGAAAGAACAACTCCATGGTCAGAGTAAATTGTTGCCCATGTTTACTGAAGAGGCTGATGTTACTACCAAGGCTGGTTTTATTTTAGCGTGTAATATTGCACAGTCAAAATGTCCGTACACGAAAGGAGAATTTACGAAGAAGAATATTGCACAAATAATTTCAGTTTTAGACTCGGATAATAAAAAAACCTACTCAAACTGATTGAAAAAGATGCCAGTCTCCAGGCATACAATTGAAAGGAGAATTTCTGTTATCAGTGCTGACATTGTAAATAACTTACACCATACCTTGAAAAACTGTGCTGCATTTAGTCTGGCTTTGGATGAATCTACAGATATTCAGGACAAATCACAACTTGCTACCTTTGTCCATTTTGTATCTCACGACCTGGACATCAAGGAAGAGCTATTAGACTTGATAGTGTTGAAAGATACAACATGTGGCTCTGACATCAAAGAAACTCTCAATGTTGTACTTACAAAAGCTTCGGTGTAGTGTGAAAAAATCCTCAGCATTGCAACCAATGGTGCTCCAACTATGATGGGTAAAACTAAATGACTCATGGAGCTCCTTGAGAATGATGAATTATATCCATTTTTCCTACCCGTGCATTGCATTATTCAGTGTTTTGCCAAGTGTTTTAAATTTGAACAGGCAATGAACATAGTTCTAAGAATTGTAAATTTTATTCGTTCAAGTGCTAAAACATCGACAATTCAAAAGCTTTCTCAATGAGTTGAATTGTGATGAGATTCCTAATGGCGTATCATGGTTTTGTTTAGTAAGGTGGCTCTCAGTTAGCAATGTATTATTTTTTGTTGTTGTTGTTAGACCCAATCAAACAGTTTCTTAGCTAGAAGGAGAAATTTTTCCCTCGTCTTGAAGACAATCAGTGGTTGTTAGACATGGCATTTTTAACCGATGTTTTCCAGCATCTACAAATATTAAATGATTCACTTCATGGGAAAGAAAAACTAATAATCAATCTCTCACAGACTGTGCTAAGCTTCCAAAGCAAACTGCAACTTTTCCAGAGAGACTTGGAAAATAAAACTTTCAATCACTTCGTTTATCTGAAAAAAATACTGACAAATTATTCAGGAGTGGAATTAGAAACAGGATCTTATGTTAGGAAATTAAATGATCTGACTGAAGAACTTAATTGATTTTGCCACCTTCGAGAACTTAAGCCAATTTGCTTTTTTGGAAAATCCTTTCCTTACGAACGTGTTTGAGCGTGGTTGTCCTATTTCAAAATCAAATGTGATAGATGTCACAGCTGCAGAATTGGAGCTTTTGGAATTTCAAAAGAACAAATTACTGAAGCTAGTGAAGCAAAATGGATGTTCTGCAATTGAATTTTGGAAGCAAGTTCTGGACTAACAGTATCCAACACTTAAACAATGTGCCAGAAAACTGATCTCCATTTTTGGGACCATGTACTCCTGTGAAGCGCTATATTTGACTCTTAAATTTATTAAATCTAAATATAGATCTGTTTTAAATGAAGAACATTTGAATGAGCCTATAAGAACTGCTTTGACTAATTACACATCTAATTTTAAGGAGCTTAATAAGAAAATGGATACAAGGAAGGCCTCTTCTAGTAAATAAGTAACTAAAATTATTGTGTTTCAACTTTAATATTATTCTAATTCTTTAAAGAACTTCATTTAATGTGTTTCGAATTAAACTTTTTATATTACAGTAATTTTTATTAACCCTGTTTTAATCTCCCTCTTCTCTCTTTTTTTTTTTTTGTTTTGTTCCTCTTTTTTTGTTGTTTCCTCTTCTCTTTTTGTTTATTTTTTTTCCTGGTAGAGCGTGAAGAGCCGCATGACCCGTGGACACAAGCTGCATGCGGCTCACGAGACACGTTGTTGCCAACTCTGATATAGACACTTGGGCTGCGCTTATGTCTTCTATATGGTCCATACAGGGCCGGTGCTACCATTTAGGCAAACTAGGCAACTGCCTAGGATGCAAGCCACGAAGGGGTGCAAAACTTCAAGCTATGCTTTATTCATACTTTACTAAAATATCAAAATTAAATAGTGATATATGATTTAGGTATCGATTCTTTTTCTTATCCCTCACACATCACACTATTTTACTATTTAACTCTTGGTTCTTTTTTGTTCCTTACCTAAATGTGATTCATTTAGAAACATTTTAGTTTATGAAATAAGGGGCACACTTGTAAACTTTGCCTAGGGTGCAAAATAATCTGGCACTGACAGTGGGTCCATACTAAGGCAACTCGTGAATGCCGGGGAACGTATTCCCGTAACCTCTCTGGTCAAATTATTTTACAAAACTGTCATAGTTTCTACATTTGGTTTTGAAATAATGTTGGATCTGATATCCACTTGACTTATATAATTATTTTTATCTTTTTTTATACTGTGATCAGATGAATTTGTGCTGTCTGTAAATAATGAACAGTTTATGTCTGTTTATACTAAGCTTGTATAAACAGACATAAACTGTTCATTATTGTTACTTAAATATAAAGAGCCAGTAGGCTTCATTTCGGTGATATAAACATTATTTAAATTAAGGGGATATTAAATCCCACATTGTTTTAAAACCAAATAAGAAACTCAAAGATTGGAATCAGAAAGTTTCATGCCGAATATAGTATAGTAAACTATAAAAGTATCGGCGAATACTAGCATGAGCTAATGCACGTAGTCCAAGTACGTAGTACAAACTAGGGCAAGTCGTAGCAAAGGTGGTAAAGTTCCGATCGCTATTCTTGGTATTTTCCATAATGTAAAACACATTTCCTAGGAAATATATGCTGTATGCATTAGCTCATACTAGTAGTTGCCGATACTATTTAAAGATAAGTTTTATAAAATAGTAAAAAGTACACTATAAAAGGGCAAAAAATTCACCAAAGGCTGAGATGAACACTACCCAATTAGATGAAAGAGAATGAAAAGTAGAATGAAAAACTGATGAACTTTACACTATTATATACACTTTATTAAACTGAAAATGTGTACCCAATGTTTTTACTATTCTTCCAAATTTTCAAAGTTTATTCAGGTAAGTCTCCTCTTCTTCAGTAGCTGGCCTCTGTCTCTTTGCTAAAGGAGAAGTCAAAAATCTGTCCAAAGTTGATTGAACTGCTCTTTTTTTCAGACTGGTTTTAAAGTGATTCAGATGCTTGTCATCAACCAAGGCACAAAGTCTGTTCATTTCAGCTTTGTTGGGATACCACTTTGTAGCCAAAGACTGAAACTCTTCCCAGTAGTGCAGCATTTTTTTAATGTCACCTGTTGGCATTCTTACCTTTTTATTGCTGTCCTCCTCCTCGGATGAGCACTCTTTATCTTCCGTGTCTCTTTCCTGATTCAGTTGCTTTTTCAACTCTTCAAGATCTTCTGTTGTCAGATCTTTTGAGTGTTGTTCAACTAATTGTTCTACATCTTCTTCATTTACCTCCAAATGTAATGCTTTGCCCAAGGAGACTATCTTATCTACAATGTCAGCATTTTCAGCAGCAAGTTCCCCAGTAGCATCTTCAGCATCTTGAACACTGGAAACAGCACTTCTTATCTTGCAGCAGTCTGGCCATAACTTTTTCCAGGCAGCATTAAGTGTCCTACTGACACTTCATCCCATGCCATGGCAATGACTTGAATAGCATGAAGGATATTATAATGATTCTTCCAGAATTCCCTCAGAGTCAGACTGGTAAATGAAGTTGCATCAAAACATCTTTGGAACATGTGTTTTGTATACAATTTCTTAAAGTTTGATATGACCTGTTGGTCCATGGGTTGCAAAATAGATGTGGTGTTTGCAGGAAGAAATTTTATCTTGATGAAGTTAAATTCTGCCTCCAAATCCTCTTCCAAGCCAGGTGGATGCCCTTGGAGCATTGTCCAGAAGAAGCACAGCCTTTTCAGGCAAATTTTCTTCTCTCAGGTACTTTTTCACCGTGGGCCCAAACACCTCCACGATCCACTCTGTGAATATGTTTCTTGTTACCCATGCCTTGGTGTTTGACTTCCAATAAACACTAAGCATGGGATTGCAAACATTCTCCTTCTTGAAAATTCTTGGTGTCTCAGAGTGGTAGACCAATATTGATTTAATTTTGAGATCACCATTTGCATTAGCACAAAATAAAAGAGTTATTCTATCTTTTATAGGTTTGTACCCTGGCATACATTTCTCTTCTTTTGTGATGAAAGTTCTTTTGGGCATTTGCTTCCAGAACAACCCAGTTTCGTCACAATTAAACACTTGTTCTGGCTTGTATCCACAAATGATGGTCCACTCCTGAAATTCTCTAACAAACTTCTCAGCCTCCTCTTTATTTGCACTGGCTCCTTCACCATGTCTAATTACACTATGGATCCCTGACCTTCTCTTGAACTTCTCAAACCATCCTCTGCCTCTGCTGTACTGTGTCCTGCCACATTTTTCTTCAAATTTTCATAAATCGTTCTGGCTTTGCAGCAGATCATCAGAAGCTTTTCCATTTCTTCATTCACAGAACTTCTTTGGGATTGAGAGGCCAAGGTTCTTCACACCAACTGCAACTGAAGCTGCCTTAATCTCCTCCTCCTTCAAAATTGTAGCTATTGATATGCTATGCCATGCTTGACTGCTAAATCCACAATTCTGACTCCTCTTTCATATGCTGAAATTATTTCTTTCTTTTGCTCAATTGTGAGCAACTTTCTGCTTCCCTTGGGTTTGTCGCTTACTTTTTTGGACCCATTATCAAGAAAATTTTTTTCTGAAAAATATAAAAGAAATATGACATATAGCACATTATTTCTTTAATTAGATAAGAATAGAATTTACTCATTATAAATTAATCCCCCATAATTTATCCAAGTAAAGAATAAATGCTATCACACTTACCTCTCGCATTCACAGCCACATGGAGCGTGCACCGTACTGACACTGGTATGAGGCTTCTCGCTGTCTCGAACGTAAACAACCCAGTCGGGTTGGTGGGTCTCCCCTATGTGATGTGGTCAGCTCATTTCTTTGTCACACACATACAGATGGAAAAGATAAACTCTTGGAATGGCCCGACCGTTCATGTTTGCTGCTTTATGTTAGCATATGCATCCACTAAAACATTCGTTAACCGAGTCCGAAAAACAGTGAAAAAATCTTCGTTAGCCGAAACATTCGTTAGCAGGGTCACTCGTTAGCCCAAGTATCACTGTATATGTTAATGACAGTATTTTTCATACCAGCTAGACTCCTAGTTGCCTTTCATCCCTTCATATTTTACAAATATCTGAAGGACCAGGTAGAATATTATTAAGCATCTTAGTCATTTGTATGGTTATATACAAATACATATTATAAAGGCAGTTTTCATAAATATACCTCAGACATCTAATGCAGTTTCTCAATTCTGGTATGATTTTTGAAATTTATTTTCCACATGGTTAGACTCTAATAAATTTAGTTTAATCCTTTACCCAAGTGTAGGCAAATAAAGTTTGCGCCTGAAGTATCTTCAGGACTGAGGCAACTCGTAGTAAAGCTGGACCAAGCTCTCATCACTCCTCATCTCAGTATCTCCCATAATGCAAAGCACATTTCCTTGTGGACATGTATAATGCTATGCATTAAGGGAAGGGCCACTACCCAGACTGGATTCGACCTTTATTGAGGTCTCATCAGTGGGAGGCAGACCCAGAAGTGGTGATACTAAGGCAGAAGCAATGGTGAGGTCATATTTACTTATACAAGTTTCCCAAAGGTGTACCACCTTATTAATAATTTACTCTGGATTTAGAGACAGATGTTGGAAGTTTAATTTCCACTTGGTTAGACTATAATAAATTTAGTTTAATCCTTTAAACTAAATTACACAAAGATCATTGAAGAAAAAATGAAAGAGTTTGAGAACAGGAATCAAACCTTGGAGATTCAGTGGCAAGCCTTGAAGAAAACATTGATTGATTCAACTAGAGAGGCATGTGGTGAAGTTGTCTGCAAGGATAGAAAAATTAGAACTCCATGGTGGACACAGGAAGTTAAAGAGGCAGTGAAGGAAAAGAAGAAAGCATAACAAACGTTTTCCTGGCAAATAAGTTGGCTTGTCGCTCTTAGAGAATACAGAGACAAATGCAAGAATGCTAAACACTGTGTAAAACTAGCTAAACAAAAGTCATGGGAGGACTTTGGCAAGAATATAGAAAATAAATATCAAGAAGGTGGCAAAATATTCTGGAGGTTGTTGAAGAAGGTTAGGAATGGAGGAAAGAGTGCTGTAAAAGGAGTTAGAGATGAAAAAGGTGACATGAAAACAGAAGAAAAAGATATTCTTGAAGTATGGAGTAATTACTTTGAAAAACAGCTAAATGAAACAAGCAGTGATGACAGCACAGTGGTAAAAAACACTGACCAGGCATGCAGTCAGGAATACATATCCATACTTGAAGTAGAAAAAGCCATCAAAGGCATAAAATGTGGAAAGGCAGCAGGAGTAGATGATATTCGACCAGAAATGCTGAAGTATGGTGGTATAAAAGTCTTACGGTGGCTGCACTGCATAGTTCAGAAAGCCTGGACAGAGGGACGAATTCCCGATGATTGGAGTAGAGCTCTCATAGTACCCATATATAAAAAGGGCAATAAAACTGAATGTGAGAATTACTGAGGTGTTTCCCTACTAAGTGTTCCTGGCAAGATCTATGCAAGTATACTTGATTGAGAAACATTTGAGAAGAATTGTGGAAGAAAAGCTGGGTGAAGAACATGCTGGAGTAAGGCCAAATAGAGGCTGTCAGGATCAGATCTTAACTTTACGACAAATAATCGAAAAAGTATGGGAATATAACAAAGATTTGTATTTAAGTTTTGCTGATCTGGAAAAGGCATATGACAAGGTGCCAAGAGAGAAGCTATTCAATACGCTATAGTTATATGATGTCAATGGGGCATTATATCAAGCAGTACTTGGTCTTTATTTGAGTTGTAAGTCAGCAGTTAGAATTGAAGGAAGTACAGGAAGATGGTTTAATGTTAAATCTGGTGTGAGACAAGGATGTATATTATCTCCTCTGTTATTCATTATCTATATGGATCACATTATGAAAGAAATGGTATTAAACCTGATATCAAAATTGGAGATGTTAATATCAGCTCTTTGCTTTATGCAGATGATGTTATACTTCTAAATAAATCCGCTACAAGTCTGCAAGATTCTCTGACTAAATTGAATAACTGTTGTAATAGATATGGTATGAAGGTCATCAATAAAAAGACAAAGAGACAATGAAAATAGGCAGAATCATTGAAAATGTCAACTGTGTTGTGAATGGAGAACCTGTGGAACAAATAAAACATTTCAGCTAATTAGGCACGATTTTCAGTGAAGATGGTAAATTCAATATAGAAATAGACAACAGAATCAGCAAAGCTGGTATGGTGGGAAGTCAATTGAATAAATTCATATGGAATAAGAGAGAAATTAGTTGGAACACTAAATTAGCTGTATACAAGACAGTGTTCAAACCAGTTTTAACTTATGGATCTGAGAGCTGGGTCAGAAGTAAAACACTTGACCAGAGACTGCAGATATGAGAGTCCTGAGAAAGATTAGAGGCATGAACAGATGGCATCATTGGGAATATCATATTAAAAACCAGGATATTAGGAAAGAACTTGACATTGTCAGCATCCAGGAATGCGTTAGCAGAGCTAATCTCAGGTGGTATGGTTACTTAAACAGAATGGTTGAGGAAAGATTAGCAAAACAAGTGTTCTCTGCCAGGTTGGCAGGAAAACGACCCAGAGTAAGACCAAGATATAGGTGTATTGATATGGTACAAAGTGCCTTAGACGATAGAAATATAAGATCTGATGATGTTGGAGTCTTGACAAGTAACAGGCTGATTTGGAGGAAAATTGTAGATAGGAAGTTAGTAATGATGTAATTTTTTTCATGTAGTAATCCTGTACACCCCTTGAGGGTACATGGCAGGAATTTGATGGTGATGACAATTTAATTCTCGGAATGGCTGCATAGTGTTTCCCGTGTGGTGATTTGGTTAGTCACGTGAGCAATCGTCTTATCCAATCTGAAAAAGTCAGGTGTCTTTGAGTAGCATAAGAGATTCATCAGCTGATCCAGCATAATGTAATAAATCAACTCGTGTATTCCGGAAAAAGAGTTCCAGGCCTGTTTCAAAAATGGGAACACCGTCTAAATCAGTGTACTCCCTCTGTCCAAAAAGAAACCAAACTTTTCAAAAATAGAAGAAACTAGTGGCCCCATCTGTTGTATCTTTTTGTTGTTGAAAGTAGCAAAAACTTCATTAGTGTTGTGTCGACTGTTTATGACATTTGTTTCATTAGAAGTTGAGTTATACTGACAGTGTGTTTTGATGAACAGTTAGAAAATGAGTTTCAAACAGAGAGCTGCGATTGACTTTTGTGTTAAACTTGGTAAAAGTTTTACTGAAATGCATCAAATGCTTCAAAAAGCATACGGTGATGAATGCTTATCCTGTATTCAAGTTTACGAGTGGTTTAAGCGATTTCAAAGCAGTCGTCAGAAACTTGATGATGACAAAGCCAGGCCATCCAAAAACTGGACTGAACGAAGTTAACATTCAAAAAGTGCGTGATTTCATCAAAGAAAACCCGAAATCGTCCGTGAGATTGATTGAAGATGAATTGGGGAATTCCAAAATCAACTGTGCACAACATTTTGACCGAGAGTTTGGGCTTTCATAAATTGAATTCACGATTTGTTCTCCAGAAGCTGACTGACGACCAAAAAAAGTGTCGAATTGAACAATGCAAGGACCTCATTAAAACCTCTTGTAAGGACTCAAACTTCCTTGAAACAATCGTTACTGGTGATGAGACGTGGTGTTTTGAGTATGAGCCTGAAACAAAGCGCCAGAGTGCTGATTGGAGACCACTAGAAGAGGGGCATCTGAAAAAAAGTCACTTGGAGAAGTCAAAAGTAAAGACAATACTGATTTGTTTCTACGATTCCAAGGGAATCATCCAAAAGGAATTCGTTTCGCCTGGCCAAACGGTCAATAGTGAGTTTTATCTTGTTTGGAAGTGATTGATAGCAAGAATTCGTCACATATGGCATGAATATCGTGATGCAGGCAGATGGTCACTTTATAATGCACCATCTCATTGTTCGAACATTGTGAGACAGTTTTTGAGCAAAAACCAAGTTTGTTGGATCACTCACCGTATTCACCTGATTTAGCACCCTGTGACTTCTTTCTCTTCCCTGGACTTCATTTACCAATGAAAGGAAAGTGATACGACACCATTGAAAACGTTCAAGCGGCACAACCCTCAACAGTATCCCAAAAACTGATATAAAAAACTCATTTAACGAATTAATTAACCATGCCAAACGCTGTATCAAAGCTGAGGGAGAGTATATTGATTGAAATAAATGATTTGAATAATTATAATTGGCTTGTGTTTTATTTTCTATCAAAAGTTCGGTTTCTTTTTCTACAGAGGGTGTATAAATGCACTAGGGGACTACTTCGAAGGCGACAGTAGCCGCTAATGTATAGTTCCGAATATAGGTTTTTACAGGTGTATTCAGGGAATTAAATGGTCACACCTCATATGTGAGATACATCCCATGTGTATAAAAATTGAGACCCCTCTTTCATGCAATAAGACAAAAATTTTAATATTTTAAATTGAAACATTATATAAGTGCCTTAAAATACATTTATTTCTTATTACATTCTTACCCATTTACTGTATGTTATATAGGTATTATTGATGAGGGGTGATAATCCGCAACCAAGGGCAGATCCTGGTTGAGGATCATCAGGTTTAATTTGAGGAGCCTCCAATTGATCCAATGAAATGCAACTAATAAAGGAGGATTGTTTGCATTTTAACACCTTCTTTCCTGTAAAACATTGAAGTAAGGCTGCAACATTTTGACTATTCTTATAGAACAGCTTTGTTCCCAGTCAGAATTGATGTCACTTAGCTAATAAATGTACTCCAACCAGAATCTGCTGTAATTCATGAGTTTTTCTAAACATAAAATAGGCTGTTCTTGATCTTGCTGTTCCTGAATCAGCTGTGCAGTCAAATCTTAGCTTGGCTTCAACAACTCGTTCACATCAGGCTCAACATTGTCAACCCCTGTTTCCTGAGCAGTTATGCTAATTTCATTTGCAGTTATGTCACATCTTCAAAGTCCTGAAATTATGTTCACACAAATTCCAAGTTTTGTCAATGTCACTGCCCTTCAGGATGTTATAGGATAGCCAGTGTTCATTGTCAGACATGTGGCAGTTGTCCATTTCTATATTATCTATCTAATTGTTTGCCAAAGGTAGTAAGGAAAAAAAAAAATCCATGTTTTGCAAAGTAATAATACTGCTTGATCTAACCATATGTAATATTTATTTATTAGAAGAGTTATGTAAAGATTATTTCTGTATAGTACAGTGTTCACATTGGACCTCCCTAGTTTCAATGTGTTACTACTACTTATGTGTATGAACCATGGTGTCAAAATTGTATAAATGAGAAGGAACACCAAGTTTTCATTAAAAAAAAAAAAAAAGAGTACACTTCCACATGTGCTCCTTTAGTAATCCGCACAATGTCAAGTTAATAGTCTATCTCCGACCAGGTTTCTCTGAAACATGTCAGGGGTGATGGAGGACACAGCAGTAGAAATGTAATGTTTCAGGTTCTCTAGGCTGTCCACCTTAGTTGCGTAGACTGTGTCCTTCACATACCCCCCACAACAAAAAATCAACTGGTAAGATCCAACGATTGTGGTGTCCAGGAAATCGGTCCTCCATGTCCGATCACTGCTGAGGGAAGACCCTGTAAGCGTTGCATGGACCTCCAAATGCCAGTTGGCAAGACACTGTCTTGTTGAAAGAGAATATGCTCTCCTAACTGATTTTGTTGAGCTTTGAGCAAAGGTCTTGCGAATCCTCTCTACCTTCTCTTCTGATATTGGCTGCTTCCCTCCTCCATGTTGTTCTTTCGAAAATCTTCCTGTCATTAGGAAATTTTCTTTCCATAAATGGATACTCTTGGGATCAGCTGCTACCTCTTTGTACACCTGACAGAACTTGCTCCGCAGTGCTTGGATTGATTTCAATCCAAGCACTGCAGCGCAAGTTGTGCTTTCTCCACCCCTAACAGCATGTTTAAAACTATCACAAAATTACAACAGTCCTGTCCAGCAGCGGTACCACATTGCAACGCAGGAAACAATTCTGGATGAAACTTGTAGGGTCTCTAGAATTTGAACAATCCAAACCTTACATATTTCTGCATTTCGATTTTTTACCATTCTTTGAAACTAGGGAGGTTCAGTGCGTATTTTTATGCCTTTAGTTTTCTTTAAAATGTTACGTGATATTGGATTGCTTTAACTGCCACGTAACTGTAACGACACCCAAAGATAAATCCTCCTACAAATTGCTTCTTACCATACCAGATAAGCTGTGCATATGTTTCCTGTGGTCTTTTTTCTAGAAAGGCATCAGAAGAATTTTAAATAACTTGGATACCAAAAAAAAAAGTTTTCTTGTCTTGATGTCATCCTCCAAAGTTCATTCAGAAGCTGGGTTCTGAAACTAACACTCATCCTGTATCATCTTAATGCTGTTTTATGCTGTGGGACAGATGTCAGCATATCAACCCACTTCCCTCAGCTCAGTTCTCCTTTCTAAAATAATGGAAAAGTTATCAACAGTCTGCTATATCCACAGTAGATCAACTTATTTGTATCACCCACGTACAGATTAGTCCCATAGAAAGGTGTAGAGAAACCTTTGTTGTTGTTCTTGCTCTTTCTAGAGAATTTGATTGTTACTTCTCATGGTGGATGGTTTCCTCTCTTTAGATCTCTTCAATTCAGGAGTTTCCCCCAGGACACTTCTCTATCATCTACCATTATCTAATACATGAATGACCTTTTATCACTAACTAGCAAACCTATCCATACTTCTGCTGACGATTGTTCACTCCAATTTGACATACTTTGAAGTGCACAAATATCACAAATTCATACATCAACTTACTTAGGAAGTGCAAACCACACTTCCTTTCAGACATGTATATTACCATGCATTATGGGAAAGGTCATTGCCCTGACCATTTTTTATCTGTATTGGGGTCTCATCATCAGTGGGAACCAGACCCAGAAAGATACCAAAGTTGAATTAATGCAGAAGTCATTTTCCATGTACAAGTAGTAAAAAAAAAAGTGTATCAGTTATTATTAAAATACTCTGGATCACAGATAAAGGAAATCATATTTGACAAGAATATACTTTCTTGTTTGCTTACTCAAGCATGAGCAACGAAATTTGTGCTTGAAATATCTTACAAGTTCTTTGCAAAGAACATTTCCATTTGGATGCATATGTTGCTCTACATTGTGGGAAAAGTCACCATGAAAATCAGTTTCAACCTTTATTGAGGTCTCATCAGTGGGAGCCAGACCAGAAAAAAACATTGGTTGAATTATTGCATCATATTTTCCGCATACAACTAGGAAAAAGGTATATCACCTTTCTTTCTAGATCTGGTCCCTACTGATGAGACCTCAATAAAGGTCAGAACCAGTCTGGGTAGTGACCCTTTCCATAATGCATAGTAATATACATTCCAGAAGGAAGTGTGCTTTGCATTATGGGATACTGAGAAAATTTGATGTGAAGTCAACAGCTTCTATATGTAAGTAGCCTAATTGTGAAGATATTACATGTGAAAACTTTATTTGCTTACACTTGGGTAAAGGATTAAACAAGAATATACTTTCTTGCAGAGTAGAAAGTTTTTACCTACTTTGCCTCACATTAGTTGCAAGTCAAGTACTGGAAAGCAATAATTAATATCTGTATTCTAATCCTGTGGTTCAGACCGATGAACTTCACTCAACTTCTGTTGAGCACTTATCCAGTCAGGACCCAATTATGGCCGAGTGTATGCTTCTGTCAGAAACAGTACACTTTGGTAGTTGGCCCCTGCCTACCATCAGATAGTTAAAACTGCAACCAGAGCATTCTGAACCTCGTTTGTTTATAGTCATTATGTAAATAATGACTATAAATATCTCTGCCAGAGATTTTATTGTCTCATCTCGAGCAGATAAGTATTTTTCGTCCACATTAGAAAACTTATATGACATGTGTCAGACTTCCATATACATCTCTTTGGGCTGCATATATAAGAAATTGCTGGTTAAATAAATATATATTTTTGAATTTATGTATTTAGATTAATTTTCTGGAAGTCTGTGTTCTGATAAGATTGACATTAAATGTTTATTGAATGTCTGAAGCAGTTCTGTAGTTTTCATTATGCTGTTGATGTCATTCAAAAGTTTCAGTGTTCCTTGGATTTTTTTTCTCTGCAGTACAAATAAATTAGGAAGCTGCAATTTCCATTCATTTTTTTGATCCAGTAATAACTTGGTCTACAGAAAATAGCATAGTGCGACTGTTGAAATGTGTTATTTCTAATGAAGTGTTTGTTACTAAATAATACCTTTCAGAAGTATGTTTTCAGACAGTAAGCGCTTTATACTTATTCTGGTTTCTTCCTGATATCTGATGAGACTAACTGCGAATCAAAAGCAAATATTGTGGACTTATCAGAGACTGTTAAGCAGCATAATACTAATGTGACTGATGTAGATGAGTTATAAAATCTTTTAATTTTCCACTCACTTTTCTGATTTGTAAATTTTCAAGGAGTAAACATTTATCTCTTTGGTATAAAATCATAATGGATGTTTATTATCCTTTACTGAAATCAGATTATAAAGCTAAATTGAAGTTTTGTCATTTTCATCATTTAGTTACAATTTTAAGGATTTTGTTAAAAATGAAATTTAAATAAAAATGGCATATCAGAAATCTTGAATAGTTAAAACAATTTTAAGGTTTCTGTTTTCACAGAAAAGGATAAGAGAAAACAAGGTAAAGGCAAAGAAGCTTTGCATTTTATGCTTCGTTATGGTGAGTATTCTGTAAAGTTACTTCATTATGAAATTATCTGATATCTACCCTCAAGGGATATACAGAATTCTGTGATAATACTATGTAATCAAGGTTACGTTTTTTATTACTAGCATCCTATCAGAATACTGCTAGCATCCTGCAAACGACACAGTCAAGTCGACCTAGATATTATTCTTTCTCTAGGACTTACCGTATTTGTTGGCCTATAAGACGCACCCCCTTTTTTGTACACATTTTTAGTAAAAAAAGATTTTTTAGATCCTCTTCCTGATTCCGCCAAGTTCTTATCATTTTCTCAGTTGGGGGTGGCCCGAAATGCCTCTCTGCAGCCCTGTTTCCATGTTCTTTAACATATGCAATCACACGTAGCTTGTATGCAATATTGTAGCAATGCTGACGTTTTTCTGCCATAATTTACCAAGAAATTTAGAGAAAATTTAACTGCAGAAATTTATCACCGTTCACAACAACCGCAACAACAATTGGAAAGTTTAAAGGAACAGGAACACAGCTGTGATCATCGATGACAGCACATGCTCATCCACTGAACTCTACGTAACTGGAATGCTCTCACACACACCACAAGGAAGCAAGAAAGAAATCGTGTAACTCGGAACAGAGAAAATTTCCACAAATGAAAGTAATAAAAAAAACTGAGTATCAGTGTATAAGATGCACCCTGTTTTTCAGACCTATTTTCAAAGAAAAAAAGCACAGGTTATACGCTGGCAAATACGGTAATTTAAAATCTTGGCATCAGATATCTGTTATGCTAACCATACCTCTCCCATTCTGTTTAAGTGACCATATCACTTAGAAACAGCAGGAAAAAATGAGGAAGGATGGCTTGCAAGAGGAAAGACCTTGCTTAGCAATGGAATGCAACAGGCTGATAATAGTAATCTTTCATTTAGATAAACTGCACATTCTTAAATGCATCAGTGTCAGGTTCCTTAATTAATAGGGCTCCAGAAATCTACTTGCTGCTGGTGAGCTATTAGAGACAAGTAGTGAATGAATTTTCAATGCTGTTAAATTCCAAATATATTGTCTTATTTTCTTTGCATAATACATAATACATTATACATTTTTTTCATCATGGGATGGTTGTCATAAATTTCTTAAAGAAATTTTATTTCTTCATACACTTTGCCCCCCCCCCCCCCCAAAGTTAGTTTGCATGAAGATATTCCCAAAGATATGCTTCGCTGTTGTTTTTGAAAGGTAAAGTAATTCTAGTCTCCACATTAGGTGGAGATAATAGCTCCACATTAGGTGGAGCTATTATCTCTCACCATCTGTTCTGAACTTAAATCCTACCAGCCACTTGCTGATTAATTTTGAAATAACCAAGAATTCTTAACATTTAAAGTGATGATTGCATGCCTTGCAAATTATCACTTTCTTCTTACAAAAATGAGATATACCAATAAATTAAAAAAAATAAAATAAAATCATTTAATAACAGTGATTTTTATTTGTTTCACTGTCAACTGTAATACAAAATATGATGAATTTATATTCTTCCTACATCCTCTTTAATCCTTAAAAGGTGTGCAATTGTAATATAGCATTGACATAAGTTCTTTTAATAATTTAGAACATGAATTTGCTTTGTGCAATTATATACTATTACATTATGAATCTATTACATAATGACACTTTCACATTTTACACTGTTATTTAAAAAAATATAATCATCATTATCATCATCATCAAATTCCTGCCATGTACCCGCAGGGGTGTACAGGATATGACAGTACTACATAAAAAAATTACATCATTACTAACTTCCTATCTACAATTTTCCTCCAAATCAGTCTGTTACTTGTCAAGACTCCAACATTATCAGATCTTATATTTCTATCGTCTAAGGCACTTTGTACCATATCAATCCACCTATATCTTGGTCTTCCTCTGGGTCGTTTTCCTGCCAACCTGGCAGAGAACCCTTGTTTTGCTAATCTTTCCTCTCCCATTCTATTTAAATGACCATACCACCTGAGATTAGCTCTGCTAATGCATTCCTGGATGCTGACAATGTCAAGTTCTTTCCTAATATCCTCATTTTTAATATGATATTGCCATTGATGCCATCTGTTCACGCCTCTAATCTTTCTCAGGACTCTCATATCTGCGGTCTCTAGTCTTTGGTCAAGTGTTTTACTTCTGACCCAGCTCTCAGATCCATAAGTTAAAACTGGTTTGAACACTGTCTTGTATACAGCTAATTTAGTGTTCCGACTAATTTCTCTCTTATTCCATATGAATTTATTCAATTGACTTCCCACCATACCAGCTTTGCTGATTCTGTTGTCTATTTCTATATTTAATTTACCATCTTCAGTAAAAATTGTGCCTAAGTATCTGAAATGTTTTACTTATTCCACAGGTTCTCCATTCACAACACAGTTGACATTTTCAATGATTCTGCCTATTTTCATTGTCTTTGTCTTTTTATTGCTGACCTTCATACCATATCTATTACAACAGCTATTCAATTTAGTCAGAGAATCTTGCAGACTTGTAACGGATTTATTTAGAAGTATAACATCATCTGCATAAAGCAAAGAGCTGATATTAACATCTCCAATTTTGATATCAGGTTTAATACCACTTTCCTTCATAATGTGATCCATATAGATAATGAATAACAGAGGGGATAATGTACATCCTTGTCTCACACCAGATTTAACATTAAACCATCTTCCCGTACTTCCTTCAATTCTAACTGCTGACTTACAACTCAAATAAAGACTAAGTATTGCTTGATATAATGCCCCATTGACACCATATAACTGCAGAGTATTGAATAGCTTCTCTCTTGGCACCTTGTCATATGCCTTTTCCAAATCGACAAAACTTAAATACAGATCTTTGTTTTATTCCCATGCTTTCTCGACTATTTGTCGTAAAGTGAAGATCCAATCCTGACAGCCTCTATTTGGCCTGAATCCAGCTTGTTCTTCACCAAGCTTTTCTTCCACAATTCTTCTCAACCGTTTCTCAAGTATACTTGCATAGATCTTGCCAGGAACACTCAGTAGGGAAATACCTCTGTAATTCTCACATTCAGTTTTATTTCCCTTTTTATATATGGGTACTATTAGAGCTCTACACCAATCATCGGGAATTTGTCCCTCTGTCCAGGCTTTCTGAACTATGCATTGCAGCCACTGTAAGACTTTTATACCACCATACTTCAGCATTTCTGGCCGAATATCATCTACTCCTGCTGCCTTTCCACATTTCAAGCCTTTGATGGCTTTTTCTACTTCAAGTATGGATATGTATTCCTGACTGCATGCCTGGTCAATGTTTTTTAGCACTGTGCTGTCATCACTGCTTGTTTCATTGAGCAATTTTTCAAAGTAATTACTCCATACTTCAAGGATATCTTTTTCTCCTGTTTTCATGTCACCTTTATCATCTCTAACTCCTTTTACAGCACTCTTTCCTCCATTCCTAAGCTTCTTCAACAACCTCCAGAATATTTTGCCACCTTCTTGATATTTATTTTCTATATTATTGCCAAAGTCCTCCCATGACTTTTGTTTAGCTAGTTTTACACACTGTTTAGCTTTCTTACATTTGTCTCTGTATTCTGTAAGAGTAAAAGCTGACTTATTTGCCAGGAACTTTTGATATGCTTTCTTCTTTTCCTTCACTGTCTCTTTAACTTCCTGTGTCCACCAGGGAGTTCTGATTTTTTTATCCTTGCACACAACCTCACCACATGCCTCTCTGGCAGAATCAATCAATGTTTTCTTCAGAGTTGTTTGCCACGGAATCTCCAAGGTTTGATTCCTGTTCTCAAACTCTTTCATTTTCTTTTCAATAATCTTTCTGTATTTTAGTCTACAGTTCACATCTGAGAGCTGCTCAACTTTTATTCGCTTTAAAACTTTCTTACATGTTATTCTTTTCAATATGAAATTTAATTTTATCCTGCTCAAGACTAAATAGTGATCACTTCCAATTTCAAATCCCCTGTACACTCTGGTGTCCTGCACCAGGGAGAAAACATCACCATCAACAATAACATAGTCAATGAGACTTTTCTTATTCCTAGCCTCTTCTCTCCATGTGAATTTGTGCACATTTTTATGTTGGAACATGATGTTAGTAATAACCAGTCCATGTCCTGAGCAGAAATCCAACAGATATTTGCCATTATTATTAGCTTGGCTCTTTTCTCCAAATTTTCCCAAAATATTTTTGTATGTCTCACAATCATTTCCTACTCTGCTATTTAGATCCCCAACAAGGACCAACTTTTCCTTTTTCATTGTGTCAGTTGCTTTTTCTAGAGCGTCAAAAAATTCCTCCACTTCTACCTTAGTAGAACCTTCTGTGGGACCATAGGCACAAATAAGTCTCATTGTCCAGTTCCCCATTCTCATATTTGCCCACATTACTCTACTTGAGACTGACTGCCATTCAAGAAGATTAGCCTCGTATTTTGTGTTGAATACTATGGCTACTCCTTCTTTTCCTTGATTGTCATTGCCTGAATATAACATTTTGTATTTATTGCTCAGAAAGATCTCACCAGTTTTGGTCTTTTTTGTTTCAGTCACCCCTATTATGTCGCTCTGGTACTTATCTAATTCCTCAGCTAGCTCCATTTCTTTGGCATTCAGGCTTCTTACGTTGATAGTACCGATCTTTAACTCTGGTGATGTTGAATTGGGGTTTGTTTTCAGATTTGTTCCAGTAGCTGACTTTTTGCTGTTCGCCCTGGTTCCCTGGCGAAAACAACGGGGGCCTTGTTTAACCGGGCAACGCCCCATCCGGCATGAAATTTTGTCATGTTGTACCATCATTTTTTATTTTGGTTTAACCAATAAGAATACAATTTGGTCGGCTAAATCCCAAATTGCCAGCCCATCCTCGTTCGTTCAGTATCAAAGTAGATACCCAACAGGGTGCACCACGAGAAGGCGAGGATTGGACATTAGGTCAGAAGCCCTGGTCGGTTCTCCGCATTCCTTTAAAGGCTATGTGGAGGTCTCCTCTCAGTTATACAGCTTTGACCCTTAAGCACCCCAAAAAAAAAAAAAAAAAATAATAATAATAATACAATTATCTTGTAAAGATGTATTGGAGACTGATAATGTAACTGACATTGCAAAAAGTGAGTCTGGTTCCACAGTGATTTAACTAGTTTCTTGTTGGTTCCTGAATTTTATTATTTCTCCTTTCTATTGAATTATTTTTTAATTGATAAGTTATATGAATTCGTCCATGAACATGAACAAAAGGAAAGCCAAACTATATTTTTTGTAAAATGGTGCACGACTGAAGGTGAATGTTAGGAATCACAAAGTGTTGAAAACACTAGAGAGAGAAGTTTGGTTCATCAACTATCCTGGGACTCTTTTTCCTCTGAGTTCAGCAGTTATATCTTCAGTGACATTCTTAGCCAATCGGTTTAATGCTTTGTTCACAATCTTTTTTTTTTTTTTTTTTTTTAAAGATTTAAGTCTCCCTCAGTCCTCGGTTAACATAACAGAGGGCAGAGTTTCTTCCACACTTTAGGTTGGATTGGGCAGCCTCATTCCATTCAACTCTGATATGATGATTTTTATGGCTTCCAGAATTCTGAATTTTTGCATAACTCTGGACAAAAAGCAAGGTTTAACCCAAGAATAAACAAGTTTATTTCTTGGACTAAACCTTTTAATTTTGTATTTTTTTATTCCTTTTTTTTCTAAATGTATCAACTATATCTTGGTCCACTGGTCGAAGAACTGAAGTGGTATTTGTAGGAAATCTTTGTTAGTATGAATGTGCTTAAGAATCAAAGGATGGCTTGGTGCATTATTCTGCATAGAAAACTTGCATCTACCTACTTGAATTCCTGATAACTCTCTTTATTCTCCAAATACTCTGAATCCTTTTTCTTGACCAGTACTCTTTCCAAATACATACAAGTCGCTGCTTCTATCGGCAACTCAGACTACCATCTTATAGAAGTCTCCTCACTCACAGACTGCCCTTCTTTCAATCACTTCTGACCTCACATCCTTTACCACTGCAAAGGTGCCAATTTGAATGACCTCCAGAATTTCTACTCCTCCTTTACATGGTCTAATTGTTGCTTTCATTCAGCTGTTTCTGACATCTGACAATCCCAAACAGAAGAAAACCTTAATATAAGAGAACTTCAGAAATTGTTTACTGTAGTTCTGCTATAAAATCTTTTTTTTTTTTTTAATCATCAGTATATTATTATCCTGATATGCATGAAAAGTTTATTTTATTTTGTGAATTAATTTTTAATTTTGTATATGTTTAGTAATATTTTCTTTTATTTAAAGTTATTTTTTTCATCAGAGGTCAGGCTAGGATTCATGATTAACAAAGCATTTAGATTCATTCTTACTTTTGTGTAGTGTCATGTAGCTTGTGTTCTGTACATATGTATGTACAGAAGTCAAAACATTGAATATTATTTTCTTAATATTCAATTATTCAGTAAATTCTTTACTATGAATGCTACCACTGTGTACCCTTAAAAGAAAGAATTAGTAAAGAAAAAAATATTAACAAATCTGAGAGAATACAGAAAAAATTTCAATTTCAAAGTGATGAAGCTAATCAAAATTCACATGGAAGACTTTTTTAAAAAAGATAGAAGATAAATATTGTGAAGGTAGAAAAATGTTCTGGAGGCATTGATAAAATCAGTAGTTGAGGAAATTATACTGTAAAAGAAATCAAAAATGATGAAGTGATTTTAAGATATTCTAGATGTATGAAGTAATTACATTGAGAGATTGTTAAATGAACACCAAGCAGTGGCTGAACAGTATATTGAGATAGAAACCTGAAATGTGTAAAGGCAGCTGTAATAGATAACATTTAGCCTAAAATGCTAAATATGGGAGTATAGAAGTCTTGGATTGGCTACACTGCATAATTCAAAGGGCCATTTAGAAAGTTGAATTTTGTATGATTGGAGTAGAGCTATCACAGTACCTATCTATAAAAAAGGGAAGTAAAATTGGATGCAAAATTTACACAGAAATTTTCCAGCTAAATTTATGCAAGCATACCTGAAGATAGGCTACAATAAAAGAAATTGATGTTGAAAATTTATTTATCACTAGGTTAGACTATAATAGATTTAGTTTAATCCTTTATCCCAGTGAGAGCAAACAAAGTTTGCGCCTGAAAATATCTTCAGGACTAAATATAGTGTTGTACTATCTTATCCAGTAAGTAGTGCAACACCAAGGCAACTCGTGGCAAAGGTGGAGCAAGCTACCAGGCACTTCTAACCCAGTATCTCCCATAATGCAAAACACATTTCCTATGTGGATATGTATACTGTTATGCATTAAAGGGATTGGCCATCTACCCAGACTAGTTTCGACCTTTATTGAGGTCTCTTCAGTGGGAGCCAGGCCCAGAGCTGGAGATACCAGGCAG